>NC_135092.1:6777291-7080833 GCF_051107435.1 Chaetodon auriga | reverse complement strand
AATCATCTTTGAGCTGTTTTTAACCCCCTCCCCAAGCTGCTGTTTGGTGTTAGACAGCCAGCTGTTGCTCAACCTTACTGCCAATTTTAGGAAAACGAATGAATCAAAACATCTGAATGAACGAGTCAGTTGATCAAAGGATGAACCGTCCTTTTTGGACGGATGCGATAGTACAGCTTGGCTCAGAATACTGCTTTTGCCTTTTTGCAGATAGTGATTTAACGCGAAATTATGTAAGACAGCTAAGCATGCTGAAGCTATCACCAAACACTCATCAACTGCTCACAAAAGCACTAATGGATTTCAGACACCCCCCCCCCCCCAACAATTTTTAATATCACTTCATTTGAATAATTTACTAATCTGCAGAAATGGTTACAAAAAGCAGAGTCACATTTAATAATGGTCCTAAAGCCTTTCAGTGTTTGTTTGTTTTTTTTTTTTTTACTCTATCAAAATTACTCAGATGAGCTTTTAATAGGAGCACTTGGGTGTATTATCGGAACAAAACCTCTGTGCTTTGCTCTCTTAATAAAGTGGCTTATGCCTTGGAGAAATTGAACAGTAGGGAAAATGGCCTCATGAATGAATTAGTCGTCTGCAACAGACTACCGCTGCAATAAAATAGCATGTATCCCATTTCGACCCTAGCAGCCATGGAAAAGCCTTGTTGTCACCTTCAGAGCCGGGGTCCTGGTGTTTTGCAGAAAACAAGAAAGTTGAAGTGTGACATCACAAAGAGGAAGTATTAATGCTGCATTACTAATATTTCCTCACTGGAAACACTGACTTGATCCACAGGATTCTTGACCCCTGTGGCAGTTAACTACTTGAACTCTGCTCTTTTATAATTTTCTCCATAGACCTTTTGCAGTGTGTTGACTGAATGATATCGCTTTGTGTCGTGGCAAAAGATGACTTTTTTTTGCTAAAGGTCACGCAAATCTGTGGCACAAAGAGTGATGGATTACCTTGATGAACCTGTCAGAGTACGTATGAAAACAGGGGCCTTGGAGTGGAGGGGTGTGTGATTAAAACCTCAAAGAGTCGAGGGCCATGAAGGTAGAGAGAGGATGATTGTTGCCTTTTGTGTTTCAAGATCATGTGAAAAGTGCCAGGTTGTTTGGCTCTTGGTAGCTATGGTAAGGATGGAGTTTACATAAGCATCTTATGAGCAAAATGACTGTTCTGATTCTAGCTAAACTGTGCACCCGTCATGCATGACTATGTGTGATCAGAGGGGTCACAGATGCAGTATTACATGTAGTCCCATTAAAGTGCATGTCTGCAGGAGGCTGAGAGCTGGTTTTGTTTGTTTACGCTATTGCAGTCTGAATAAAGGCGCCCATCTTTCTCCTTTATGAGTTGTTTCCAAAGGCCCCACCACTATAAAGCGTCACCAGCACTCAAGTGTCTCCTATTAAAGCACAAACTCTAAACCGTGGAAAGGGCCTGCCTGGAGCACTTGGCTGTGTGCTGCATGTTTCTCTCAGGAACAGAAATGTCACAAAGCAAGAAAAACAGCAATCACGTCCCCTTATGCTCTTTCTCTGTGGTTTTTCCAATACTCTGTGAGGTCCAGGAAGCAATGAATAAACAATAAGGAAGCGAGTACCACATGCTTAGCACAGAGCCTGAAACGTGTAGGGCGGTGTGCTTCCACATGTCTGGCTCTGTCACATCCGTCCTGCAGTGTGCCTGGATGACAAGTCCCATTTCCTTGAGGAGGTGGGCTTTGGCTGATCAGGATACACCGTCTTCTGTTATCGAAAGGGTATAAAACACACAAAACCCACCAACTGATCTGATCTTTTGTGGTGTAGAGAGGCAAAGAAGATATGACATAGGGAGGGAGAGAAGGATAGAGAAAATAGGATGAGGAAAAAAGTAATTGAAAGGACTTGTACCCCAGTGATCTGGAAACTCTGTATTATTGCTTTTATGTTTCCTTCCATCTGCTGTTCCTCCTATAGTGCTTCTGCCTTTCCTCAAGCGCACCCAAACCCCTCCCAGCCGCATCCCACCCCCCTTCTTCTTAGGTACATTTAGGCTAATGTACCATTTAATGAAATAGAATAAAAGAAAAAATCATGCGTTGTCATCATGTCCTTGACTGTAACAGCAAAGTAAGCCATTGAAACGCTTCATCAGTAGTCAAGGCAGGAAACCTGTGTGAAACGACTGGACCAAAACATCCCCTGGTGGTGCAAATGTTGACCTTTGATTCAAGAGAACATGTAGGTAACCAAATTTAACCTATAAATACACACACAGACACACACAAACATGCACACAAAGGATTATACGTCTCCATTCTTACTGTGTTTCTGTGGGAATCTATGGGTGCTCCCCTGGGACAATAACTGCAGAAAACACATTATTGTAATAGCTCTCCCTGCCTTTCAGCCTTGTTTGTGCTCCTTCTAACATTAAACAAATTACCCCTTATTCCACTAAGGTAAAGCTTGTAACAGATGCTTTTCACAGAGGCGAAATCAGCTCTCATAGAGGCTTAATGCGTTCAAATAGCGAGAGCTTGAGATTGTGGAGCACAAGAGGACTTTTACGGTTAAAAAAAAGGTGTAGTCATTTACATTTTATGCCATAATGAACCAGTTGAATTCTAATAAGTGATTGACTGATTTTTACATAAAATACTGCCTTCTTTTTCGATTGGAGCGCAATGATTTAAGCCAATTTTCACTCCTGTGTGGAGCACAGTTCACAAAATGATAACCCATTATTCATGAGCCCTAGCTGGGAAGTGACAAACAGCTTCAGCTGATTGTATAACATATTGAGATCAGCTGGTATCACTGTGAAGGGTTGATTGGTTCTACTTGTGGCCCTCGTCAAGCTAAACACGCTTTCTCACTTAGAGGAGCCCATATTAGAGAACAGCTGACGATTGCTCATTACTGAGAGTGCATTTACACCACGGGGTCTGGCTGAATGAGGAGCAGCATACTCTGAAACCTGCTCCTGTCACATACAATACGTAAGGCACCTTCTTTTATGCCTCTTGCATTATTCATTTCACAGTGACGGGCTTTGTCACAGCTATGACCTTGGTCCTCTTCACTGTAGGCCAGAAGGCTCATGGGAAATGTGTTTGACCATGGTGATGGTTCAGGGTCATGGGACAGTAGTTTAGCTGAGATTTTAGGAGCACAAACGAAGGTGAATTTCCAAGCTTTTTGGCCTCTTTCGCTCATTGTTTTGGTTTTGCAGCACACTTCCTGTGTGGTTCAGTCTCACTGCTCTCACCAGCCCTGCTTATAGCTCCAGCATCCAGCTACTGCAGGCACAAAACGATCATATACTCTACCTGTCCAGCACCAAATGGCTGGAGAAGAAATGGGAACCTCTGACAGCTAATGCTCAATGTAGCTCATTCTGAGCTGGATGGGTAAGCAGGTAGTTGTTTGCCACTGTTAATCATAACAAAGGTGATTTTAGGGCTGTGACTTGGTCAGCTTGTTTCGGAGTTCTCTATCCATTAATGCAGCTTTAATTTAATGCTACCACTATTATTTCCCATGAAACCCACTAATGCATTTGCTGAAGTCAAAAAATACTTACGCTGCAACAACACTCACAAATATGTTGCTTAGACATGAGATGATGATAAAAAGTAAAGTTACACCAGTTCTCTAATGACAAATAAAACTATTTTTACTCACAAGGTGGACAAAATGCTATTAGCAGATCGCGTTTTGGGCATGCAGTCACATTTTTGCAGGATTACATCAGGTTAGGCTTAAATTTTCAATCACGACTGAGAGCTGCTTCCAGTACCTTGCTGACCTCTCCATGGTCTTCTGTGGTTTCCTTCATCTCCTCTTGTTCCACTCTTGTTTTAGCAGCGGTTTTGGAGCGCCTGAGTAGTGCGTCCAGGCCGCTTTGTGCTCGGCTGACGGCACTTGTGGTTGCCTGTCTGTCGACGGGTGTCATGTCAGCCGCCTCATGGCCAGATTACATCATCCCGAGTGCATTAAGAGGCGACTCTTCTCCTGCAGCAATGACATACATATTGGATTAAGAAAACACGTATAGATGACACACACCATACAGAATGTGCGGAAACACACTTTTATACATGTGTGTGAGTATGCACAGTGACACAAAGAGATCCATTAAGAAGGACGTGCTCTGATATAAGACTGAGCAGATGAAAGCCACGTCCATGCTTGTTGTGATGTTGCGGTTTTCTCTCGAGATTCAATGAAAAGACTGGTAGCGGCCTCCAATCTCCCTCCCATAGATGACAGTACTGCTTGTCAGATTCCTCCAAGCCCCCTAGATTCAGGGTTATTGAGAGTGTCATTGTCTCTTTCGGTTTGAGCTCAGCAGTCTGTGCGTGCACACATGCACGGATCTGTGTGCGCGAGCCTCTCTCTGAGCGCTTTCCTTTGTATATTTGTGCACTTATTTTCTTGACAACTTTTGAGCTTGTGTATGAGTTGCATGTATGTGCACATAGCTGTCCTGTCCACTCTAGGTTGTTGTGATCTGGGTTACCATCTAAGTGACAGACAGGTCAGTGCCGTCCTCTGAGGGATAAGCCGTCACATTAATAATAAAACCGGCTGTCAAACAGAATCATTCCGTGTAAGAGCGACCCACTCGATGAAATTCCTGACACCGGTAACACCATTAAGGTGGTGAAGATGAAGTGCAGGATATTGCCCCCGATATTGCTCTGTGTTCATGAGCACGCTTGATTTATTGTTTGGGATTTTGAGAAGGATTCTGAATGACATGCTCTGATAGCGGTGAGCAGGTGTGTTCAGTAAAAATGGCATCCAGTGGACGTCAAGAACATGTGCGTGTCTTCCTTTGTACCCACAGGTATGTGAATGAGGAGGAAGCAGGAGAGACAGGCTGGATTTGACCACTGTCAAACATTTTTATCATCCTTACATGCACTAACTCCATGTTAGGAAGAAGAAATTGACACAATAAAACATCTATTTCATGAGATGTCCTTCTACCCAGTGTGAGGAAGAGGGGATAAAGGCTGATGGTCCTGCTGCAGACATGTCTTACATTATTAAGATGTGTGCACCTCTTTGTTGCTCTTAAATGGTACATGGGCATTGTGAAAAAGGCCTTATAGAGCAGTAGTGATTCCATAGCCTTTCTTGTGCCCTCTAATAGCACTGGCTTTATGGAAAAGAGCATGGTTTAGCAATAAAATTAGACAGGTCAGATGTGTACGGCACCTTCCCAGCTCTTTGCTACATCTGACAACTTAATGGATTTCCCTGGTTTGAAAGTCCTGTTTAAAATCCCTCTAGCATCATTGTAGGAGAAAAGGCAAAGCTGGTTACTGGGATCTGAACCATCCTTTCTGTTCACATTTCCATCAAAAAAAAAAAAAAACTCACTGTGCCACTGAAGGACACTTTGCCTCAATCTGACTTTCATTCTGAAAAAGGAGACAGAGCATGAGACCAAGCATGACAGTGGGTCCCATAAAGACACCGTCACTCTCAGGATGAGTGTTCTGAGAAAAACCCAGAGTTCATCATCTGTTCTCAGCCTGACATTTCATTGTCAGTTTGAGAGAGGAAGTTTACTTCCACCCTCTTGTACGAAAAGTGCCAAATGAATAATTGAGAGCTCCTTTGGGGTCCCGATCACCAGGTTGACAACCGCTGCCTCACTGCATGCCTCCTCTGGTTTTTGGCTTCATGATTCTTTTATGATAATGAGTTTGCGCATGCTTTAAGTTGAAGGCATCCTGTGGGATTTCCATTGTAAAATAATGAGGTGTTTACATTCAGTGTCTCTCAACAATACATGCTGTGTGCATGTACATGCTTTGTGTGTACAAGATGAAAACAATATAGGGGCCCGCTCGTCACTGCTCCACAGCACCGCTAATGGTCAGGAACTCCACGGGGGATTAAGGGAGCAGGTTTGCCATAACCAAGGTACATTTTTGATCGTTATTTATTGCCTTTGAGACCCAGCTTGAAACTTTGTTGTATGTTCTTACCCTCCCAGCTCCATCTCTCCTGTTTCTCTCAGAAACAACAGTGTCTTTAGTCATTGTTTAGTTTTTTGCTTTTTAATTCACAATAGGTTGCAGAAAAAGACAGGACATGTGGGGAGAGACAGGCAAGATGAAATGCAATTTGCATTGTTTGCACCCAAAGGCACCAAGAATTGCCTTCAAAATGTTCAAATGTTTACCTGACTAAAGACCTCTTGAACCAGCTTTACAGAGCTTTAAAGCATCTGTCACCTCATTGTATTGGTTTTCTGGCCCACAACTGACTTACTTTGATGCTCACTGTACTCATAGGGTTGTTTTTGTTGGCAGAAGGCAGCTCTAAAAAGCCACTGGATGCTACCTACTCAGCAAGCCACATATACAGAGTTAGCAAGTAGCTGGTAAACATAGTGGAGCCCTTAGCAGCTACAGAGCCAGATATTTCCCTCAGAAGCTGCTGGAGAGCAAAACAAAACAGGGGCCAAAAGGAGAGTGAATATTGCACCTACATGAATTAGATTGCCAGAAACACCACATAAAATGAATACTAATCTTTCTCTATGTCTCCTGGATATGTAAATACGCAAGTGTATGCTATAATGTTTGCCACTTAAACTTGTCAGTGTTGTGTTCATGGCTTGTTTCCGCTGAAACAAAGTGGGGTCCAGTTTTAATTTAGAAAAAGTTACAAACAATCCGTTGTTGAGGTGTGAGAATTATTGTTTCCCCCCTGCAAATGTTGCCTTAAGTGACTGTCAGAAGTGTTTGGGTGTGAAAGAGGTATAATGGGACATTTATTGCCGCTGAGCTCTGCATTATTAGCTGTAGAACGAGTGAAATACCCAAATTACTCCTCTGCAAACTGTAAGGCATCCTCCCTCCTCTGGCTGACTTTTGCACCACCCTTTACTTGCCATCTCTGATCCACCAAGGACTCCTCTGTCTGCATCTTTTTTTGGAACTGGGGGAAAAAAAAAAAATCCTGATTGTGGATCCCCTTTTCTGTATCCTCTCCCCTCCCCCAGTCTCTTCCATGCTGTCCCTGGTGAGACACGCTGAACGGAGACCCATAATGAGCCTCTGTCTGTTCCAGCTGACACCGTGAGCTGTCTGAGGCTGTGATGTGTCACTCGTGCAGGGCTTCTCTCTCTCTCCAGACGTCTGTGTGCAGAATAAAGGGATTCCTCCCTAGAAATGCTTCCAACTGCCACGAGGGGATGGAAGAGATTCAGACCTCCTTCGCTGAGGTCCTGTGGCCTAGACTTGCGTTATACACTTCATCACACAGCTACACAAAAGTGGAGACTGTGTTTTTTCTTTGTTTTTTTTATTTCTCTCTGAGGCCTGACCTCGCTCTTTCTTTGTTTTTCAAAACTGAGCTAACGGTGGTGGGAAACCCAGTTCTATATCACTCCTGTGGCTGCTGTACATCACAGTGGGGACTGCATTATGAGCTTTCACCCTCTTCAAAGCGATCGCAGCAAACAATTTAGTTTGTTGTGCGTCTGGCACTTTCTGCAGCAATGCTATGCATCGCTGCAAATTGCTCGATTCATACTCCTCAACGCACGGTCCCTCTAGTGCAAAGCAGAGTTTGTTTTTCATTAGGGTAAGTGAAGCAGTTGGCGAGAAGACATGTGTCTGGCAGCAGCAGCAGGAACTACAGCCTGACGGCGCGTGTCTGGAAGTGCGTCTGCCTCTACGTCTGACGGGGCATGCTGATGAACCTGACTGCTTGCATCTGAAGACATCAATGCATGATGCTGAGAAAGGTTTAAAGCATCTGTGATACAGTAAACGGTCAAGAAAGAGGCAAGACTGTTCCTGGAGGACTGTTGATAAAATCTGGTTTCAGGTGCAAATGCGAAGGGCTGGTAATTGAACAATATCTCTTCCTACCTCTTAAATCATTCAGGAAACAAACCTGGATATGCAGAATGCTCAAGTATGTAGCTCAAGTGTGAAAAGTACCCATAAAGCATTACTTGATTTCCTCCATTTAAGCAGCAGAGGGACAAACTCAGGACTGCATAAAGCGGCTTGCAGTAGGTTCAAGTGTGGATATTTCTGTTTGTGTCACCATGTTTAAAACACCTGCGAAGACACAGGCAGGAACGTAAACATTCATTTTAACTGGTGTGCTCTGAGCGCTCAGAGGAAATGTTGGGATTTTTGCTTCTGTAAGGCTTTCACCTAGTTCAGACAATGATACGTGTCATCAATCATCCATCGACCAGGAAGAGAGTGGTTATTGTACGCTGAAGCACTCGCACAGTATTTGCTGTGTGATGTATTATACAGTATTTATCGATCATGCACATTGTGAGTGGCGCAGACTGCACAGAGAATGGATTTGTACATTTGACTAGCATGTCTTAATGCCTTTGGCTGTTAATGTCAGCTCAGACCTTTGCTCAAGTGTATTCCATGACATAGCAGTGCTGTCCAAGGTCTATTATGTCCATTTAGTAGCAAGTTAAGTAGCATATTTAAACTAATCCCACAACACCCACGTTGACTCGTGTGTTAAAAATAAAGACAGGCGCAGCAGAACATCAGATTTTCCTTTTCTGTCGAACATTTCATCAGTTTTTTTCTTTTGCCACATTTCTGTGTTTTCATCCTGGGTGGAGTCTGGGAGTGGTTGACACGTGCTGATCATCCCCTGGAGATTTGTGTCTCCCTGACATGTCCAGTAGCATTTTTCCGTAATTTTGGTTAGAGCATAAATGTTGTCTTTAGCAAGCATAACATGCATCATTCTTCTCTGTTTTTGAGCTGGCCCCACCCATCTCAGACTGACTGTGGTGAATCCCTTCAGAAACATTTTCTTCTCTCAGGCTCAGAAGCTCAGAGAGAAGACACGCACACACACACTCATATGGAAATGTGCAAGCAGACGTACAGTCGCACATGCTTGAGTGCACACACACACACACACACACTCACACACACGCAAAAAGAAGTGAAAACACCAAATAGAAAAGCTTCCCACATCCTGTTTAGCGAGCTCCCTCCAAACCATAGCGAGTGTTTGCGCTGCGACCACAGAAGCTGTATGAAGCCTCAGATTCCTGCACTTATCTCACCACACTCTGCTCCACCTGGCTGTCTTCATCTGAAAGCGTTCCCCTGATACAACATCGCCGCTCCCCTCAGCTGTGCTCAACAGCAAACAGGGATCAAATAGTGTGGCAGACAGATGTTGCGTGCTTTTTTCACCAGCAAAATGCATGTAGATCTCAGTCAGTCAGCTCAGGACAGATTATTTTCATAATCTTGCTACCAATTATTCTGACAAGAATAATATTATGAGAGCTGGAATAAATATAAAAGATGTAAAGTAGGCAGGGTCTGTCATAAAATGAACAATTACTGTTTTTTCTTGCACAAAGAAATAATAATTGTATAATATTTACAGTAAAAGTAATTAAAACTATCATGGAAAGCCTACAAGAATACGAACAAGCCTTCTTAAATTGCTGCATTATACATATTGTGGGAGCTAAGCTAGCATTGCAACATGACGTTGCCATAGCCAAAGCTTCTCCTTTGCTAGCAGCTTGCAGCAGCTAAGGCCGACCGCTTTCAAACTGAAAACGTCCAAGAACTGTTACTAATTGAGATGGAACAAAGGTGGGATAGAGATCTAAACTCAGCTGTGGCAACAACAAAATGCCACGGTGTTCCTGAGTGACATGCTGGCACTGGCACAGGCATCAACCAGCCTCATGAGAGAGAATTATTCACCAGTGTGGAGCCACACAATGGTGGCCACCTAACTTTCAAGCCTCAGCCCAGTCCCTCCACATTCCTCCCCCCCGCCCTCATCAGCATGCATTATTCTTTTTTTTGGTGTCTGTTCACATTGGCTGACGAGCGCTGTTTGGTTGGCGTAGCCTGCAGCTCAAAAACCACATCACACATACAGCGCACACATTTTCCTCACTCTCACGCTCTCTCGCTGTCGCACAGGCTGTTAACAGTATTTTCAGAGTCAGGGAATGTGAAAATATTCAGCGAGAACAGGGGGGTTAGACTGAAGAAAGGGGTGGGGTGGGGTGGGGGGGGGCTTGGAAGTGTGACGCCACACAAGCTGCCAGTGTTGGCTGATGTGTCTGGCCATCCTGAAAGGTTAACAGGCACCAACCTCCCTTGCGTCCGATGTGACATGACACTCCACTCGCGTCGCCCAGTTTGATGTGTCGTTCTTTCACGGTTCATGAACTCAGGGCCTTGGGAGGGGTCTTTCACTTTGTGTTGTGTAGGACATCATATAGAGTGGCAGCACAAAGGGAACCCAATTTATTCTTTTCTGGATTTTTGCCCTCTTTTGATCTGTCACATACAGACACATGCATGTATTAAGGAACACACGCTCACATTCAAACAGATGCACCACACACACACACACACACACAGAGCACAGAGTGTTTGGTCAACAACCCCCCCTGCAGCAGAGATGCATTGTCTCCCTTCGTAGAAGACATTAATAAGAAATGAGTCCGTTTGAAGTGTGGCTGTGGGCTGTCAGATCTGAACTGACATAATCATCCCCAAGAATAACACCTCCTCCCACCTTTTAACATACACTCCCACACATTCAGCCTCCCTCTGTGCATATGGAAGCACTGGAAGAAGACTCTGCACCCAAAGGTGTCCTCTGAACGTGCAATCCAAACGGCCTTTATCCAGTTGCTGGAAGCACACTGCACCCCCGCGCTGCTGTAATCCTTTGTAGTTGTATTTTCTCCAACTGCATGCACTTTAGCTGAAATGCAAGGTGGTGACACTTTTGTGTTTGTCTCGCATTCCCTGCACCCCCTCCACCGCTCCCCTCACTTTGAACTGGTCGATGCATTCACACTATGTCAGCAGAATCTGGCGAAAAAGAGAAAATCCTATTTTTTTTTTTTAAGTAATTTATTCTTTTTACAGCTTTTTAGCATTTACCCATGATTCCAAATTATTCCTTGTTAAACTGGATGTAAACAAATGGGAAGGTTATACAACTCATATGTTAGCCATAACATTCTATCAGTCGTATTGTTTGATATTTTTGGGATCTGATTGCATAAGTTAATTCTTTCACTGCTTGTGTTTACAGTTTTTATGATATGAATGCAGTGATTGCCCCACCCTGAGCTGTTGTTGTTGTTGTTGATATACAGCATGTGTGTGAAGCTCAGTCAACCTCTCTGTCACCCTGAACAACAGGGGCGGTTCCAAGGTCAGTAGAGATTGGGGCCCAGCCCTGAAAGCTGTCTGAGTCTGCGGTAACCCTTTAGTTGCTAAATGCTCTAAGTGTTATATATTGAAATTATTATTATTATTTTAAAAAATTAGCAAAAACATTGCTCCTCTGTTCCTCTGTTTTCTCTTTCATTCAAATCACAGTGCTTCCTGCACAGCTATGATATGGGTTTAATAAAAATGGTGAGAAGTAGAGATTTGGGATTTTCCTGAATTGGGGGTTTAAGCGCCCCACCCCCACACACACATCACAGATTTGATCCTCAGTCACATGCTGTGAATCCCCCCCCCCGGTGTGATACAGTAGTTACTGCCCCTCACTCCTCTCTGGTTTTTTTTTTTTTTTTTTTTTACATTCCCATGCCTCTGCAGTGAGTGGGGGTGAGGCTTTCCTGTCAGAAATTCAGCTGTTGCTTCAATACCAAACTGCACATCTAGAACTTATGGATATCCACGACCACAGACACACAAACATTTAATCCAACAACAAAATAGGAATACACACATGTCAACAGTTGTGCATTATAAGAAGATGGTGGATTCAGAGAAACGCTTCTAAGACATGCAAACTGTGTCCATACCATGTCACACCACTCCATCAATCTGATAGATGAAGTCGCACTCGGCATCTCTTTCCCCTCCCCTCTTACCGCCGGCTCATTTCACACTTTCCAACTTCCTCGCCTCTCTGCCAGGCACGTGCTAGACTGGTAGTGAAAGATGTGCCTCCTTCTTCCCGTGCTGTCGCTTTTAGATTCACTTCCTCTCTTCCTCTGACTCTTTGCGCTGAGAGTGAGGATGTGATGATACCACCTGATTCACTATTTACTTACTGTAGTAAAGCTGTAAATTGACAGTGTGGTGCACCGACGCCATAAGTCTGTTGACTTTACTTACTTACTAAATTGCCTCTCATTCTAATGCAGATTTCTTACTCCCCCAGACTGAGTTTAGATTCATTTGCACATCCATTTGTCTGTTTGCATGTTTTGCACAAGTAGACTGACACACAGCATGTGAACATGCCCATCTGTAGGCGCAGATGGAAACGCACTCACTTCTCACACGTACAGTATGGGCCATACAACCCACACATGCGTCAGAAAAGGCAAGTTTGGAGTTGATTTATTCCATTGATTCTTCACTAAACATAATAATTGATACATGCCCAACTTTGACGTAGTCTTAGCGTACAGTAACAGCAGTGACACTTATTTAACTAAGAATTCCGTTGGAGTGTCCAGTTGTGTCTGTGACAAAAAAGTCTTTGAATTTATTGTAGACTGTGCTTGAACAGTGATGACACAATGTTCATCCCCGAGACAAACAACTGGTTTCAAGTCAAAAATGTGCCCCAAACCTGAAATGTACATTAGCACTGACTCAGAGAAGACGGTTTCAGTTGAACCCCTGCTAAGCGTGCAAAAAAACAAAATAAGAAACAGCTCCAGTTTCAAATGATTTTCTCTTCTCTATTTTATGTGCAGACATACCCAAAGTTGTGCCATCGTTAACATGCACATATAACCCTCTTGGCATTCTAGGTTACACACTGTGCCATGTACTTCCCCTGTGATGGCTCTTTACCTTGTGTTTTCTGGGACTGAAACAGCTCCCAGGCAGAGAGGATACATGACTCTGCTCCTGCTGACTTCCCGTGCCCAGCGGCTCCATCAGGGCCTGACTGTGATTGACACTTCCTTCATACTTGTGGACAGTCCATGTTGATCCTGTTACACTCAGCATGTACACGGCTTTTACGCAAATGCGTTCGCATGTGAAGAATTCATGTACTGCTGACCTGACAATGAAGGTGCGTGTAACCTATGTGGTTAGTGTCTGTGGTCTACGGATGCCCACACCCCTTTATTATGGAGCCACACACAGAATACAGAGACAGGAGGCAGCTGTGGGGCACGCTGTATTGTTGGAGTCGTTCTAGTGTTGAAGCGCCTCTGATCTCATGCATAATTTAACGGTAAGGTAAAGCAGATTATTTATGTGGATATTAAAGGATGTCTAAAACCTTGAGCTGCATTAAGGCAGTTTAAATATTCAATCTGTCTTTTTCATTACATTTGCTGTGGTTTCCACGCCAAACAGCAGATCTTATTCATGACTTGCTCGCAGCATTTGTAAATATTCGTATATTTAAGCATGTTTGTGGACTCATTGAATATCTCCATAAATCTCCAATCTATTACTTTTAATGTTTTTGATCAAACTGAATCTCATTTCAATGATCTTAGAGGGTATTAATGGCTGAGACGAAGCAGAGCAGACTTTGTCTTTCCTCACCTTGTGTTGATGGAGGTCTGTTGTCTGACTCTGATGTTTTTTTGAAAATCAAACCACATTCTTTAAACTTCTTGCACCGTCCTGTCTCAGATGCCGGTGCCGTTCGCGCGTTCGCGACCTGATCTCATTCCATTTGTCGGCTCTTTGTGAGACCGTAATTGGCGTCGCGCTTGTTGCAGAACTGTAGGTCTCACCAGTGATTATTTCAGTTTCACACTGCTAAAATCCCCCTTTTTAGTTCCCTCTTCTGCAAAGCCATTAAAGGCTGGAGGATTATGATTATGTTCCCCGTTCAGTAATATGGCATAATTCATGCTAATTAAGTTCCAATGAAAGAGCCTCCAATTTTTGAGTGATTGGTATTCATGAATATGCCCATCTCGTTATGATTGAAAAATCATGCCTCTGTGTTTTTGAGCAATCTGCTTTGAGACTTTAGTCAGAATGTTTTTTCCCCTTATAAAATCTATTTCCCAATTTGTAAACTAGGTCCGGCTTGTTGTGGCCTCTGTGCAGGGGGTCAAGCTGCTGATTTTTTTTTTGTGTAAGTTGGTGATCGATGAAATTTTAAAAACATTACTGAGTATCTTATGGATTTTATGAAAAACAAAGCCTCTGCAGGACCTGTTTTTGCTCTTGGTATCATTTGGACATTTAGGAGGAGCAGCGAATGCAATCTGTCCTGAGAGGTTAGATTGCTCCCTTTTGCCTTGTGCTCCTCTTCATCTGTCAGCAGCATTAGGTGTCCCACAGACAGGGTCTTAATAGCAGCAGAGCGAAGGGGACAGGGCCTCTAATGGAAGCCCTTTGTTCAGTTGTCACTTTCACTGCTCCCATGGAAACATCCTGCTGGCCAATCAGACAAGCCCTCTAGGTAGAGGCCTGTCACAGCTCGACTAAAGGCATCTATCACTGAACTATCACAAGTTTCTCTTTTTTTCTCATCTTCCTGCTCTCTCTCTCTCTCACTCCGCACGTGTTTTTACGTATCAGTGATCATGTTTGACAAATATGCTTTTTATACAGTGTAATAACTCAGGGGAACGTGAGCTTTTGTGTCATGTCAAAACATGTGAAAAGAAAAATGGTGTTAACAGTGTTGCCCCCCCGTGTGTACCAAACTGAAAGCAAAGCTGTATTGTTGCAGCGTCAGGATATGCTTTGGTAAAGCATGGAATAAAAGCTTTATTCTTTTAAAATTCCTTCATGTGGATGGCAGGGTTCCCAGCTTATCCCCTCCCTGAAGTGGATCTGAATACCTCCCACTTGACTTTCTATGAGGTGAATATAAAGGTAGCCTCGGCTACATGCATCTCTCCCACTGGGTAAACACTGTGGTGTGTGATAAGGGTTTTATAGAGGAGGGAGTAGTGGCAGAGTTAAAGGGGAAGCGGGGAAAATAAAAGATCATCTGTATCTCTGTACTCAGCTGCAGCCAGTTGGAATATAAACCACCAGTAGGATTCATCTTCCAGAAATACTACTTCTCTAAAGACCAGGGAGCAGCACTGACGGTCAGATGAAGGGAAATTGTCCACTTCATCTGACACCAATAAGCTCTGCACTCTGGAGGGGCTTTAACTGCAAGGATTTGGGGCATAGTTGTGCAGGAACACCCGTTGCAGGCATGTGCATGGGAAAAGTCTGATTGCCTGAATGATCTCATTTTACATTATCTAACTGATGAGTGAAATATTAATAATGAATGAAATGAAGGGCAGTAAAAATCAACAGCGTGGACTTTATTTTTTGTGTTTGTGTGGAACAAAACATGGATGTGCACACATGAATACATGCATGTCTACATGTTTTTGCTTCTGCTTCTCACATGCGTAACTGTCCACGCAGTATATATGGTGTGGTCTCGGGACTTGTGTACAAGATGCAATATATGTAAACCGCATACAGACACAGCTGCAGATCAGGCATACTTATGTTAATGAGGAAAAAAACAGGATTTTTTTTTTTTATGTTCACCGCATTCATTACATTAGATTTGACATGTTGTATATCTGAAGTAAAATTCATGTGTTGAGATAGACAGTGGTCACAGAGCCAAGATTGTGTCAGCCATGCAGCTTTGCGTTTGCTCTGTAGAAGAGAAACATCCCCGCCTTCCATTAGAAATCCAACAGGGAGAGAGAAATTGATCTCCATTAAAACAGACCACTGCACTTTGATACACATGAAGGGGCTTTAAGATGTAGGGAGAGCTATTAGTACTGTATGTGGAAATAACTTTCCCTTCACAATGGCCTTACAACTATCAGGACAAATCAATTTTAGCTCTGAGTTTCTAAGTCTTAAATGGTTAAAATGGTTAATTTTCTAAATACTAGTAGGATATTAATAATTCAATAAGAATGGAATATTAGTGCACTAAGAAAATCAAAACATTGTGCTGTTTTAGGATTTGAAAGGGTGCTTCTGCCATTTATTTGTTTTGCACCTCCATAAAGTTGATGGACCTGCGAGAGGCAGAGGCTGAAACATGTTGTCCCTGAGCTCCAAAAACTTGGATCCCACATTTCCAATAATGCAACCATTATTATTATTATTTTTTCTTTAGACAGTCTCTCTCTGATAAAACGCCCACATCTTTCAAACTCACTGCCCCACAAGCCCAGGCAGAGGTCCCCTCTGATAACATCATCAGGGTGATTAGCACTTCCCATAAAGACTAAGCTGACTTTATGTGTAAAATTGGTGCAATTCTGCTTATAAAATAAGCTCAATGTTTGGGTGATATGGTGGTTTACACCCCCCGTCCCAAACTTCCTTATCTCCTCCAGCAGAGGGGTGTGGGCAGATGCCCCCCCCACACAGGCCAGCTTGATTACGCTTGTTGGTTTAATCCCATTCTTTCAGTGCTCTCTGTCGGACTGACATGTACTGGACCATCATGAGGCCAAGTCCCAGACACACACACACACACACACACACACACACACACACACACACACACACACGCTCAGGTGCCTGTGTCTGATAAGGACTATGTGGAAGTATTAGCCTCATCAGCCCAGCCCCACCACATCACTGGAAATCCCTTTTCCTCCCATGATCCCCAGTTTGCCCTTATCACCACAACCTGCTCCTAAGTCTTAAACCCTTGTGTAACCACACGCCCCCGGCAGCTTTGTGTAAGGGATCATCACCTGATGTACACACTATGGCGCATAAGTCTAAAACGATTTCAAAAAGTTCTTTGGCCATGGTAGAATATTGTAACAAGAGAAAAAATGGCTCCATCCTTTCTTCCTCTGCCCCTGCGTGCATTACAGCTATCATCTGGTAAGGATGGGACTGACAGCCTGGTTCCTCAGTCTGGTTAATCCTCTGCCTCCTGTATGAGCACTTACTTTGTGTTTCAGTGTCGCTAATGATATGATTTAGTTCTTACATTCCTTTGGCATATTTTTACCTCTGCCAAAGAGGTTATGCTTTCAGTGGAGTCTCTTTGTTTGTCTGCAGGATTACAGAAAAAAATACTAGTCCAGTTTTCATGAAACTTGGTGGAAGGCCGTAGCATGAGCCAAGGAAGTACCCATTAATTTTTAATGCAGATTCGAGTCATGTTGCCGTGAAGTTTGCGCTTCAGATTTGCATATCATAGACGTGTGGGCTGTTGGCCTTGGTGGACGTCTGCGCTCTCTGAGTGCCCTTCTACTTTGGTTTCTGTTGTCAGACAACTTAGTTTGAAATAAAGATTTGATCATAGGACTCTGTCTTGTCAGAATACAGAATGCCTCTCTACATTAATGAGACAAGCTAAAGGGCATGCTGTGGAGGAGCTCTTGTCAAACTCTCAGTCCTTCTGACTCATAGAGACAAGTGCAAGTTTGCCAAGTAGGAAACTTCAGATAAAAAGCACGTTCAGTGTATCACAAATCTGACACAAAGACAGATAAGTATTTCAGGAACACAATAGAAATGTTAATATATATTTTTTATCTTAACCTCTTAATTAAAGCCTCTCTGTCTCTGGGTTGTAAAACCTTCATATGAAAGAGTTTAAAATCTGCAGTAACTGTATGGCCTCCCCCTCCGGATATGTATTTATGTAGCTTCTTGGTGAAAATAATATCGAATGCAGTAGTTGTTTTTTCTGTATTTCTTGCAGAGATTAGACATGTTATATTTATTACCATGACAAGAGATTGTCCTTGGAGTGCTGTTGGAAAAAGAGAGATGGGCGGTGGTTTGTTCTTTCTGATTTTCTCCCAGCATATCACTTTTGCTTTTGGCCTAAGCTGCAGTGTCAAGAACTGTTTTTAATTGGTGACTTTATCATTATTATATTGTTTTCCTTCTAAAAATTAGACTTGTACATACTTGTACATACTGCTGGGAATTGAGCAAAAATCATAATGGGCTTTATTTCCACATTTTTAGCTTGTGGAAACAGCAGTTTTCTTGCTGTGTTAGCCCACCACAGCTGAAAAATGAGGAGCAGAGGCTGTGTAATAACTAATGGATTGGCTGAAGGCAGCAGCTGTTTGCTGTTGAGATGTGAGCCAGACAGTGTTGTATGGCAACCTGACCGGAACTGCTCTGCAAACAGCTAGCAGACAAAACAAATTATAGGTTTGAAAAGCTTAAAAAAACACTGCAACATAAGGAGAGTCACACACAGACACGATGCAAGGCGTGCACTCACATTTGAACAAATACTTATATGCCAGTACGTGCATGCATGCAAAGAAGCATAAACAAATGCATGTATCCCTGGTGCATACACAGACTGCATGGAGAAACCAGAGAATAAGAGGGTGAACAGTTAATTTTTTTCTTCTTCTTACCCCCTCAAGCTAAAGAAATAAACTCAGTTTTAGCTGTTTTGGCTTCATCTGCATTTGTTCTTGGTGAAGGAAGATATTTTCCCTCTGGCTCCTTGTGAGCAGCAATAGATAGTTGACTCAGCAGTGTATGGCAATAATGATAGTTAACCCAGCACTGAACTTTAAGACAAATCAAATGCTAACTTTTAAATGCATTGAAATCATTGATCCGTTCAAAGTGCAATATCTTGAGGCAGAGCTGTGCAACAAAAACAACCCCAAAGGGTATTGTGTATTTTGCACTTACTCTCCGTGTTACACCCTGATCCACAGCATAACAGGTATAACCTTTAGTAAGAGTGCAAGGAAGTGACCTGCGGTTTTGTTGGAGAGGCAGCACTGAACAGATTGCGTGACTCCATAGTATAATTGGTATGATGTTTACCACGTTCAGCATCTTGTTTGCGTGCTAATTAGTACCAAATACAAGTACAGCTGAGGCTGATGGGAATGTCATTAGTTTTGCCGTCATTTGGTCATGAATCTTATATACAGATAAAAAAAATTTGGCTTGATGGTGGTGCTAAATGAAAAGTCACGGGATCACTGAAGTGATCCAAATTCATTCTGAGGGGCACAAGAATGTGTGTTCCAAAGTTCAGAGCAGTCCGTCCAATAGTTGTCAAGACATTACAGACCATGAATGTCTCTGCGAAATTTTTTTGACAGTCCATCTCGTAGATGTTGAAAAGTTTCACAACACAAGTGAAAACTTTGACCTGCTGGTATTGCTACAGAAAATGTGAGGGGATCCACTTGGTAGTTGGTAATATTTTGCAGTCTGGACCGGAGTGATGGTGATTAACAAAGCGACTGACAGACAAACGTTGCCATTCCTAAAATAGTTAGATCATCATTCAAATCGTCTCTGACATGGCGAGAGACTAAGCCAGAAGTACATATAAATGCTGCCATGTTGACTGCTCTGCAAGTTGTTTTTTTGCATGTCTGCCAACATGGATGCTGATGCATTGCTCTAATCCACAGATCCAGGTTTCCTCTCAGTGCATTAGATCCATATTACAAACACATAACACGTCACAAACATGATTGCAGTTCCTCTGATTTTCTGACTTTTCAGCTTAACCATGCATGACATTAAAGCATTATTCTTAATGACACAGTCTGTCATAGATGACCCTGTATGCACCTTTGCATGTGGCACTGGTTAAAATGTCAATGACAGTCCAGTAGGTTGGATGGTTTGTAATAGCTGATAAGAGACTTTAAAACATAGGATGACACTTGGGAAATGTTCATCACAGCAGGAGATTCAGTCACTCATGCATGCAAATGTCAAACACATGTTTGGGAAGAGGCAAAAAAACCCAAAAAACTGGGCCAACCCAAACACACAGGCAGTCAGATAGACTCATGCTTGTGCACACGTACACACTCTTTCACATTCTATTTTAGTGGAGCCTTTTCAGCACTTTGAGGAGGGGTGTGATTTCTCTCAGCAGTGGGTCCAGATCATGAGTAATATTTCAAGGAACTGACCTGCCGTTTTGTTGGAGAAGCAGCAGTGGACAGATTGCATGTCTGATCCTGCCTCGTTTCTAACTGCAGGAGAAGCTGCAGCCGAAGTTGCTCCTGGATTGATAACCATCCCTGTGTAATGATTTTCGAACGAAAATGCGGCCCACAGATGAATTTTAGTCATTTGTTTTTCCTTTCTTGTGTTGGCTCAGCTCTCACTTTCAGTCACGCTTGCATTGTCAGCTCATTGTGAGACAATTTCATGCACTGTGCTCTGCCTCTGTGGTTTTGTGGAAGGCATCAGCGCAGTTCGGTTTAAGAATTCATCTACAGGGGAGGGGTTGTCCTACATCACTCGTTCACACTGTTTACTGTTTTGTCAGCTGCCACCATGTCCCTGAAGAGCTGTTTTGTTCAAACACGTGTAAACGCGGGCGTCATCCATGAATTGCTGAGTGCAGTGTTGTCCTGTTGCCATCATGCTCACCATGACGCCCCTCTAGGCGGGTCAGGCGTTGTGTGCCTGCAGGATGAGATGAAGAGGCAGGCTCAAATATGAGAGGGAATAGAGGGATTTGTTTACTCACCTCTCTGATTGAAGCCTTTGGGCTACAAGAGGTCCAGACTTCCTTCAGCCTCTCGTTTATCACATCACAGCCACACCCAAGCCGATGATAACATTTTATTGAACTCTCACCTCAAATTGTCTGTAGGGATGAGGCATACACACACGTACGCACCTGAATCCCAACATAGACATTTCAATAGAATGCTAAAATAAATTCTAACATTTGGGAAGCTGATGCCAGAAAATATTTGACATTTCTGCTTAGTTAAGGTTATATATTACAACTTAGCAAAACTACTTTCAATTCTAAAACCAGCAACAGTGGTAACAGTGGGAAGTTTGTTCTGTGGGAGCTCCTCGGGAGAAGGATGAAGCCGACTACTGCTGCTGAGTCACCAGAGGCCCACTGCTTCCTCTCACCGCCCCCAGACTCCTGAAACCTCCCACCTACTTGCTGAGCCTCGAGGCCAAACACTGATGCGACGCTCTCAACGTGTCGCCTTCTCATTCATTATGAATGGACTGGCTTTGCGACAAATAAGCTCATAAATGAGCCGATACTGTTGCTGTTGAGCGAAGCAGCATCTTTTTTGTGCTACAGTTGTTTGATCTGGGCCACTTTTAGAAGGATTATTAATGCTGCTTGGCTCAGACAGCTTAAGTGTAGATTTACTCAGTGGTATCGCAGAGCTATTGAGGCAGCGTTTCTGTCAACCTCTTAACCAAACCGTTTAGCTTGCTTTATGGTAAAAAGAAATGCTGCACTCAAAGAGAGTAAATCCATGGCATCTCCTGCTGTTCTGCATTTTACAGAGCAGTCAGACAGCATTCAGCCTTTAAGTGTTAAGACATTTATAGTGTAGTGTAGAACATTGGATGTGAATTCAGATAATGACTCTACAGTTTAAGTGCTGACTTTCAGCATTAGTTTGAGGGTAGTTACATCCATGTCAGATGAGTTTTAGGAGGTCTGAGTAATGAATTCTTCAGATTGGTTGACAGGGTCTGTATTGGCTTTGCAGCCAATAACTCTCTGAGGTCTTCAGGCATCAGCAGACACTTGAGATCTTCTTTGGCGATGCTCTGCCAGGTCTGTGCTGCCTCCACGTTCTCCTCTTGCTGACTTTCAGGGACTTTTTGCCTTCAGCCTGCTCTTTAGCGGTGAAACACATCAGTACAGAACACTTCACAGTTTGGCCATTAAACTGCTTGTTTGGGTTAGTCTGTATGTGGAGGATCACTGTCCTGCTGCGCTGTTACAGGTCTGAATCGTCCAGCACTGCCCACCAAATACAGATGCAATTACATGACATGCCTTTGCAGCCCATATTCAAAGACAGCATATCACTGTACTAATACATTTTGACTGTATGTTTCTTTTTGTCCCTTTTCTGTTGCTCCGTCCCCATTTTTCATCATCATCCTCTTGTCTAGACCTTAGACACCTGGATCAGCTTGTCTTAAGCCCCGTCTCTAACAGGGCCTGGTAGAGATGGACCTTTTTACCAATACTGCATGCTCTGCAGGCTAGTACACCATTGATCTCTGTATGTGCCTGTGCTTATTTATGCCTGTGCGTGTACACTTGTGCACCACACAGGGGAATACGTTCCAACTTGAGTGTGTGTGTGTGCCCCGATGCACACATGTAAAAACATGCTGTGACACACAGGCACAGTCACGCGTAAGTGAGCAAGCCCATGTATGATGATTTAGCGTGAAATGGGACAGGTCATGGACATGGCTGGAGCACATTGGCAGGTGCTGACCAGGCTGACGTGATCTATTGAGTACAATTTGCACATATTAGCCACTGTTGCCCTTTTTCCCTCAAGCAGCACAGGTTCACATCAAATCAATGTTTCAGGTCCTAAAGCTAAATAAGCTCTAAAATTGATCTGTAGGTGCATATTCACGTCAATATTTCATATCGACGGTTGCAGGAAAAGCATGGAAATCTGGCCAACTTTTCCAAAAGGCTTTAAAGCATTTAGCACCATTTGCATTATGTTAAGCCAACCCACATTTTGATTCGGTTACATAAGTAGGAACTGTACATTTTGTCTGTGGTCTGGATGCCCTCTGTAGGCTTTCAGTCATTTTGTCTGGCATAGATAGTACATGGGGTCTTTGGGTCAGCAGCACTCTTTCTGGTCCTTCAGGCCAACTCAGAGGCTTTTCTTGCCTGGACATACGCAGTGAAATCCCCTGTAATCAAGCAGCTGGAAGGTCTACTTTGAGGGGATTTAGTGCAGTGCAACAGGTGCCAATCTGACTGCAATCAGGATTTGCACAGGCCCAGCTCCTGGTGGCATTCAGCAACTTTAACATGAGCTGATGCTCGAAAACTAACCACAGTCATTCATGCATTCTCTTGCACAGCAATCATGTAGTGCAATAGACAAGGTACACAAGAACCCATTAGAGATGTAGTACTGTGGGCACTCAAACACATCCCATGAGATTTGGGTTTGTGCTGCATTTTTAACTTTCACTGTTATCAAAGAGGGTCTATATAGATTCTATATAGAAGTCTGTATGTGCATTATTGTTTGGTTATGTTTGATTCTTTTATTTCAGTTGAAGTTTTGTGTATTTTAACGTTTTAAGTTGTTTTTTTTTTTTTTTTTTTTGGTTCAGACCGTCTTTGCTTTGTGGCATATGTAATCATTTAGACATTTATATGTGTGAAATCTGTGTGAGTAATACAAAAAAAAAAAACCTGAAAGGGAGAGAAGAAAGAGAGACTGAGCCAAAATGAAAAAAAAGGCAGAAAATAAGAGAAGGTTTGTAAAAGGCAGAAACTCCCAGAGGCAGTGGGACAGTGGGACACACACACACACACACACACACACACACACACACACACACACACACACACACACACACACACACACGGACAGGCTCAGCCGTCTCTCCTCTGTCTGTTTATTATTGATGTTGGGCACGCAGGGTTCCCACTCGGCCATCTGTTCTCAGCTCTCCCACTCCGTGCCCCCTTTGCTTCATGCCTACCACTTTGGCAGGCTGGCATAAGCAGAGCAATGCTGTCCTATCAAAGTGTGAATACTTCATAAATATCTCACACTATCGGGGACTTAGCTGTTGAAGGAACAGCCAAGAGACTGAAAGGAGAAAAAGCATAACAGTAATGTGATGAATTTTTCATTAATTCAGTGTCTCTGTGTCGGGTGACTTCCATCACATGCATTGATTTGCGGTGCAGATATAATCAGGTCATGACTGCATGAGATGTAAACAGAATTGGCGTCGGGGTGTGTTTTGTGATGGACTGTCAATAGTCCTCTTCTTCATGTTTTCAGATGTTAATCAAATCACAGCCCCGCCCTCCTACTGTTAATAGCATATGGCTGCAGATTTCATTTCATTTGACTTGTAATTGATGGCCATGCATATTCAGTCCAGCCTGGTTGCCAGGGGTAACGAGGTCCTGTAGGTCCTCTGATTGGCGGCAGGGCGGTCACATGCGGCCTCACTCGGCCTCAGCTGGAGCTCAGTCTGGAGATGTGTAAGGGTGGCGTGTGTTTGCAAACACTTGGCTTTGCCTCCCAGTTAATCCATGGATGCAGTTGTTATCCCTGCCCCCTCCCCCTTCACTTCCCTGTCCACACACACACACACACACACACACACACACACACACACACACACTGTGCATGCATATAAACTTTTTATACATAAATGGATTGTAAATTTTGCATGTCAGTCTCGTGCAGAAGCTGTGAGCATCAGTGAGGCTCGCTGACTTAACATATATTGTCAGTTACGTCCTCGTGACTGACAGGAAGGGTCAGGTGTGGGTTACGGGATGCCAGGAACTGTGGGGTGGTGATTAAGGTGAGATATTGGTTTGGGGCTTTGGAAATCTAAGCTACCACTCCTTCGTGTGACTTGTCTTTTCCTTATTCCTAGAGGGGTGAAAGAGGCTTTATTCTCTGGCTAGCCCAGAGTTAAGACCCCCTGGGGAGTACAAGATGAGAGGGAAATTAATAATGTGTAGAGACTCAAAGGCTTTGACTGAACCCAAGGATCAGAAGAGGGTGACGAGAGTGTATTAGAGGCAGAAAGGGAAACAGAAACACGGGCAGAGAGAGAGAGAGAGAGAGAGAGAGAGAGAGAGAGAGAGAGAGAGCACAATCAGGCAGACAGGCCACCTTTGAGCAGATGCTGGAAAGTAAGACGAGTGGCATTATGAGGCAGATAAAAGAAGGCAGCTCCAAAAAAAAGTGTTTTAAAAAGATCAGCAATCAAAGGGATACTCCACTGAAAATCTTTTAAGTATCGCTCACAGCCTCAGG
Organism: Chaetodon auriga; assembly: GCF_051107435.1. Classification (NCBI taxonomy): domain Eukaryota; kingdom Metazoa; phylum Chordata; class Actinopteri; order Chaetodontiformes; family Chaetodontidae; genus Chaetodon; species Chaetodon auriga. The sequence goes on along the minus strand of NC_135092.1, from coordinate 7,056,074 downwards.
CTAAGAAAGATGCCAATTCTAGATAGCTTTTTGGTGGAGTCTTCCTTTAAGAGGTTAAATAAACTCAAATACTTCCCTGTATTCACAGCAACTTTGGCTGAAGCAAATCTGTAGCTCTATGCAAATAGATTAGTAAGAAATGTAATTGGCATTTAAGAAACTTGCCACAATATGAGAACAAATTTTTACTTCCTCAGCTGCCCTGAAAACAGATTGCAAATTAGCATTTCTTCCCAAAGCCAGAGGGAGTCACGAAGTGCTCACGCTCTCTGTCTTGAGACATGTTTTTTTACATTATGGTGTGTGAGTCTGACATGGACATAACAAAAATGACAACAGACTCCTCAATGTTAAGGAAACTCGAGATTTAATCTTAATAGACTTTACCCAATGATGTGTGGAAGTCATGCTAGCATGATCAACGTTGGCATGCTCACGCCTTGTCTCCCCAGGCCAAGCAGGCTTTGGCCCTGCTGTAACCTCTCTGGCTCGAAGCCAGCAGCCCCGCTATCCTTTGAACCTGGACAGACCTGGCAGAAACCAGCTGTGCTGAGCCGGATCTGACCACAGCTGATCACACAACATCGCATTAAATATGAACCGCTATTAAAGGCTGAATTTATCTACCTATCTATCCATCTGTCCATCCAAGCAGCTGTTTCATTCACATTTTGTATTTTTAGGTTAGCTTTTAAGATGTTTTGTGTCTAAATTATCCCGTCTGTCACCCCTCCACAGAGGCAATGAAGGCTAATAAGACCAAAAAAAATTGAGCCAATAATGATACTGGGGCAGTATGCCATATGTGATCCCTCCTTGTAGCAAGGCCAGGTGGGCACATTGCCACCCAGCAGCACAATGGGTTTATCCACAGTGATTTATTAAAGACCCTCACCACCGGCTAAATTAACAATCTATTCTTCTCCGCTCTTCACTTCCTCTTTCGCTGCCTTTGTCTGCCTTTCTTTCCTTTTTGGTCTCTTTCTGCAAAGTGCAGTTAGAATATATGTTAAGGAGGTGTGTAATGGTGGACTGGCCCAATACTGGAACCACAAAGCATGAACACGACTGCCTATTACACGGGTCTTTAGGGATACAGAGATATAACCTCTTATCATCCTGGTCAATAGCCTCCACTGAGGTTTCCCTCCATGGAGTAGTGAGATGTAAATGAATGAGTTGTATACATACTCCATAACAGTGCTCCACCACTCTTCACAAATGATTATGTTAAACATGAGAACAACTTGAATAGAGAGATTGAAAGGTTTTGGTCAAGAGTGCTTCAATGGAAGTACTCCTAAAGTGGTGGTCTTCTTCACAGCAGCCATTAGCATCGGCCCATCTTGAATGTTAAATACCACAAGCGCCGCGATTCTGCATTGTGTGTTTAGACAAGAGGGAGTTTGATGAGAGGCTGTAGATGACGCACCTGTCGAGGAAGAGGGGTTGAGATAACAATTTTCTCCTCCCTGTCGAGGAGACATCTGGCATTGCCATGGTGTTGCAAGCCGAAATACACCCAGGAGTGGGTAATGAGGCGTAACAGGCAGGGTTTGTGTTTTGGTGTGTGTGCGTGTGTGTGTGTTTTGGGATGGTGGTCCCATCATCTTCCTGAACTAGCCTCTGTAGATCATGCAAGCTCACCATATGTAGTCCTCTGCCATAAGCCCTCTTGCATGTGACTCATAAGCAGCGTTAAATCATCTTGAATACAGTCATGCATTTAACCTTCTTTTATTAAAAAACTTGAGAAAACAAGGCAAAGTATGGAGGTTAGCAAACAAAACAAGATAGAAGAAAAATAAGGAGAATATGGGGGGGGGTCAAGTGCGTGACTGCACGTGTTTGTGTGTTGGTGTATAATCTTACCATAATGGTACCCACTCATCCATGACTGTGCACCACATGTCTTTTGATGTCACCATTAACATGGTGGCCTGCATTATGTTTACACACAGTCCTGTGTGGCACTGCAAATGCCTGAGAGGGGTTGCTGAGAAACACGCAAGCAATGCTTGATAATCACCCTTGAAGAACAGAGAATGTTGAATAGATATGAACATGTTTTCTTCTTAGTTTGATCATTTCTCTTCCTCTCTGAATATCTTACCTTTGTAACCGTCTATCTTTTAGTTATCATTATACTCAGTCATTGCCGCTGTTGATTCATCTTTTAGTTATTTATGGGTGTTGATTAGTGACTCTGACAGTTTGTTTTCCAGTTACTTTCATAATTGATTACTGCCTTTGACCATTTATTGCTGTCTGTTTTTTTTTTATATCTATATATATCATTTTGTTACTGTTTTGCTTTGTTTTTTCATCTGATGCCCGTTAGCTGCATGAACTAATACAGTTCCACTGTATAATAAGACAGGCAGAATAAACCAGAAACGAACATCGCAAATGAAGTGCAGATAAAATGTTAACAACAAAGAATTATATTGTTATTATATAAAGAACGGTGAAAAAAAAAATGTAGCTGATTTGTTTGTGTGACTGTTTATCTTATTGTTTATTTCAGGTCATCTCTGCTCTGTCAAGAATTTCCCACCACAGCATTGCACAAATCAAAGGCATCAGGTATGTGTCTCGTTTGTAACTCTTTCATTTATTATTTGAACAGCCAAAGCACTCAACGGTGTCTGTGTCAAAGAATCCATTTGCACGAACATATTCCACATTTGCTTGTAGGCCTATATTAAGATAGAGGTGGCTATTAACATCTGCTGCTCATTTAAAAGTCAATTTACATTTTTAGGCAATTAGCTGCCGCTTTTAGCCACTGTTATCTTGCAGGGCCCGACATAATCCACAACACATTTCCATCTGTCACTCAAACAGTACTCTAGTGCACTATTTATGTTCATATTTAGTAGCACTACTGTCTGAGTCAGAGTACTACATTGTACATTTTACACAGATAATGTGAAGCAGAGAAAATCCTTCACACAGCTTCATCAGGCCTGGAATGAGCGTCTGATTTCTCTTCATTTGCTCAATCTGCTTGGAGCTTGGTGGCTCACCGGCACCACATAAAAGGCCATTTTATTCGTCTGAGTAATGAGTTGATGGAGCGCGCCCATCAGGAGCTGTGCCAAGAAATGAAGGGCGAGAAAAGAGAGGGAGAGGGAAGAGAGAGAGCAGGTCCGCTGTCGTTAATAAAGACAACACAACCTGCTGACTGCTGGCCAGGTCAGCGCCTGTCCACACTGACCATTTTGCTGCGAGGTGTCAAAAAGGCTCATTTGACCTCAGTGTGGATCACACTGGACATTCTGATACTCTGATCTCAGCAATCAAAAACATAGATTAAATAGTAAACTGAAACTTCATTTTCTCATACCTTGGGTCAGAGGTGAGAGCCCAGAGGCTTATGAATCCAGTTTTATCACAAAAGGAATATGACATTTTCATAAGCCTGAATTCCAAAGAAGGGGTTTTAGTAATTGGGCTAACTGTCCTTCAAATGAGGAACAAGCATCTGACCACTGAAGTGGACATGAAAATAAGACTGCCTTGTGAGAATCAATGAAGTGTGACTTAATTAAGTAAGGTCAAATGTGGCTCTGGGCTTGACCGAACTACATTCTCTCAAGAGGATGGATCAGCACAGTACTTCTATTGTTTTGGTGTGTGTGTGTGTGTGTGTGTGTGTGTGTGTGTGTGTGTGTACTACTTGGATTGTAAACCATCTTCAGAAGAAGAACTTTGAAGTTTCTATCTTAGTCTGATACACTTTCTGCCAAAAAAAAGTTGCCTTCTCCACAGTTCTCAATGATAAATGTGTATCTCCCCTTTTTGTCAGCATCTGGTGTAGGAGGCATGCCCCCTTGTGGGTGATGTTGAATTGAATGAATAACTACGAAAATCACAAAATAAACATTAAAACCATTCCCACCACCTGATGAATGGAAGACCAGTCTCCAGTCGCCTTCTAGTTCTGTTTTTTTCCCCTCCAACTTGCAAGGACAGCGTCTGGGCCTCTTAACTTGGTGCATGTTCCAGCCTCTTCACTGAAGACTTCTCTGCTTCAGCTTACCTTTATTTTGTCCCAGGCCGTTCATGCAACAAAAGCCTTGTGTGAGCTGGTATGCTGCGAGAGGCTTCCTGTGGTTTTATATGAGAGAGTAGGAGACATGTGTAAGGAGTCGACCATGCAGATTTACAGACCAAAACAATGAGCTGCAGAGCTGCAGAGGTGTTGATTCTCAGTGGTATTGGCATTAGTGCACATTCAGTGTTAATATCTATGACTGCTGCTTAATGGAGCTTGGGGTAATCGTCTGTCTCTTACTGCTGTCGGTACAGGATTTACGCATATGCACAGAGACATGCTGACAAATTTGAAATGAGGTCCAACATGTGCTATATGATCTGCATGAACAGGGTGTTGCTGTCAGGCAGAGTACGTACACAGCATGGATGTTCGCTGACCCCAATTGCCCTTTCAAAATGGACATGCTTCTTGGAAATTGTATTTAGGGCAAGGTCAGCTGCATTCAGAGGTCTAAGGACTTGTCAGCCCTCTTCTGTCTTGCTTGAAAGCCCCTGTCAGCTATGTAGTGGCCTTACAAAAGCTACAAATCGTTCCAACACATACCAAATCATACGTGTAAATAGTGCACCATTTAGACAGAACACCCATGCCCTCCAGGTCGATGTAGGTATACCATCATGTGGTCATGTATTCCACCTTTCAGAATAAGAACAAGAAAGATAAAAGTATCAAAATGTGAAATAGGATCAAATGAAGCTCACTAAATAGAAGACTGACAAAGTGATTTAAAAGGTGTTACTGCATCTGCAAGCCAAAGCCACACTTTAATGTTGCAAATGTCGAATGTGGCACCAGTGATGTCTGGCCACGTGCTTCCTAAAGTGAGTAAAGAAGCAGAAAACCTTCCAGTGGTTCAGTTGGCGAAGGCTCAGACCACATAGTAAGAGGGAACAGGTGTGCTTCTCCTCCTCTGAATTTCAGATGTGTGCTTCATTATTCCTTCCCAAAAGCAATTAGGAAAAAAAAGAAGAAGCACTCTGGCAGCAATTAGAAAGGTCACCTCTTGTCTTGATAATTGTTTTATTGTCAGCTGTATTTAAACTGAATCTGTTTCATTTCACCTCTGTGTCTCACTGGATGTCTCCTGTGTCTCTGTACGCCTTAAGAGGGATACTTCAGCGAGTTAGTATTACGCTTGCGTAAAGTTGGGATGCTTGTGAGAAATAGATGGTCAAACTTGAAGCAGCATATAAATTGAATTTAAGGCTTTATTTGCTCAGACTGGAGGTCTCGATGCCCAGACAATGACCCCACATCAGACCATCCATTGTGTTTTAAAATGACTGGACAATTAAACTCGGGCTAATGGCGCCACAGGCACGTCCATTGATGTTCTGTCGAAGCTCATTGATCTTGTCGTTGATGTCTGTTCGCTGCAATCAGGCAACAATAGTTCATGACTCTGTCCCCATGTCAGTGGACGATGGACAGTGGAGCCTTTGCTTTACATGCTCCTCTGCACATTCAGAGACACACTGGACACACAATCAAATATTCATGCACAGTACACTCTCTTCTCCTTCGTCCGGTCAACATCCTCATGTGAACCCTGCAACCAGCAAGAATTCTGCTTTTAAGTTCAAGAGCATCATTTCTGCTGAGCACAGAGGAGCATGTCCTCCTCCTCTTTCAACATTCCAATATTATTTTTCTTCCTCACTGTTATAATTACGGTTAAAATTTGAATAATTCATTGAATCTCTCTAAACAGTGCTTTCTTACTGTCCAGCTAGCATACACTTGAGTCTGAGTTGATTAAAAAAATGAAGATAAGTTTGCCATCAGGTGTTTTTCTGCTTCTGTTTGAGTTTTTTATTTTCTTTGCCCTCAGTTTCACCTCTCAGACGGCTGAAAAATTAAAAAAGTTCTATATATGTATAAGTTTTATATGGGCTGGTTGAGGTACCCCCTCATGTAACCCCTCCTCACACTTTTGTAACCAAACCTACATCTTTCATAAAATCTACATCTCTCATCTCTTGACAATTTATTGCAAAAGCCCTCAATATAAAAAAGCATTTTTCTTTTTCATTGCCTAAAACCACAAATCCTCTTTGCGCCGAGGCCTCGTGTTCCCGTCACTTTGTGTGCCCCGGGAGGTGACCTTGTGTTTCTCACAGCTTATCTACAGTATAAGCCTGCGTCATCCTCTCTCCTGTTATTCAGCACCCTCTTCCCACTGCTTATCGTCACTGTCCTCGGCTAACCCCTCTCTAACCTTCAACCCACTCGTGCTTCACTGTCCTGCTTCACCATTGATCCTCTATGTCGGCCTGTGTGTCATGGGATGAGGGTCGCCAAGTGCGAGAGACATCAGCTCAGCATTTAGACAGAGAGCAGATGAAGAGGAAGTTTGTGGAGGAGTTTAGATAACGATAGTCCTTTAGAATCCTTCAGCTACACACAGTTGTTAGGCTGGGTTTAATGAAAAATGAATGACTTTGGATGACTCTTCAAATGTAGCCATACTGTTGCTTGTAAGTTAAATTATGACTATATGTATGTGTGAATATACTTGAATGTTTAAAGCCACAGCTGTGGGTGGAACTAACTGTGTATCTACACCACAACTATAGCCAGTTCAGTTCTTGAAATTTTTTTTTTCTTCTTGTTTGTTTCACGCTTACTCATTTACATTGTTTAAAAGTAAAAAGCATGAGCTGCAAATAATTAGATTAGAAAGTTGTGACAATACATAGTCTTAGAAAAACAGCATCACGTGTCAAAAGGAAAACAATGAGATAAACAGTAATAATGTGTAATGTAAATTAAGGTAAGAAGAAAAAGGAAAAAGTAAGGAATATAAAGAAATTAGAAAGATATCACACTCATAGTTACAGCGAAGGCTAATTACTTAAAGACTGAATTTCGGGCTGCAGCTAACGATTATTTTCAGCTGACATTTGGTTGTTTAGTCTATGAAAATGTCCAATTATGGGGAAAATTATTATTCAAAATTCCCTAAAGCCAGAGGTGATATTTTCAAATTACTTGTTTTGTTATGCGGGAAGATATACTATAAATTTTCCAACGACATAAAATAGGGAAAAGCAACAAATCTTGCACATTTGAGAAGCTGGAGCCAGAGACTGTTTGCCAAAAATGAGCCAAATAATTGCTTATCAAGACACAGTAGTTTCAGATTCAATTTTAGTTGATCAACTAATCGGTTAAGCGACTAATTGTTTCAGCTCTACCTGAAGTGAAGTGCTAAACGAAAAGCAATTTGCGGTGCTTCTTCCATGTAATAAATACACATAAGAAATAATAATCAAAGCGTTTTACAGCATTGCTGCTGAGAGATGTAGTTTGCAATTTTTTGGACTCAGCACTGGGAAACAATTTGATGTGCATGTGTGTCGACGTTTTTACTTTCAAGATGAGGCCGCAGTGCTCAGCAGGAGGAGGGAAAGCATCAGTGTTCGCACGTTTCCTCCTTCCCTCCGTGTCCTCATCCGGTGTGCACCCTCACCCGACTCATTTACACCGCACACATTAGTACGCAGTTATCACATTGCACATTCACTCTTCATTTTTCACTCATGCCGTTTGAGTGCATCGCGTGCGGTAATTTAACACGTAAATGTCGTGGAAATTAACTCAGACATGCAAAGAAAAAGGCTCTTCCTCATATGTTACTTTGCACACATACCCCACCCCCTCCAGGCGAGAGCGGCTTTGGAAATGAAGCTGCATTTCCAGGTTTCATAGAGGACCGGGAGGGTTTATGGAGCTTGCTCGAGCTCCAGCGATTTATTGACCTTTGCAGAAACAAAACTGTGTCCTGGGACATGGAACTGCTTCCAACGCTGGCTATTTGAGATACGATCACACCTAATGACTACAGTATTGTACTACAGTTTGACAATAGTTGATCAATGGAACCTGCTCACTGCAGCTTTGTCCAGCACACTTGTACCAACTATTCCCTTCACAGCAGCACCGACTTTAAAGACAATGAACAAGAAATTACATGATACAATGAAATTAACCAAGAAAAGGCAGGACAGTAAGGAGGAGGAGGGAAAAAGAGTTGGCCCAGAGATTAGAGTGTCAAATGTTGGCCCTCAGTTATTAAAATCATTAAATGCAAAACAGACTTCTTTTTTAATGTCCTGTTATTGTTAACCTTTAAATAATCAAGAAAGCCTCGCTGAGATCATGAATCTGGTTAATCAGATCAAACAATCAAAGAAATGATGCACAAATACACAAACAAACCCACACATTCAATCCCTCGTGCTCCTCTAAAAGAGGGAATAAGAGCCAAGGTATGCATTAGTTCATTCATGATGTCCTTGTTTCTTTGAATGAAGTTTGGTAGAAACTGAAAAATAATAATTTACTTGAAGGAAACATTATTCTAATCCCACTATATGTTAATATTTTTATCGGTTAATTCTTGAATTTTATACTTGCTTTCGCCTGAATCTCAATGTACTGTACTTACTAAAGGACTCTGGAAATAAAGCTTACAATTGGAAATAATAAAGTGGAATTGTACCAATTGAACAGTATGTATTCTCTACATCGAATCATTGTAAAATAAAGCAAACAAAAGAGATACACAGCTGAACCAAGTGCAATGTAGCCCATCATGAGTGGAGACAGACACACAGAAGGAAGAAGAAAGACACCAGTTTACAGCAGGTTACATCAGAAAAGAAATCCTTTCGTCACAGACAGGTGTTTGGAACAGAAACTCTTCTGACAGAGATTTAAACTGAGAAAATTTGCTTTGACATACATAAATGTAGCTGCTGAACTGACACAGCCTGTCTGCTGTGGTTGGACAAATCTCTGGACCACAACAAAACCAACAAAGACAGCAAAACAAAGAGGCAATAAGACTTTGGCCAAGCATCAGGGAGAAGTAAACACTGAACTTGTCACAATTCTCCTGTTATGTATGTATGATCTTTAAATTAAAAAAAAAAACAAAAAAAAAAAAAAACATAATACAGACAGAGAGTTGTATAAAAAGCTCATTAAAGTATGAGGAAAACTTGCATTGTTCACAGGAAATAATCTGCTCATTCATTCAAATTACACAAACTTTCTGCATTATTGTTCTGCATAATTGTAAAGTCTAGCAGTTGTTATGTATTGTTATTATTATATATTAAATATAATGTGAAATATCCAAAAAATAAGTCTCTCAGTTAGGGGTCGCGAGTATACTCAGTGATAGAAAAGGGGTCCCTTAAGGAAAAAGGTTGGGAACCACCGACTTACAAGAGCCTTTCTAAGTACCACAACATCTGCCATGGCTTCCCACACAGCATGTAGACCTGAGAAACACGAAGTAACGAGCTTGCAGGAAAAAACAATAGAGCGGTGCTGAATAGCCAAGAGACTGCTCATCATCGGAGTTCTGATGAAATTATAAACATAGTTCAATTACACCTGGTTGTACCATTTAAGCGATATGAAAACGGCAGCATCGGACATTGCTTGGCTCCGCAAAACAACAGCGAGGCAATAGATACGAGCGCATATCTCCGCAAACTACTATGTAATTAAATTTTGCCCTGCGGGACTCCATTAATAACTTATAATATAATGCACATTTCATTGTAGGGGGCCATCAGATGTGGGTGTGTTATTATGCTCTGGTGGAACACCTTCTGTGCTGTGCTTCTGTTCATAAAAGTGAGTGAGGAAGTAACATCAATCAGATGAGGCAGTTTTTTCTGTTATTATTTCTTAATAACAGTGGTTGGAATTAGCTCCTGAAAATACAGAGGTTTTAATGAAGTCAGCCGCATAAACGTGGAAACATTTGCAAATTTAATGAATCAGGCAAGACTGTGGAGGCTAGCAGGATTCTGTGCATGTTCGTGTGTGTATGTGTGTGTGTGTGCTTGAGGGTGACCATCTGACCTTTGACAATCTAGCTGAGCATCCATTAACTTGATGCCTAACACACAGTTTAAGTGTGACCACTGCTTTAATTACGCAAAGGCTAATTGGCGGCATCACACTGATGCACACAGCACGAGACACACACGGGCACGCACACACACGCTCACAAACCTGCACACATGCACGGCTAAAATGATGAGAAAAACTGCTGTTTTATTTGCTTTTTTTTTACACTGACACTTGAACTTTCACTTTGTGTGATATGTGGCCTTTGCACACCAACAGGCCACCGCTGTTGGCTCTTTATGAAGACGCATATCACGCTGAAGTGTCTCAGTCAACTGATCATATCTCGGGATTAAACGCAGTCAAAGGATTTCAAAGCCGAGTGCTTACAGAGAGTAGAGTGCTTTATGAGAGCTTTCAACGTCTGGTCTCTGACACTGAACTGTCCGTATCGTCTCCCAGCTCACTTCTCAGTCAGCTGCCACACACACACACACACACACACACATTCACTCTTTTTGACTTCCTTCTCCTTCATGCAGCAGCATCTCTCTTGAACTTTCCCACATGGTAATATCCACTCATTCACACTGAAGTTGTGCGTTGTATCAATCACTAGCAACCCCCTGCATCATTAGTCAGAGAATGTATTCGTTGCTTTATTTACTTTATTTATTAAGTAAAAAGTTTTCTCAAGGGGCTTTGAAGGCTGTACAACCTTTGACACCCTCAATCCTTCGAATCTTGATTCAGATAAGGAAAAACTCCAGACTCAGACACACACACACACACACACACACACACACACACACACACACACACACACACACACACTGACCACCTCTCTATGACCTGCATGTGGTAGAAAAATGTCCTCCCTCCACACAGAAAACATTGCTGGTGCATATCATCCAGGCAGCACTGACATTTCCCATCACAACATAATCAGGAAAACAAAGCGGTGTTATATAATTCTACTAAAGGACAGGGTTGCACACACACAGACACACACAGTTCTCACCTGCTTGCAACTCCACCGACCTTTAATGTCTAACCATTGTAATTTTTAAAATGCACAGTTTCGAAATAGTAATTGTGGACCAAGAAATAAATCTTGCGCTCATTTCTTGCATATGTCCACTCATGCAAGCTTGGAACTGTCGTGGCTCCTAGCTTTATACCCTCTCTCAAAGAGCTGGCTTATGGCCAGTGATGGAGGCATCAGACAGATTTCTATATTCTACACATGCAGTTCAACATTGAGTTAGAGCCTGTGTTAGAAACCTGAGGTTGACTGGTAATTACCAGCTTGGTTGCTCTAACTTCTTTCAGACCACATTGTCCTGTGATGGTGCAGTGTGCTATATAAGCAGCAGCAAGTATGTGGTGCAGTTTGTAGGTGGATCTGGTGGTACCTGAGAGAGGTGCATAGGCTTGAGACTGGGATCAGCTCCCAAGGATTTTCTAACCTTTAGTAGTGGAGCTGTCACAGCCAGTGTTCAGAGAAGAGACCTACGTCAGGATCAGACCTGAGGACCATGTATCAGGCTTTGATGTCAGTTGCAACCTGGGGATTTCACCCAGTGGAAAATAATCCAGGATACCATGAAAGTATCGAGTACACATATCGAGCCCTCTTCATGTACTGCATCTCTCAACAGAAGAACAGGAATTTTTGGTTGAACATTTTGAATGTGGTGTGTCCCACTTTGCACTTTGGATAATGGAGCTGGTTGAATACATTAGTTTATTAAGCCTTCCAAACATACTGAGGATTCCCAAAATGTAAGTGGTTTGTCTGCTATGGTGACATTTCTGGTAAACAGGGGCTGAATAATGATCTTTTTTTTTTTTTTTTTTTTTTTTTTTTTTTGACATCATTTTTGTGGCACATCAGCCACAAGACACACTGAAATGCTTAAGTGATGCTAATTTCACATAAATAACAAGCTATTTATTACAGGACTGCAGCGGATGTTATGAATGGACTTACTTGAGAATAAAACAAGTTTAGAAAGAATTGCTGAGTTCTAAATGTGTGTGTGTGCGGGTGCAGGTGCGTGTTCGTGTCCATTGGCTCTTTGACAGTAGGAAATCAAACCATGTGTTCAGTAGTTACATTATACAGAGGGAGTCAAGGTCAACCTGCCAGGGCTGTTTACCGCAGCAGGAAACACTGCTGGCTGCTGCTTTGTGCGAGATTTATTGCTTGAGAAAAGGACAGTAACAGCAGCGTGCTGCTATCATGGCAAAACATGCCTAAAAACTCACAATAAACTCCTCAAACTGAAAAAAAGGCGTAGTGCTGAGGCATTTGGATACTTTGAAAGCTGGTAATGACCTATAATTCTACGGTATGTGTTTATTCACAAAGTGTGCTTTAATATAAAACATTTGCCATCCTTACAGCGTCGAGGTTAATGAGGATAGCCTGAAAGTATCTCTTATAAACATTAGGAATGCTCGGGATTCATTTTAATAGTACAGGCTATTTCCGTTTCAGTAACGTTAGTGTGGTTGATGATTAGCGCTGCTCGTGACCTCACTGATTTTAATGAGCTTCAATTGTGCACAACATTAAGCTAATAGGCTATAATTTGTAGCAATCAGCTCTTGTGAAAGGGAAAAAAAGACGCACATCATAAACACGGTTGGGCAATCGAGAGCTAGTCATGCACTTCAGAATAACGTTTGCAGAAAGCAGATTTCTTTAAAAAAGAAATAAATCCAGCCTGTTTAATGAGCTAATTGATTAGTCATCCATTTTTCTGCTCTGCCACTTGCCAGCACTGCTGTGTTCGTTGACACTGAGTGAGCAGGAGTGAAGAATTTAAGAAGAGGATGAGGATGAATTATTCAGGTTATTGTACAATGAGCTGAACGCTTTTATTTATGCTATTGTAGCTTGAAGTGTGTCTCATAACCATTCTGTTTTATAACAAAATGTGTACATAGAAGTAAAGAAGGTCACTTTTGCTGTGTAAAAAAAAAACCCCAACTCTTCGGCTCTAAACTTGTCATTTTCAATATTTTATGTTGCTCCACATTGTCCCTGAGGGCCCTTGAAAACAGCCCAAACCTCCTGAGAGGATTTATACGACACCTGGCCATCCGTCTGGGGAAAAGAAAAAAAAAAAAAAAAAAAAGACTGTGTTCCTCCCTGAATGCCTGAGAAAGTTGGTTGTGGGAAGATGCCATGTTTTTTATCTGTCAGCAGCAGCCTGTTGATGTGTTTTGACAGTGTTGTTTGTGACTGATGGGGTCCTCTGTTGAATACATCCCGCTGTTGCGCTGCTGAAGTGATGGAGCTAAGAGTGACAAGCTGGCAGAGAGAACACAGTTTTTTTTTCTACCTGGGACACTGTGGTGTGTGTAGTAATAAAGCATCTTGTACCCTCTCTCACTCTTTACGTCTGTGTGTGTGTCTGTTTGTGTGTGTACCAGACCCTTTCCATCAGAGGACACGGCTCTGAATGAGGATGATGTGTACCGGAGCCTTGAGGAGCTGGCTGAGTAAGTACAAAACAACACCCACGCAAACTTTTTGTCTCGCTGAGGTGGACTTTTCATAAACTTAACACTCCTTCTCCCAAACCACATGCCTCAACCCAGCCTTAACCTTTTCCTAACCCTTAAACCCAAACTTAACCCTGATCTACAACAAAAAAACAGTCGGAACCCTAAAATGCAATGGCTTTTCCTCTATCTAGTCCCATTATGTGACTGTGAAAACACATTTTTGTCCTCACAATGGATTAATACACTCACATGATTTAGACTGATCATTGATGGTTTTTAGCTTCTCGTCAGGAAGCATTGATATTTTTTTAAACCTTAGATTGCTTGGATTGATTTATATTGTGTATATTATATTTGTATTTTTATTTGGATTTGATGTTCCAGCAGATTAAAAAGTTGGTGAGTTACTGTTTCCTGTTTCAAAGGGACATTTACTTATTAGTGTTTACACCTGCTACTGTGATGAGAACAGCTCAGACAATGCTTCTAAACTGGGTCAATATACAAAAGAGCTCCTGATGAGTCCATCAGATTAGTTCTATATATTCACTTTTCACATTATTGAAACTTGATACCAAGTTTGAAGTATGTTTTCATAGTCAAAATAAATATATATGAACTCCTGGATATATATATATTAAAAAAAATCTGGATGTATAACAATTCTCTATGCATCATTTATATAGCACACATCTTGTGATGTGTCAAACTGAACTGTGATTGCCACATCTTCCAATTTCCTCTAACTGCCTAATTACATAAGCATGGAGCTCTCTGTCGCTCTGCCCATTGCCATGGTGACACCAGCTCTGCTCCGGTGTCTGGCATGGTTGCCTCTCCGCCCGCCTCGGTGGCTGGTTGCCTGGCTTGATGTGCGCTAGGTGGATGGGTGTGTTTTTGCTGGGTGTGAAAGAGAGTCGTAGGGTTTCGGAGTTGGCAGTTTGACAGCAGCCGCTCGACTCAGATTAATGGAGAATAATTAGTTAACCGCCCTGAGATGGGTGTCATTCATCACAGAAGATAGGAGGGAGGAGAGCAGGGGATAGAGAGGAGAGCATGCGGGCTATAGATACAGTGTGTGCTCGCTGAATGCGTGATTGTGGTGTTCTTTAGGGGATGAGGAATGTGCTTGCTTGCTAGAGGGAGAGGAATACCAGCCAAGCAGGCTAATACTGGATTAGAGTGCATCCAAACATGTCGCCCTCCACGCTTTGAACATGGGCCCTTACTTTGACAAGTGAAGTGCATCTTGCACAGAAAGTGATCCTGAAGAGAGTAGAGGAATGACTAAAAACGTGTTGATTTAAAGATTTTATTAAAGAAAGAAAACACAGATGAAGATGTGCTCATAGAAACAAAAGAACATACAGGTGGATAGAGGATAGAAGGAGTCAGGCTCTCTAAGGCGCTCATGCAGGAAAAATCAAAGTGGCTAAAGTTAGCCTCCCTGTTCCTCTTTTCATTTCCAGTCCATCACGATGAAATGTCACCTATATAGAGCAGCGGCTGCTTCATTTGTAAATTACTTTTGAAATATGCCGTGGCGATAGGTGCATGGTATCCATAGCAACAAGTGCCAAATCCACCTGTAAAGCAAGTGAACAAGTGAGGTTTTGCTGCCTGCTATGTGTTGTGTTATAGCTGGTGGTTATGTCTTTAATTTGCCTCAAACCTCCAACCTGCAAAATCTCCTCTTTCAGGCCTCATAACCTTCATTGAGCTTGAGTTCGTCTCTTCCTTTCTGAAACGGTCAGTGGTGTTGTAACACGGTGCTCTTTGTGCAACCTTTAGGTGCACAGGGCTGGCTCTTATTGAATTAATCATGCCACTCTGCCACACTGCTGCTCTTGACCTTTTCCAGAGAGCATGTATGCAATCGTTTCATCAACAGGCAGCCACGTAATTAATTCATCAGCAAGTCCTGCACCTAATACAGCTGGACACAACTGGCACATAGGCCACACTAGCAATAACCCTGCTCTCAAAGACTTATTAATTAGCCTGAAATATTGATGCATTCATAATTTACAATGAGTACTTGACTGAACTGCAAGAGTGAAGGAGAGGATGATGATGATCGCACCACAGCGATAATAATCATTTTTATGAATGTAGCACCGTTCAAGAGCATCCCGGAGGAGGAAAGTAATATAATGTCAGAACATATGGTATCATAAAAACAACATGTTAGTAATAAAATAGCAGTATTGTCACCAAAGATATTTAGCATGAGAAAGTAAAGCTGCATGGACAAAAGAAACAATATAATGGCAAAAAATAAAAATCAATAAAATGGCATCATTAAGTTTTGCGATGAGGCAACAAAGGATACTAACTGCTACAGAAAGCAATCTATAGAAATGGATTTTCAGGTGAGACTTAAAAACGGAGATCATGCCAGCAGACTGTTACAGCAGCCCGTGTGGCACAAGATCGATGAACGATTCATTTTTGTATGGAGCGGCCAAGAGACTTGAACCTCAGAGATCTCTGGAGATAGATGGAAGTTCAATCTTCACTAATGTCATGATGATTCACAGTATTTAAACATATAACCCATTATTTAGATTGTTCCTGCAAGGCTTTTGTCGACAGGGTGTTCTGCATCCAGCAGAACATTTGTGGTTTGCTGCTTATCATCTTAGAGGTCACTTACCGTGCTGCACGATTTCCATATTTACAATATCATGTCATAAGAATTCATGTCAGGTGATGTGGACTCAGGCTTCAGGCTGTCAGTATGAACTCACTTGGAAATGGCCGCTGTATATGAGTGGTATTCAATGATAGCATTCTGCTGGACCATATCTGTTTGTGTCTGAGTCAGGTGGAGGCCAGCCTCTACCTAATTGAGGTCTCCAGGGTTAATGCGCTATACCTGATCCATACTTCCTCCCTCTGGCTTTGTGATATCAAGCCTTCACGTTGCTTAACTCTGAGTCCTCCAAGTCTGGAATGACTCCATCCGGGAGTTGACAAAGCATGAAATGGGGGGGACCGGACATAGGCGCCAAGGGACTTTTTCCTCTGTGAAAGGCACACATAGATTTCCATTCTGAAGCAAACGGTGTCACAAGCCCTTTTTGTCGCTCTTTTGCAGTTTATTTTGCTCCATTAATCCCTTGGGCAGGTTGACATGAAAAGTCAATAGCTTGAGAATGGATGGAGCTCAGCTAAGGTATTATTTACTGCAAGGTATTAAGGCACAGATATTTTTAAATGAATCTTTGTATTATCACACGAGCACATTCAGAATATGTTTTTTTTTTTTTGTTGTTTTTTTTTAAATAGAGATGGGCCAGTAAGAACGTGTAGATAAGTTTAGAGAGTAAAGCTGTGCACATACATATAAATACAAACCAAAGCAAAAGTGATGGTTAAGACATTTCTACATTACATATTTCAATGAACATGTTACTGTTAAAACAGTTATTTTCAGCATGATTTATGGTTTAAAAGAAATAATAATGATGATGCTGACAGTCAGGTCAACACATAATGCATTTATTATACATTCCAGCACATGAAACACACTCAACTATACATACAAACACATAATGTCCAAGCATAAGCATGAAAAGTGCAAAGAGAACATATATTTTTGGTGCCCTTTACTTCACAGACAGCTAAGTATCTTCAGTTATCTTTAAGCCCAGGCAGTGCAATCACATCTTGGCATCACTACTGATTATTAGCCAATGCCGTCCTTTTCTGGTATGAATATTATTATGAGTGTGTTGGAATCTGAGTTAAGCTGTTGTGACATAAATTATAATTTCAGCTGAAAATATTCAAGCTCATATACCAGGGAGTAATAACATCAACTGTGCAATCAAAAAAATAAACGTCCTGTGCCTGTGACTTCTTGGCTGGCTAATCATGTGATATAATGTATGTACAGAGTGAAGTAGTGCTTAGTCCAGAGTGGTCAGCTTGAAGCCCTTCTAGCATTAGTGTCAGTTGACCAGTCTGTCCAAAATTAGATATACTGATATTGCCTATTCATGCTCCCCAGAGGTTGCTTCCTGATGACTTTGCTATCCCCCCTGATGTTTTCTGTTGTGCCCCCATCAGACCTAACTTTCCATATATCCATGCAGAACAACAAAATCGAATGACGTGGGATTTACTCGGCACATTTATGTTCCAGTGAGGATAAAGTCATTGTAGTCTGATGATCACATGACCTTTTCTGTAGTGCCACCCTAGCCTCACTGACGATATTAATAACAATGACCTTATTAGTCCCCTTGGGGGAAGTGTTTTCATGCCATTGTTATTTTCTGCACGCACACACAGGACCCATAACCATGCAGTTTTTGAGTAGGGATGTTAGAGTGATGGGGCTGCCACGTAGTGAGGTGCCCCAAGCAGGTAGGGGGGTTCAGTGCCTTGCTCAAGGGCACCTCAGAGGTGAACTGGCACCTCTCCAGCTACCAGTCCAGACTCTGTACCACTGGTCTGCGCTAGACTTTGACTGGACACCATCTGGTTCTCAAGCCAAGTCTCAATGGACTGAGCTCCCTCCACCCCAAAACCTCACAGCAGCTATCTCCACCACTCCAGATTAGGGAATCTGAACCTGACCCCCTTCTTGACCCATAGTCAACTGCTCTACACATGGAACCCTTCTCCACTTTGGCTTTCAAAGTTCTTGTTTGAATAGGCAATATAATAAGGTTTTATGGATAACAAACTCTTCAGTATGTTGCCCACCACGTGTGCATTGCACAGTGAAATATGGAACCTCAAGGGGCCTTTGGCTTTTCCTTTTCTTTGTTTTGTTTTGTTTTTTAGTGGTTTTGTTTCAGTTTATCACTGAACTGTGATATACTGTGTGGGAGCATTACCGTGCTGTTCCCCACACAGTATATCACAGTTCTAACAAAAACAACTTCCTGTGTGAAAAAATAATATCGTTGTAAAAGAAACCTGGAAGGCAACCCAGCCTTTGGGGACATATGCTCAGCTGCTCTGATGTGGTGAGTCATACTCTGCCCGCTGATGTAACTCTGTGGCATTGAGGCCCGAGAGCAGAGGCTACCGAGCCGATTGCGTGCAAACGCCTCGGACACCCTCTGGCCTGTCACTGTGTAATCAAACAGAAAATAAGACCTAATTTATGAGTCCTCAGGACTCTACTCCCACTCTCCATCCCACTGATGCACACACAAACGTGCACACACATTAATGCATTTGAATTATTTATTAATGTCCATTAAAACCCAAGAGACAAAGGGATGTAAATAGGGAAGTTGTGGCATGACAGATTTACTACACTGGCAAGAAATATGTCTTTCTCGCCTCTCACTCTGTCTTTCTCATAACACACATGCAAACTCATACTCATGTATACTGCTGGCACCCCGAAACAGTCACCTTAACCATGAATACTTCATGTCTAAAACCCAAGTAGTTCAACCTCAACCTAATCCTAGCCTTGAACCTAAAATCTAAAAAGTCTTAACCCACAAATAATCCACTGAAGAAGTGAGAAGTGGCCAAAAAGTCCTCAAGTTACAAGGATTGACTTCACCATCTAAAATGCCATCACTATCAAAGTTTAACACTTAAGCTGGTCCTCACAAAGATAGACAGGCCTACTTCAAGCTTACATAAGTTATATAAGCATATATTTTTCATTAGCAGCAACCTTCTCAGTTCTCTGAAACTCCGTACTGAGTACTAATATGTACTGGAGTGAAGGCTTACACTGATCACATTTAGATCTTGTATTGGATTTGTTAGTGTTGTTTGACTCTAGGATCAATGCGTATTGACAGTGGAAACCTGTAGTCAGTTAAGAACTTCATCAATGACATCACCAAGTGGAAATCTGAGGGAGCTAGAGACCGATGATCTAAAACAATCGGGAAAAGTCGATGTGGCATGTGCATATCAGCAGAATACTGATTCCTCTGGCAACTCTCTCTCATGTCCATCAAGTGCAGGATCAATAGACCAACACAAAATGTTTCTTTTCAGTTTTACTAGTTTCTATTCAGTGTTCTTAATATTTTTCTATTCTTATACTGTATGAAAGGACCCCACTCTCCAACTCCTCCTCCATGCTGTCCCTGGAGATTCTGCTTCTCTTAGATCTCTCCACAGGTCGTATTCACCTCACTGCACCAGTCCTCCGTCGTACAGTGTAATACTGTCTCTGAGGGATCAGAGCACAATGAAGTACAACATCTGCTTTCCAAAAAACCTTCCCTGCCATGCAACACATCAGTCTCTGTGGAGCCTACTGTAGTCTCAGAGTTCAGAGAGGAGATACTGGTTGTACAGCATTGGCTGTCCGGTATCCTCCCACACAGCCTTCTCAGTATTCAACATGAGCCACTTTAACTTAATGAAGAAAGATGACACACAGTGCTGAGAGTGAACCAAGCCACCTCAATTAAAACTTCAAACAATGCCTGCATGAGCATGACGACAAAGCTGAATATTTGATTGAGGGCACTTCTATCTTTTCTGATTTCTGATTGTCCCCTATTCACACAGACTGTGAAGGGAGGAATATTTTAGCAATGATGCAGAAGGTCAATTTGCAGCCATGTCACTGTGTAGAAAATCTACAACCTGTATTTTTTTGGACCTTTGCCTATAAATGTTGTTTTAGAATATTCATGAATTAATAAAGTACATCAAATCCCCACAAAATATCCCATTTCGGGCATTTTAAGTGAAATAAATTTCCCTGATCTGAACCCGGTTGGTCTGATGCCAGTACAGCCAGGTTATGACCCCCATTAAGGGAGTAGGGATGAAGTATCTTCCTCAGGAATACTCAAACAGGAAGGTCGACGTGCTGGAGATCACGTCCAGATACATTTGAATGAGGCGCTATTTATCCAACAAGAGAAATCCTCTTGTCGCTTGCCTCCACTCGGGCCGGGTCAGAGCACAAAACAGCATCCCTTGAGCTGGTAGGCATCAAGTGTCCCGCTCAAGGACATTTAAGCAGGAACCACTTGCCAGGCTTGAACCCTGGTCATCATTTTCTGAGCATGTGGAGGTAGTACAGATTGGCAGCTCTCATGTAACTCAGTAGAAGCAAATCAGATCGCACAGACGTAATACATGTATCGTTAGATTAGATTAAAAAGTGATAGTTGTCTGTACATCTGTACATTGCAAACAGGTACTGTTAATAGCTAATTCTGTATACTTTAACGGTTCCAATTTGCCAAATATATGTTAAAAACAAGGCCCACAGCATAACTCACAGAATCCATGGCAACAATATACATGAGCATCATGCTATGCAGTTTTGTTTGAACAAGCATGCAGTTGCCAAGCTTGAACCCTGGTCCTCGATTATATAGCAGGTGACTCTTACTAGCTTTATTTATTTTATAGCAGTTAATCATTTCTGTCCTTTTTGGGGACTGAAAGCTTCCATATCAGTGTAAAGCAACTACATTGATATGGGCCCACTGCCAAGGTGTATTCCTGCTGAGGCTTCTCCACCGCCTCAATAAGTTTCCCAAACAAAAATTGCTTTCACAGACCACAGGATGATACAGTGTGGGCTCCCAGAGCTTGAGGATCTTTCCCAGAAGACGCTCTTCTCCACAGTAACTGTATGTGCTCTGCTGGCTGCTTGCCTAATTAAAGGTCAGTTAGCTAGCTGGGTGCCAAAGCAACATAAACATATTAAAGGGAAATGCCACTCAATAAAGCAACTCTGTGGAGGTTTGTGTATATCGGGCACTGTGTCCCCTTGCCTGGAATGCCAATATCACTCTCCAGCTCATGAAAGATAATGAGCTCTCACTGGTTTGACTGCTCAGTGCATCAACTGTCAGAGCAGTTTAAGTGGACATGTGAGGCTTTTTGACAAAGTGAAAGGATGCATCCGCTGAGTTCAGCCTGTGTTCTGATACATCTGTTTGTCTTACTTGTCTGTGTGTGTTTTTCCCCAGTGAGCATGACTTGGGTGAGGATGACATCTACGACTGTGTGCCGTGTGAGGATGATGGGGATGACATCTACGAGGACATCATTAAGGTGGAAGTACGACAACCCATGGTGAGAATGTGACACAATCTCTGCCCATTTATCACAAGGGATATTTTTTGTCAGTTATTGATGATGTGAGATTGTCATATTGTGAATCTGATGCGTGCTGGGGGTCTGTGACTGAAGCGTTGCATTTTCAACGGTCACCTTAGACTTAGACGCCTGTGTCCATTAGACAACACTTGATTTGATGATTACTAAATCTAAAATCTATTTAATCATTAAGATCTGTTCTCTACTACCAGGAAGGATGCAATGAACATGTAATACTAAGAAGAGGAAACACACACTTTTGTGTGTCTGTGATGTGCATTGTCAATGTCTCTGGGGCCATCATCTAGTATTTGCATGACATCTCATCTCAGACTTGGATGTCTCTTACATAACTGGTGATAAATTTGACTTCTGACTTGCACTGCTTTGCCTTTCCCAATGCTGCAGATCAGATACATGCAGGTGAGTGCTGCTGTGCTCGTGACTCACCCCACCCTGTCGGCAAACCCCCTCCACCACTTCATTAAAACAAACTCACAGCATCCCATTAGAGCGACCTGCCAGTTAGATTACTGACCCGTGCACGGGGGAAAAGGAGAACCCATCTGGGGTCTGACTCAGGGCCCCGCTGGAGACAGTTGTGACTGCAGTGTTAACTGACGTCAGTGGCGACCGCCAGCTGCCACACGGAACCTCAAAGCATGAGACAAATAAATATTATCCTGCTGGCTTTGAGCCCTGCTTCTGATTGGTTGATTACATGCTGGATTGAAGCCTGGACTGGACTTGCAGTCCTGTATTTTTAGCCCCAGTTTTTATATTATCGGCACTGGTCATCAACAGTCAAATCTGTCCCAGATGGCTCAGTTAATTATTCCTCAGTCAAGCTGCTCATATCACCACCATAAAAAGCCTCTGTCTGTTTCTTTCCTTTTGTTTTTTACCATCATCATGTGGGTGAGTCACTGACAATATGCATTACAGTGTATTGTTCTTACAGAGAAACACGTGTATATATACACACATTCCAACATGGAGACCCACTCAGACATCAGGTCTCATGAGAAGTACTCTATGTAGATAAGTTTGTATCTTTTCCCCATCCTCCAGTGCCCTCTCATAGCTGCACAGCTGTAAATGAAAACCCTTTTTAGTCATCTACATATGCATGCATATGCCTTGTTCAGCCAACCTGCCCACACATTCAATGACACACAAAAGCTCACCAGCTCACACACTTCCCTTTCTCAATGTACACAGTCAGTGTGAGTGAACATTTTGGTCAGGCTCAAGTTGAAATTAACTCTCCTTTAATTATACACACATTTTTTAAAATGTTCCTGTTTGGAGAAAGACTTTACAGTTTTTAGGATTGTTGAATGTACTTTTCCTTTTGTTCCAGCAGCTGTTTGTTTCCATTCATTTTCAGACAGTATTAGAATCAATTAGCAAAATCCAATCAGTTTTATACCCACGACTCCCTGGAAAGCAGTACTGATAACGAGTGGATTATCCTGATGAATGAAAGTAAACAGACTCATGAAACCTGTTTGAGTCATGTCAGCCCAGTCAACATCAAGTCATTAGGGCTGCATGGCAGTGCAGTTTAAGTGTAAATTGATTGCTACATTATCTCATGCAGATAATGGAATATGATGGATGACGCAGCTCAAGCCATTTTCAAGAATGTGCTAATAGATTTTATTTTGTTTGGAAATGAATACAAACCTTAGATAACCCACTTAGCTCTGATAACATACTGTATATGTTTTGGGAATTGACTGAAACAAACAAAAAATTAAGTTCTTCTAAACAATGTTTGTATGTTAAGACCGTAGACTGAAAGGGACACCAGCAGTTAGCTTGAACAATTTTTTGTATAAATGTATTTACATGAAACATAATCACTAAAAAATGACAAGCCTAATCCTGGTAATGCTAAAAACAGTAAAAGGTGTAATATGTGGTAAATACAAAGATGATAAACAATCCAAAATCATGCAGTCTAACTGTCCCGGCTCATTATATTTCCTCCTCTCACCACAGAAAATGGGCATGACAGAAGATGACAAGAGAAACTGCTGCTTATTGGAGATCCAGGAGACCGAAGCAAAGTACTACAAGACTTTAGAGGACATTGAGAAGGTGAGTGTCACAATATGTGTTCATTCATTCCAGTGCGCTGATATATGTGCATTTTTATCCTGGCTCAAGCGGTGTCGCATCAGAGTTTCCTTTTGTCACTTCGTCTTTGTTGGTGTCTCAGGCCTGTGGGCCGGGTCACAGCATGGAAATGTCAGCTATTGGCAGAGTCTTTGGGGAGCGCAAATGTCACAGGAGCTGATCGATTCAGTTATTATTGGCTCAGTCCCCACAGGGCACGCTGATCCCTGGGGCTTTAAGTATAGACCCACACATCACAGGCGCAAGGATGTCTATACATGAACACACAAAGACACACTCACACACACTGGCAACAAGTGTTGGGGAAGATTTGACATTATTTTCGTCCACAGTCCCTTTATTTCTTTCTGTGTTTGTGCTGCTTAACAGTAGTTAATGATTACACTGGACACCACTGCTCTCAACACTACTGCAGACAAACTCAAGTTGCATCCATGTAAAACAGCAAATTCTGTATGCATGAAGACTCCTAAACTCTCTCACACACACACACACCATCTCTCTCAGTGTGATAATGAACTATTGTTGAGATCAGCGCTGCTAACGCATCAGTTTCCACATTGACAGATTTCATTCGCGATTTGATGGAACGCCACAAATCACCCGCTCCACTAATTTCATTAAACTAAATGTGTATCCTGCGTTTCCCGCGTCAGGCCGACACGAGACTAAGTGAGAATAAATAACCTTCTTATGATCAGAGGACTCGTTAAGCTTAATTGAGTTGGGGTTAATAAAGCCTGTCATCTCTCAGTTGCTTCTCAGTTGATCTATTTGTTATTATTATGATGATGGAATGTGACAACCATAAAACAATGTTAGAGGAAGAGTAGGCAGGTTTTTCTTCTGTAAGCATTAGTAAGTGCAGCAACCAGAACAGCTGTGTAGTGTACATTTATATTATATAGCCTGAAATTAAATACCTATTTGTTTTTTAAGAGGGATTTCAATTATATTTGCACACATTTGCACTGATTTGTCTGTTGCTTCTCTTAAGAATTACATGATCCCGTTGAAGCAAGTCCTGACGCCACAGGACATGGAAGCTATCTTTGTCAATCTTGAGGTGAGTAACCGCTCAAGCAAGGAAAATGATGTCTATACAGCATGCCTGGATGTGTCGCCCCCCCAAGTGAATAATTCAATATGTGTATGGCTGGCTGAATGAATGACGGGATATGTTGTATGTATTCATATTAGAGGTGTATTGGGATGCAAAGTTCACTGTTTGATGTGCGCTGGGATTTTAGTGTCATGGTTCAGTGTGTTCATCACAGTGCAGGAGAACAAAGGATTTCTTTTCATTCTTTTTGCAAAACTCAACAGTGAATCGTGGTCTAACTGTAACTGTAACACCACAAAATAAACTTGGAGCATTGTTGTTATTTGCAAATATCCTGGTGGCACAGATTGACATGTTCCTTCATTATGAAAACAGTGACTGTACACCAAGACGCTGTATTGGGATTGGAACCTTGCAAGTACAGATGTACTCTTTACACCACAGAAGTTATTTTTGTAATCACATGTTCTGTACACTCTCCAAACAGGCTTTTCATGACCTATCTCTCTCAACAGACGCTACACATAAACATTTGGCGCTCATTCACTCACTGAACTCTGCATCTGCTGCACTGCTGCCTGCTTTCACAAATATAATTCTGTCCACCTCCCCAGCCGCCTCCTGCATTAGCATTTAATTGCACATGAATTTTGTATCTTTTTTTTTTTTTTTTTTATGAATTCATGTTAATTGAATGTTGGGGGGGGGGGGGGGTGTATGAGCTCAGGGACAGTCATGTGAGCCACACCACAAAACTTAAACACATATATCTGTGAGGCATTTTTAAAGCTGTTTGTCCTCAATGGGAACCAATGGGCTGAGGGAGAGATTGATTAATGCATTGTTTTGTTTGTTTTCTTTTTTCTTTGGTCTTTTCATTGCATATGTGGGCAAAGACATCTTGAATAATGCCAGCCTTATCCTTTAACTAGCAGTGTTTAGCTGATGGCACTGTATTTTTCATTTAGCTTCCGCATATGCAAATACATAGTTTTTAGGCATAACAAGACTGTAATCATTTGAATCATAGGGCATACCAGTCTAATATATAAGGAATGTCATGTACTGAATGTTTCAGGATACCATTGCATACCTCATGTCCTGTATATCCTTGGAAATGACTGTCTACAGTCTGTATGTAACTATCAATGTGAAGAACTGTGTGTAGGAATATGCATTAGAGTCTAATGTTTATTGTGATGTTCACTCAGGATGTAATCAAAGTCCACTTTGCCCTCCTGCGAGCCATCGACCTAAACATGGGCAGTGGAGGAAATGGCCTGGGCAAGATCTTCCTCGACTTTAAGGAAAGGTTAGTGACCTGAAATGTGCATGTGTTGTTGGTCTATGGCGTCATATTGTTTGCTACATAGAGTGTTAAAATCCACTTGTATTTGAGAGGCTGGGTATCCACAGGTCACTTGGAGGATTGCTGGGATTAGCCATCACAGGATAAGTCAATTGAAACAAAACACGTTAGAGGAAAAAGCTGAGAGAGCATTTACCCCATTGTTCCCCATTCAGCCAAACGATCACAGTTAATCCAGTCAAGAGTGCATTGGCTTGTCACAGTTATATTCCTGTACACTTGTTTCTCCTCTCGTGCTACCTTATCAAATTGTTTCTTTCTCATCCAGGACATTTCATCTGTAATGTTGATTATAGTTTTAGTTTAGTAAAACAAGCGAAAAAATCTCCAAGTGCACTAATTTACCCTGTTTGTGCAAATCAGTTTGTTTCAAGTATTTCCTGAAATTGGGTTTCATTTCAAGTGCAGCCACCTGCCTTTTCAAGATTGAAAATTTTTAAAACAAGTACAGTTTATTAGAAAGTTAAAAATATTCTTATTGCACAGGCAGATTGTTTCAATCGTTTTGTCTATTATAGACAGAAATAGCTTGATATGAAGGTCATTTATATGGTGTGCAGAGTAGAAAACGCTGTGAACAGGGAAAGCTGGGATTTATTTGCGAACAGGTTTTTCTCTCAGATGGATCTGTATCTTGCCCAGCTGCTGAGCAACGTGTGGGTAATTTGCATCCCTGAGGGGAGCAGTGATTTGCCTCCCTGCTGTGCGAAGTGTGGCTCCCCCATAGGTAATGGTAATGATAGAGATGATAGGTTCTGGCCCCGGTCATGATTCCACACACAGCCATGGATATGCCACTCTCCTCGAATGATACAGCCATTATTGCAAGAGTGAGTCACACACCTCACTGTGTGTGTATGTGTACCTGTTCTTGCATGCATAAGTATGTATTATATTCGTCTGCACAGTAATTCTGATAGCACACATACTTTTTCCCTCTCCTCCTCATCCTTCCAACCTGAAACAGGCAGCCACAGTATTTCTTTGGGCGACGTCAGTTTGCATAGATAATAGGCTCATCGCAGGCCTCTTCCTTAAGCCTAGAGGGCCATGTAACACAAAGTTAGTGTGACACTAGAGACTCTTTTCCTACTAATAGATAGAGGCAGGCACATACTCTCTCCCTCTATCTCACACATGCGCGCACACACACACACTCCAACTGTATCTCCTTCCTGGTTCAGCTCATCTGACTCCCTGATCTGGTTGAGCAGTGGTTGGAAATCTTCATTTGCACGCAATCCCAGATAAGGTCAAGCCAGCCAAAGGTCCCTGTAAAGGCCTTGTCGCATGAAAGCTCAGAAGATATACATGGAGGGAGAGAAATGAGGGAAATAGAGGAAGAAAGTTAAGCAAAAGCAGTAGTTTCTACAGTTCCATCATTAATGTTCTTGATTGAGGAGTCAACCTTTTTTAGGATTACACTCTAAAGTATCATTGTATACTGTAACATTGGAATTGTCATTCATTGGAACTGAGGGGCCCATACTTTGAAAAAGACCAAAGGTATACACACAGTCTGCCTGGTTGTTTTGTCATGGATTTTAACCGCCTATCGCTGACAGACTTACTTTCTATTCATAAACAAATTTGCTGATGACATGCCGTTCTTTGTTAATATTTACCTTTAGCGACATTCTCTCAAAATGCAACGCAGGGTTATTTTAAGAAAACGGCTCATTAGATTTGCAGATTCTTTGCGTCACAGGCTTTGACTCCCCACATGTGATTGACATGTATACCTGCCTCATTATGAGCCACTGCGGCGTCTTGTCTCTCTGTGGCGATAAGCAACAGTGACCAGGGGATTTAGATTCACACAGCACCGCTCTCATCAGGCATCTTGCCGATTTTCCTGAGGACCTCGCTTGGCATAATTAATTTGGTTATCTATGCTTGTAAGTCCCTGTGACCTTTACAACAATGTGCTTGTATCTTTCTTGCACACGTCGGTGCAAAAGATGAAAAGCTTTTTTTTTTTTGTTCTTATTTGTCATTGAACTGAATGCCATGCTGAAAATGTCACTGGTTTATCTCGACTACTTCTCAATTCTTAAACAGCCGGAACCCAGCTGAATGGAAAAGTGCACTCAGAGGAAGCTCCATAAACTAAATGGGCACCTAAGTACCCTCTTGTTGATATCCTCATTTGCGACATTCCCGAACTCATTTCCGGAGTAATCTGGCTCCCTGATATCCTTGCATTGCCTAATCATGGCCGCACTATGAGCTTCTTTATTGGAGGTCTTTGCTCTATGTTCTCCTCCATTTGCTGTGTGCTGGATATGTTGAGTGGAGGTGAGGGGGTCCCAATGCCATGTGTCAGAGAATATTAGCTGGCTCCACAGCCTGTCACTTCTGGTTTGCTTGGAGATTTTCTCAGTTGCTTGGCTCGGCTTGCAGGGCTCCACGAGGGTGGGGGTGAAGGCCCAGGGCGCAGTTACTCAAAATTGCATTTTCTGTGAAATAACATGCATGACAGCATCCTCATTATGAAACAGGCCAGCACAGCAGGGCAACATCGCCGTCAATGACAAGAATATAAACAGCAAGTTTTTATTGTAGCAGCAAACTCTCCAAGCCAAAAGAAAACTGTTCAGAGGTTTCTGTACTGCTTCTCGTCTTTTTCTCGCCTCTTGCGCCTGTTTGGAAACTTCTTCATGAATTTTGGACTGCTATAGATTTTAGAATGGCAAAAGTGAAACTGTTCCAATTGGCTCTACTGGGAGTAGAAAATGCCAGCTTTTATTTGAAGTTAATAGTTCAAACTTAAACGCGTACACACAATATAAATGTATGTAAAATGTCCACAGGGCATCAATGGGCCCATCCTGCTGGCTTATGGACCAGGACAACTTTGTCTTTGTTGTCACCTTGAGCATAGAATCCCCCCTCACCTGATTCATCTTTGCATTTGTAGTTCTGACAGGAAAATCGACATTTGGCATAAAACATTGTGATGGATACAGTGCCTACATCAAAACAGGCAGCATTTGCCTCAATAATGCTCCACTCCAAGAAATATCAGACCTTTGGAATCCCACTGCAACTATTTGGCTTAATAATAGTTTTTATTTCGTTCAGTATTCTGCATGAAATGTTCAGAGTAATGCTGTGATCATTTTATTCCCCTGTGAAGCTCCCAACATGTTCAAGGTCACTCAAGTTGTTTTGGAAAGGGCTTATATGGAGCTTCGGTATCTTGGGCCAGCCAAATGAATACTTGCGATTAAGGTACTGAATCCTGCATTCAGAGTTCCAATTTTATTTTTTATTGTTTTTGTTTTTATATATTTGACATGGCCTTTTAGATTGCAAATATTGAAGTATAGATACAAGGAGAAAACAGGAAATGATGAGTCATTACATCCCACAGAGCTGTGTCCAGACGTGAATTGGAGTGTGCTTATCACCATGTCACGGACTAATTATGGATGACTGGGCCAAGAGTGAATGCAGTGTGCTTGTCTGTCATTAGCCCTTTTGTTCCTCTGCCTGTCTCAGTGAAGAGGACAAAGCCACCGACTAGCCTCTCAAGTCTCAAACCAAAGGCTTTTATTAGACATGGAAATATATGACAAGTTTCCACACAGGAATGACATCTATAGTTCCAGTTATTTAACTTGTTGCATGAATGATATTTTGTTGCCAGAGAAAGCTTCTGTGATGTTTTTATACACTGAAGACCTATGAGGTGTGTTTTTTTTTTTAAACAGAGTCATTCATCTTCTGTGTAAAGTCCAAAATACTGTATAATTTTGTATATACACTGGCTTTTACTCCTCATCTTGCCAAGATGCTGAAGCCACAACTAATCTGCTAAGAATATAGCAGGATTACAGCTGTGTGAGACTGACCCTTTTTTATGTTACACATTTTATGCATCCATATTTCCCTGAAAAGAAACACAAGCTGTACAATAATATTGCATCTTTCTGGACATGTTCAAAACATTCATCGTTTCCCAGCTATGCTTTGCTACATCAAACATCTTGCTATTCCCTCGCTAGAAAAGAGGCCCCAGCTGCTGCTCAACAAAATCCACAATGCTTGCTGTCCTGGTGCCACAGTGGTGGAATAAACTCTGCATTGACATCAGGAGATCAGAAACTCTACACATCTTCCATCGCAAACTGAAAACTCACCTGTCTGGATTGCATCTTGGCCCATTAATACTATGTTATATAACCACCATATAAAGCTGTGAGGGCCAACATTTTAGAAAAAAAAGTTGGCTGTTTATACATCCGGATGAAATATAGCAGCATTAGCATTCACTAAGAGGTGTGTTTGCACTGGATGAGTCCAACATACACTCTCATTTTAGCTGTTATTCATTTTCCACCATCGCCTGACAACAACATCTGGCCATTTAGCTGCTAAATGCTCCTCTTTCTTCACCAGCTACTCGCTAACTCTGTATACCTGCCAGTTGCTGAGCAGGTAGTGTACAGTGGGATTACCTGACCTTGTTTGCTGACAACAGCTGCCTGCTCCTGGAAGTCAGGCTAATGGGAGCACTGAGACTGAACTGTACAATGAATGTGACGTATAGCCAAAACTATAATATTTAAGAGGCTAAAGAGGTAATAAGGCCCCTTGTTACAGTGTTGTGGTGCTGACTGTCTGGTTGGACATGGGTCTGTTTGCTGCAAGTGGAAACTTCAGAAATTGAGCCCCCAGGGAGCAAAGAATGAGCTGCTTGCTCCTGGCACACAGTGGTACAAATGAAAAGACTTGTACTCACAAGCCCACACACACACACGCACACACACACACACACACACACACACACACACACTAAAGGATGGCCTTCTTTTAAGCTCAGCCAGATGAGCAAACAAATCAGTTTTTTAATCATTTTCATTCACTTAGCTCTTGCCATTGCTGAGAGAAACTCTCCCTTTGAGGAAATTTTCCCTATTAAGGCCACGTGTTGCTGAATATAAATGAGCATACAAACAAGCTTCATTATATCTAGCCTTCAGACATTGCACAACAAGTCCTTTTCTTGAACATTTCTCAGAAGTAGCTGCTTATCTGTAAACTGTGGAAGAATCAGAGCCTACAGTCATGCTTAAAACCTCCCCTATTCAGAAACTGCGGGTGGATCTGTTTGCGATGTACTGAAAGGGTGAACTGCTGCATTCAGCTCAGGGCTGGCTTCTAGGAATGTAAAGGAATTCAAGAGAGCATCCCACAACCTGCAGACAGCGGTGGAAAAGGCTATGAGGTGTTGTAGGGACAAAGTGGAGTCCCAATTCCAGCTGTCAGACATGAGAAGCACATGGCAAGGACCAAAGACAGTAACAGCCTACAGAGGGAAAAACTCCCCATGGTGAGTGCTGATGCCTGTCTGGCAGATGAACTAAATCATTTCTATGTGCGCTAACAATGCTAGCATTTGTCTACAGGACCAACACAGCAGAAGTAAACACCCCAGACGCAATCATGCCCTCAGACCACAACATTAGGAGGGCTTTTAGGAGGTAAACACCCAGAAGGCACCGGGACCAGACAGCATCTCATAGTCTGTGCTGACCATCCAGCACTGGTGTTTACAACCATCTTTGAACTCTCCCTGGTCCAGACTGTTGTCCCCACATTCCTCAAGAAATCCACCATTGTTCCTGTACCCAAGATTGCTCGCCAGACTGACCTGAACGAATGACAAATCATACATGGGAGGACCACAAGGATGTTTTCTGAGCCCTGCCCTCTACTCCCTTTACACACAACTGTGTGGCCACCTCTGACCCAACACCATAATAAAGTTTACTGATGAAACAGATGTGGGTGGCCTGATCACTGATCAGGATGAGAGGGTCTGCTGAGAGACAGTGGAGAAATTCAAGTATTTTTTCACCTCTGACGTCTGCCAAAATTCAGGATGTCCCTATACCCCCCTGTGGTATGACAGCAGCACCCATCAGGACCACAAGGTCCTGCAGAGAGTGTGGTACGGTTGGCTGCAAGACCAAGGTCTGTAGAATCATAACGGATTTGATTCCAACTGTTGTGGTCAGTGACGTGCTACTGCCTCCACCCTTCCCCACCCATCCCTTTAATATCTATACCACATTTAATATTTGCACAATATTCTGATCTTTATTAGATATATTACAGTGTGTATTCTCTTCTCTTGTTGTGTTTATTGTATTTTTTGATATTTGATATCATATATACCAAACACAGGGAGCAATAAGCATTTCACTGCATAATGTAGAGGTATATTTAGTCACAAATCAAAACTTGAAACTTGGAACAGCCTTATTTTGTTCATCTTTACCACATCACACAGTCTTGCTGCTCAGATTCCTACATTCACATCGGAAGCTTGAGCCCTCTGCATTCCCGTCAAAGAGCAGCTTCTTAAAAGAAGACCTTCATGTCACATTGTGTCCTGATAACTTATATGATGGGTGCCTCTGGATCCGTGCCGCACAGTCTGCCTGCTGTCTTATAATTGATCAAGGACCCATTAATCTCAATCACTCTGCTGTCCTGAAGGGGCGGGAGCTTGAGGGTAGCTGTCTTCTCGAGTGTGGATCAAGTCTTAATCAGGGTCTTGTTAGCCCAGGGCCAGTTTAACCAGGGCAGGAGCCTCACTGCAGGGGGCATGTAGTCAAAAGTCCTCCTGGGTTCTAGTGAAGCTCCAGTGATCATCAGTGGTGGAGCTGAGAACGGTCAACTGATGAATGGGTGAGACAGAAAAGCTGTTGTCAAGAGGAAGATTTTGGTTCTGAGTTCCACCTCGGAAACACATGACACCAAATCACAGTTTTACAGCCGCAACATTTTAGAAAGCAGAAGTGATGTAGTCATGCTGTAATCATTTTAAACTGATCACATTTCAGAAGCTGGAACCTAAAAATTTTTGTACGAAATATGATTGAAACTATTAATCAGTCGCTGATTTTATTTTTTTCAGTTGACTAAATGATAAATTGACTACTTGTTGCATAATCAGAACAATATTTGTATTTTGTCTACTGTTATCTTCATTCTCTTTTAGTGGAAGATTTTCAGAGCTGTTTGTTGCAAGGACACAACTTCTGGCTTTTCTAAAGCTTCTTATATTCTAGTTACAATATGTGATTAAATTGTTTACATTTTACTTGGTTGAATATCACTTTCAATTGTCACTCTAACCGAATTTTCCCACAGGCAACTGACCGTTTAATCTCATCTCAGCACTTCATTCATGGCTGTGATTATGTGGCTTGTAGCGCAGTAGTTAACAGCCCGCCTCTGCTGCTTGTAGCTGGAAAACTCAGTGTTATCTGCCAACAACACGCTGCCATGTTGTTATGCGAGTGTTGTTTGAGTAATACTATGTCTTGGTGCTCACCTTGAACCTGCATCCTTTCAGTCCACTTTCTGCCTGCCTTGTTTGCCTCTGTTGTGTCGTACACACCACGCACACATCCAAGTGTACAACTTGGCGGTCGCACACGTGTTGTCTGTAAAAGACCACAATAATTCAGATCAGTTGGCATGGCTCATAAAAGGAGGACGTAATTAACATATTTTCTTCTATATATTTTAGGGGAGTATTTTGCCAGTATTGTGGAGAACATCAGTCCCCAAAGAATGCGTGGGTACAACATACAGTGAAAATCAATCTAAAGTGATATGCCACTTTAAGAAATTTGGGAATTTGTCAGTGAGAATATATCAAAAACAGTGAGTCTTATGTCTATGAAAATTAAGCCCATAACTTGTAGGTGTCTTTGTGTCAAGTGGAGAGCAGGAATCATGTTTCATTCCCTGTTGTTCCACCACCGCTCCGTCACACAAACTTTCCCTGGTTGGTCTGTTTGCAGCGCCGCTCTTGTCTGCATCACAGATCTGTCAGAGGCTTGATTAGACTAAGGGGTGCCAGCTCTCTGCAGTGCCTCGCCCCACTCAAGATTCAGATTAAGAGACCAGAGTGCCAACTCTACGGGGGTGGGGGGGGTTAGCCTTACACCAGCCGTGCCAATGCCCTACTTTGACTCAATGAGTGAGCGAGAGGAATGTGTGCCACATGCACTGGCATCCTCCAGGCAAGATGACTTTGAACTTCTTCCCAGCTGAACCCACAGATCTGTGTCAGGGTCCCATTGTAATATCTAATGAACACAGCTCTCATATCCTCACTGCTTGAAATTAAGAGATTTTTTTCCTCACTGGCTGATAAGAGGAACTCTGCAAAGCAGCTGATATAAAGCACAGTCTTTCATTAGTGCTCTGTGATTACAGCTTATTGGCAGGAGGATGTCGACCCTCCAAATATTGCCCGGGGATCAGAATCCAGTCATTACTTATTCATGGTATTCACATATATTCCTAATCATAATACATGTATTCACATATTAATTTATCTGCCCCCTTTAGTGCCAAATGACTCTGAGGCTGACCTCTCAAATTGTTTTATTAATCTTGATATTAATGTGCGGTTCATTGCCTAAGGCCTTAAGACACTAACCAGTTCATAGCTAATTGTGGATCTCCTTTTTCTGTACGTTTTTACAAAGATATGATACATGTCCAACATTTTGAAAATTAAGAATAGCCTCATTAGTCCTTATTAAGCTTCATTTTTGGATTTTCACCATACCCTTGGCTGTGAACAGGTTTCATGAGCCCACATGTCTTCAAATGTCCCTGTACTTGCAGAGAATGGGAGTGTATCTGAATAAAAATCTCAGCCGTGGAGTTCTCTTAACTGTCATTAATCTTTCATCATTTAGAGATGGAACATTTGTAAGACATGTTCAGCCGCAGAGGCTCTTGTGGGGAAAGAATGTGGTTAACGGCTTAAAAATGAAATGTAATCAACAAGCGAGAGACTGTGGTTATACTTGTCTTTTCAATACTTTAGATTGATAGACCAGCTTGGGTCTTTACTCAGATTGCTTTTACAGCTTTCTTTCCTTTAGAAGAAAATGTGCTTGGAGTCATAGAGAGCTTTCAGAGGATAATTAGAGGTGTGTTCAAGGTGATACACCGTGAGGTGTGTGGTCTCTGCCCACATGACTGTCCAACCTTCTGACATAATGTGAGCGTGACCAAATTTGGCTGTGGTTTGTCTTTTTGAGGCACATTATGAACAGGCCTGGCAGAAGGAGCCATGACCAAGCATTTATCTACAGTTATTTGTAGTGTTTACTTTGTCAGAATGGTTTGTTTGCTCTCAACATCCCCTGAAGGACATCAAGCTGTGACAGCGTATTGAGATTAACAGCTGTTGTTAAATTGTGTCCTTTAGGTTGTTGATCTATGGTCAGTACTGCAGCCACATGGAGAACGCCCAGAAGACACTGGATGAGTTAATAGCAACGCGAGAGGACGTCAAGATTAAAGTAGAGGTAATGTCCTTCACTCACCCCAAACAGATGACAACCCACTGATTTAGCACATTTTCGTGAAAATAATACATTACAGTGTAGCTTCTTTCTCAGACTGAATCAAAAGAAGTGAGCAGGCAAGGTACAGCACATTTTGCCATTTATAGACATACCTGAGTAAAAAGGAAGAAGATATATAACCCTTAAAAGGATCATTTGGCAATTTTTTTTTAGATTTATAAGCTTATCTCGCTCCTAAGTTGTGTCAGCAACACATTCAGTATGACTATCCAACAGGAACAAGTTGATAAACTGTAATACGCTTCTGAATGCAGTGTGTTGTTTCATTTTAAGTTGTACTCAGAAAAAATTAAATCTTTCAAGCAAGGCGGCTAACTTCTGAAATGGTACAACCATACTCCATAAGAATTATGCAAATGTGCGACTTGAATCTTACAGAGTCGGACATTTCTTTCAAAATGTCTTTACACAAGTGTGAAAGTGAAACTCACGGTTGAATACACGGCGACACTGAATAAATAATGACTTCAATAAATTCAGAGAAGGGGTTCAAATTTGCCATTGTCATGGACAAACTGAGATGAAATCAGAAAGGCAAATAATGTCATTTTCAAATGGGCCCTCTGAGCTGTATAATTCAGAATATTTTGTTAGAATGAACATAATTCAACATTACCCCATCTTTAGTGTTAAGAGTAGAGTGGATCTGTAGTGACTGTCTTCAAAAGGTTTCGTTGGGAGGCTCATTTATCTTGTAGTTGCTTTAGTTTGAAAAAGAAAAAGTTGTATTACATTTATGACTTAAATGTAGGCCAGTCCCCTTTGGCAGCAAGACCTGCCTCTTTGTGTGCCACTCTATCTCTGATCTCCTCTCCTCCAGGATTCTTTAGAAGAGTCAAGGCTGATTATAGAAGAAGGCTAACCCTCCTGAAATAATGGAGTAACGGCCAGACAAATTCCTCTGGGAGCTGTTGGCAAAAAACATTAGGCGATTACAGCCTGGGTAGTTGACACTGAGATGCTCTCTCTCAAAACAGAAGCAGTTTGTAACAGAATAATAAAACAGCCTCTTACTGTAGTTTCCCACAGAAAGCTTATTTTGAAAGAGGGGTAAAGTGTCTCTGTTACTGCACAGTTCTGGAAACTGAATGAAGCCACGCCTACACAAAAGAGCGAGTGCAGAGCTAATAGACATGTATTCATTAGTCTGAAGAATTTCCCAGTCAGCATGCAGGGTATCTGCATCACAAACGGCTGGCACAACCAGAGCTTCAGTGCCCCGGAAGAATAAACTGGCCTCGTTGTTGCTCCTGGAATGCCCCGTGAATGTGTGGCAGCAATCACAGCAGTGCGACAAGACACAATGAATTATGGAGCCATGAATGAATGCCTGTTGGTAGGAAATGTGCAATGCTGCATTATGCAACGTGTCATAATTGCCCTGCCCCGTGTGTCATCGCTCCACAGGAATGTACCATGAAAGTGCAGGAAGGGAAGTTCAAGCTGCAGGATCTTCTGGTGGTTCCCATGCAGAGGGTGCTGAAGTATCACCTACTACTGAAGGTAGGAGGCATGCCGCAGCTGGAAAACCTACAATGAAGTCATTTTTACACAGCTTCCTCCTATAGAAAACAACTAATTAGCAGAGCACCTAATTAGGACAATAATTTGCTCTTAGAACAGATTCAGTCCGTCTTTGAATGCTCTGCAGCTCTTAATTGTCAGAGGTTGGATGTTGGATAGGGCTTATAGAAAGCAAGTCTTCATCGCTGTGATGATTGAAGCAGATGGAATGGAAACTGCTATTTCACACTTTCCGTTCTATCTTCAAAATATGAAACCCTGACCCCCTGTACACTTCAAAGGTGGCTCCAAAAAGTCTGTAGCTTGCTTCTTCATAGAGGAAGCTGTAGTCTGATTCACACGACTCACCATGTATCTGAATGATGGCCCAGTTTCACTGCAGCACAAAAGCACCAAAACATTCATAGTAACTTGTCAAACTTCTCCTGCAGCAGTATCCACTTTGCAGCCTCCTCACTCCAGAGCTCTGCCAGAAGTGGCACATTTAGCAGTTTATTGGTAAAGCAATGATTGTCAATTTTCATCCAGTTTTTATGAACTCCTGCACTTCTGTGGTAAATAAACAGAGTCTTCAGAACATTATGTCCAAAAATAGGCCAGCTGCCTCTTTCATAAAACAAATGGAGCTCTTGGAGTACTTACATTACTTGAACAGATGTGCTGTTTAAAGGATACAAGCTATCATTTTCTGCCTGACACGGCGTCAGGAGTTGTCATGTTTAAAAACAGTTTTCATGACTCTGCAAAGCAATCATTTGACCTCGTCATCACCATGATTGTACAGTGTTGTACAGTAGATCCGTCGTGGGTTAACGGCTTTGGTGGCTTTCTCAAAATGTAAACATTTCCAACTGTAGGAAGACAGAAGACGATTAACCAGAAGTCAAACTTTGAACAGTCAAAGGTTGAGGTTTACTTCTTCACATGCCAGAATGTTCATTTCTGCTTGTTAGACCGACTCAGACTCTTTAAATAGCAGGCATGCTGCAATAACCAGCATTGTGAAATTCATATTTTGTTGATATGTCATCACTGAGATGATGATTCATTTCTGCTGTAATCTTGGCAACATCCTGCATCAAGTCTGTCTATTCCAGTCAGTGATCTTTCATTGGTGACAGTCGTTCCTCTGTTTTTTTTCCCCATTTCTGTCACAATTTTCCAGACTTTTAGCCTTTCCACATGAAGTCGTGGTTGTTGTTTTTGCAACCACTCCACCAGCAATTTGGGCACCAACTATTTTGCCCTTTTTTCGAATGCAGCTTGTCTTGTGTGTGGTTTTCATTTTGTGGCTGTGTGTGTCTGTGTGTATGTGTCTGTGTGTGTGTGTATGGTTTTATCTGGTTGAAATACACAATAAAAGTCCTATTTCATGTTTAAGGTTAAAAAAAAAAAGTGTTTAGTTGCTTCAATTTTATAAGCAGTCTGTACATCCACTGTCACCTTGTCCATCCAAGTGCTGGAATTATGAGTCCGTTAATAATTCAGTTGATTGATAGAAATGCAGTTTATTTTAATGAATAATTCATCATTTTGAGTAATTTATCAAATAAAGATAGCAAGCATTTGTCAGATTTATGCCTCTGAAATGTGTGCACTTGCAGCTTTTGTTTAGTTCATTTCACATGCACAGAAGTCTTTTCAGTTTTTCAGCTTTTGATAAGAAATAATAGCTATATCATGAATTGCAGCCCTGCACTGATGCAGCTTCGCCTGATATGCAAATATCAGACCACTCCCATCGCAAATGACATTTCTCCCTGGAGCTCTCTGGCTCTTCATGTATAAAACAAGCTGCCCACTGTAACATTCGCCATGATTAATTGACTTTGCATCTCAATTATGGATGAGCATATGAGTTTATGATGCCGTGCGTAATGGACTGGGGTGGTGGCGAGTGTTTGCGCCAGGTGATTATAGGACTGCACAGAGGCCGCTGCGACTTCTCTATTAGCTTGAATCGAACCCCTGCAGGAGTCAGGAGCAAGGCACTGAGGTCAAATCAAGCGTGCACTAATCAGATTAAATGCACCCCATTTCACTGCCTCCCACAGCTTTGCAGTAAAACACTGCTGTATGCTGTGGCCTTGGGGCATGTCATACTGACAAGTCCCGCTTTTGTGTTTGTGTGTGTGTGTGTGTGTGTGTGTGTGTGTGTGTGTGTGTGTGTGTGTGTGTGTGTGTGTGTGTATGTGTGTCCAGTCATGCCTTAGGGCAGCTCTCCACTCAATTTTCAATAGATATCGTCGCTGTAGTGTGTGGTCATGGTGTGAATACTCTCCTCGCTCCATCTTTCATGTACTAAAGCTGCACTCTAAATAAAGTGAATTGAGCACAGTCATCTCGGAAGTAAGTCTCCTCACACAGGGTTTGAATATTTGATGAATTTGCAGTGTTTTTTTTATGAACTCCTAATCATATTTTTCATCTGAAGTTGAGTTTCATGTCAGCATGTTGTCACTGGCCGCTCTCACTTGTGCAAAAGCAACAGAGCACGGTATTGAAAAAGATCTGCTGAGTCAGCAGGTCAGTTGGATAAAAATAAATTCAATTAGGTAAAATGGGGCCCAGTAGCAGCACTCTCCTCTTAGTTGTGCTGGTACTACTGCTGGTGGGAAGACAGTGAGGGACAATGTCCTTGTCTCTGCATGAATGACTGTTTATGGTGCCTGCACAGTGGGGGTGGAGCTGATGGAGATAGTATCCCCAGTGTTACGCCCTCTGGTGAAGCTCACTGCTAGCATGTGAAAGAGTTTGCAATGACAGGAACTACAGTGCAGGGGAGAAGGGATTTATTATGGTAAGAAGAGCACCATTAAAGTGCACTAGTAAAGAATACTTTTAAAGAATGGCTGCATTCATTTTAGGTTTTCCAGTTTCAAGGCTCTGGTGTTATGCATTGTAGTGTAATTCCACGTCTCCTTTACCTGCTATGACAAGTCAAAATCTGCCATTAGCAGCTCTATTGCACATTCCAAATTGGTACAAATGAGAAAATATCAGAGAAATAAATAATACTGAAAAAGCAAGTTGAAATGATGGTTACACCTCTGACTGTGCAGCGTAAAAATGTGCTGCAAATGGGAAGTCCAGCAGCTGTGTGGCGACAATAAAACATTCTGTGTCATGTATGATTTTTAGGACACTGCTGATTGGATTTGCCAGCCGGTTGGACAGCTGACCCAATTTAATTTTTCAATTAAAAAACGATAAAAGATTTGATGACTCGTTTCTCTTTTTCTCTGGAAACACATTGTGTCTCACCACTGCTGCACAGCACGTTATAAATCACTTCAATAAGCCAGTGGAGGATGCAGATAGTCAGATCAGAACAATGCAACGTATTTGCTATTGACTTGCCATGTGGAGGACAACATGTTTTGCATGGAACGAAACATTTAACATTATCTTGTTAACATAAAGAACAGTCAGACCTGGAGGTTAGTTGGTAAACTCTTTGACTTCCTGTTTTATTTTCGTGTATTTTGCTGTTGCTGGTGCTCATCTCAAACATATTCTGAGCCACATCAGTGTCACATCCACAGTCACAGCAAAGATCAACTACACATCTCTCAGAACAACTCCCTCTCACTATTATATTATCACACAAGTTCCAAAAAATACACTGTGTTTGTTCAGATTTTATGTCTAAAGTTGTTTGTTGCTGCTTTGATGAAGTTATTGTAAATTATAAAACATCTAATCTGGATTATCTTTGACATAATGATAATAATAATAATCCTTCCACAGGAACTTTTGAGTCACTCAGCTGACCGACCAGAGAGACAACAACTCAAGGAGGCTCTGGAGGCGATGCAGGTCTGTGTTGCACATGTGCTTGTGTGTGTGTGTTCATGCTCTTTAAAAAAATATGACATAATAACTCCCCAGTGCTCGAGGCAAAAGCAGTGTACTTTGTTTCATCCAGCCACTGTGGCTCTAAGGGCTATAAATCTACCATGATATGACACATGTCAGAAAGATTTCCAGTTGAGGGCTGAAAGAGTGTTTGCCTTGCTCCGTCAGGACCTGGCCATGTACATCAATGAAGTCAAGAGGGACAATGAGACACTGAAGAAAATCAGCGAATTCCAAAGCTCAATAGAAAATCTTGTAAGTACCGTGAAGTTCTTTGTCACTTCTTTTTCATCTGGAGGAGAATTTTTTTTTTCCCAAGATCCTTTCCACTAAATCCCTGCTTAAAGGCCCTAATCTTACCATTAGTGATGGGATCCTACTTTGCCCAAGTTATTTCACATGAGAGATTTCTGTGTTGTATTTCTATCTGTGCTCTTTTCACTGAAGTGGAGGGAGCTGGAAAAAGGTGATGTCAGGTATTTCCTCGCACCAACGTGAACAATATAAGAAACAGACTCAGATGACAAAGAGTGGAAACAGCTAGCGTGGCTCTGTT
Organism: Chaetodon auriga; assembly: GCF_051107435.1. NCBI lineage: Eukaryota > Metazoa > Chordata > Actinopteri > Chaetodontiformes > Chaetodontidae > Chaetodon > Chaetodon auriga. The sequence continues at coordinate 7,014,632 of NC_135092.1, read as the reverse complement.
AAGTGTGCAAGGGGTTATGTCATGTTTTGGCTGGCGACATTAACTTCCCAGGGGCCTGTCGTCACTGGGAGGTTGCTGGGACAAATACAGCCTGAGAGCGGTTTCTCATCTTTCTCCCAAATGTCAACCTATTGCTGTTATATTATTTTTGAGATCTGAACCACATTTTCAGGCGCTTCAAAGTTTCTTTTTTTTTTTTGGATTAAGAATCATCTTCCTGCTTTGGCACCTGCCACCAGTGAAGTTTAACTCCATCATTCAGTAAATAAAATATTGTACATGCGGTTTTTGTTAACCTTGTATCATTTCTAATCCAATTTTCTGCCTTCTATTGTCATTTATAATGCCAGATTTGACATCTTTGTAGAAGTCAGTTTTTATATCTAAAAGCTAATGCTCCAGAACTAATGTTATCACCAGGCTGGAATTTAAAGTTTGTCACTGTGATTAGTCACTGAGCATCACAGAGCAGTAACCCATTCTTTAACATGTCCACATTTTATTTCCTCTGCTAAGAACATCGGCATCATGCTTCCACCACCTGTCATGATCCTCCGCTTTTATGACGTCCCCAATAAATCATTTAGTCTTGCAGAACACGAAGAGAAGTTATGTACACTGTCATTTCTTTGTCTTTCTGTCTTTCTCTCCTTTCACTTTCACTCTCACTCTGCTCACCCCTCTCCTTCTATTGTTCCCTACTGAGGTGCAAATAGTCACTGGGTTAATTCGTTGTACATGTTTGAGTATTGTTTGAGTTGCATCATTCATTATATATCTATTTGAAGTGGAGCTGAATTATTAAAGGTTTCTCCCTGTGTTTAGAAGTTATAGTATGCCATGGATTGACATTCTGGGTGTCCTTGTGACCTAAGCAGCAGGTGAAACTGGAGGAGTACGGGAGGCCAAAGATAGACGGAGAGCTGAAGGTGTGCTCCATCGTCAACCGAACAAAACAGGACCGGTGAGTCCAAACTCTGCAGAAAACCTGCCCAAAGGATATGAGAAATTCAGTCATCCAGTGCCAATAACGACAAATGCTCATCTCGAAATTACCAATGAATGTGTGTGTATGTCTTCAGGTATATATTCCTGTTTGATAAAGTGGTCATTGTCTGCAAGAGGAAAGGCTATAGCTATGAGCTCAAAGAGATTATTGAACTGCAGTCGTATAAAATGTCGGACGACCCCATGAACAACAGAGACATGAAAAAGGTAAGGATCGCGTTTTGTTTTGAAGGAGCAGATTCATTCAGTGAGGTCTTTTAAAGGCAGCTTTGTAAAGTGCGGGTGATAAAACATCTTCTGTAATCATTGCAAATGTTGCCCTTGAGCTGAAGGACCCCGTTGATGATAATTTCAGATATGGAACTTATGAGTAATGCATTGAAGTGTCAGACATGCATTTTGCTCGTCCATGCTTGAAAGACCATGTAAATGCAACGAAGGCCATTTAGGATTCATGAAAACGTACTGCAGTGCATTGCACCACCGGTCTAACATGGCTTTTTTGTTTTGAATCTGCATGTGTCTTTCCATGTTTGCATGTGTAACTGGGTCTTTCTCTGGTGTCTTTCTTTTTGCATGCTTACCAGTCGAGTGGAAAAATGGTAAGCTCAAGTGACCCCTTTTTTTAACTCATCTTCTCATGGTGGCCTATTTTTGGCAGTGGTGTTTTTTGGGGCGTCATGCCGTGATTGCATGTGCACTCAGAGGCTCTTTGAATGGCCTTCCGGCTTTTGGTCGGATGCACGGCTAAAGCATGCGGAGCATCTTTTAGTTCTGAATTCAGTTCGATCATATTTACTGTAAGTTTTTGGACGTGTTTATTTGGAAACACAGGTATCACCAAGCTTCTTTGCTTTTATCTGTCATTGTCATCCACATCTCTCTCTACCATCTGTTCCTCATTCACTTTTTCTCCCCAGTGGTCTTATGGTTTCTACCTGATCCACCTGCAAGGGAAGCAGGGCTTCCAGTTCTTTTGTAAAACTGAGGAGACAAAGAGAAAGTGGATGGAGCAGTTTGACATGGCCATGTAAGTATGATGACATGGCAGGGTCGGCGACATCTTCTATTGTCGTGTATGCAATTTTAGACTGTGGTATTTGAATTGAAACCCTCTTTAGATAAGATAACCAGATGGGAATGTCTGCTTTTTGCTAATCCGGCGAATTAAATGCCAGAAGAATCAAGCAACTTCATCACAAAAACAGCCTGTTGTGCCCAATCAGATCCCCTCATTCATTATCATTTACTTCCAGGTCCAACATCAAGCCAGAGAGAGCCACTGCCAATCAGCATAACTTCCAAATGCACACATTTGATAAGAACACCAACTGTCGAGCCTGCAAGATGCTCCTGAGGTAAGAGCCGTGCTAACTCCAGTGCTGATGTGCGTAACAGCACACTCATATTCTGCAGTGAATAATGAATGTGTCTTCTTTCAGACTTTCCAAGGACTATCAACTATCCAAAAACATTCAGCAGTAAAAGAGATTTCTCTTTCTGTGTTATCTGTACTATCTGGGCACATGCTTTTATGTCGACTGTTTAAAAAGATGTTTTATAGACCCTGACACACGTTATGTAACATTTATACGAAGATACTGTATATCCATGTTTTATGCAGTGGCAAGAAGGAGAAGGAGTCAGATCAGATACTTAAATAAAATCTAACAATGCCACAATGTAAAAAAAGTCCTGCACTGAGAAGTAATAGTAATAGTCCACCTACCAGCACCTGAGATGAACACCGCTAGAATATAGACTGAAAGCTCCAGGACAAAGCTGTCAATTGGAGCTTGAGAGACCTTGTGTTTTGTAGTACTTTATTTGTACTTGTATGAATCAAGTACTAAATAAAATAATTTATAGTTTCTGTGGCTACTTAAATGTACATTCAGTGGAAGGAAACAAGACAAAGGTGGACAAGGAAGTAGCAATTGGACGTATTAGAGGAAAGGAGAAGTAAATTAGAGTATTATTGCAAAGTAGGTATTTTGTAAACACCTACAGGGTACAATTCTGGGAAACGGAAGTACTGACATGGAAGTCTCAGGAGGAACTGCTGAGTATTTCATTGATGCCTGATCCATTCAAAAAGAATCTGTAGATCCTGGGCTGTATTATAAAGTGTGACACTTAATTTTATCGACTTAATGTGCTGTTGAGTAGTTTAATTGATGATATTTTAATTCATTCTAGTTTTTTTAATGGAAAGGTATGGAAATACCTGAACACTGTAGTTGTAACTTGAGTGTAGTACTTCAGTCAGTGTACTTTGTTACTTTCCACCACGGCTGTCATGCAGCAGTAATGTAGTACTGTACATTGTTAGCAAATGTCGTATTAAATGTAGCACGAGTAAAAGTAGTGTTAAAAGCTTAAAATGTGTCTCAAGAGCAAAGAAAATAGGGAAGAATTCAGCCACATTTGGTGAGCAGCAAACAAACAAACAGACTTAAATCACAGAGGGAATATGTTTTTGGCTAACATAGACCCTAATTAGTATAAAGGCAGTCTTTGGAAAAAAATTCTACAGAGTGTGACTGAGGCTGAGGATGATATTTTTAAACATTCCCCTTCCCAAAGCCACCCACTGCCTCCCCGAGCACACCTCCTCCCATGTGAGAGTGCTGCTCGACTGCAGCAGGGACAACCCGTGTCACTGAATCACCACTTTCACCTCTGTTACAGTCAGCAGGCTAAACTCCACTCGGTGTATTGACCCACAAATTTCATGGCTTGGCTGACCTAAATTCACAGAGCCAGTGGAAGCAGGGACCAGTGTTCTCACTCCCTGCTAGATGCTAATTACTGCTGCAGCCCCAGCAGATCCTGTCGTGATTTATGGCACTTGCTATTCAACATGGCAGTGTGCGATGCGTGCAGTGTTACAGTATCCGTAACGAATACAGCTCAGGAGTGCATGGCTTTAAATGGGGCGAGCTGATTTGGGGATTTTAAGGGATCGCAGAGTGGAAATGATGGAGCATATGTAAGCACAATCACAGGCGTGTAGTAACGAGGAGCAGGTCTGCCTGTGTGTTGAACTGACAAAAAGTTCATTTGTGTCTGAAAGACTTCCTGTTTGCATTACTAATGTGTGTGTGTGTGTGTGTTCCCTCTAGGGGCATCTTCTATCAGGGCTACTACTGCTCTCGCTGTGGGACAGGAGCACACAAAGAGTGTCTGGAAGTCATCACCATCTGTAAAATCAGTAGGTGTTTCCTCTAATCCTCTTCTAGATATTAGAGCTACGTTCATCGATAATCAAACCGTTATTCGGTGCTGTGTGACGGACACGATTTCACAGGATTTGTGAAATTCCATTCTGCCCACGAGTATAAAGCTGCAGTCTCTGAACACTGTCTGGCTATTTTAACTGGCAGGAAAATGGGGGATGGGATTTGCGGGGCTCTGTGGGGTTCCTGTGGGACAGTGGGACTAATATGCCACTGGGTTTGGTACCAAAGAAGACAACCACAATTTGGGAGTCAGGATGAACTACAGTACCTGAATGCACCAGCCTTTTTGACAGACACATAGCCCTGATTATTCGGACCACATGTTCCTAAACTTTGTGGCTTTAAAATGAAGCCGTGCCTACTCGTGACCCATCATGATTGGTTCCATATGTTCCATAGATTATTCTTAGAGGCCTGAAGAAGTGAAATGATCCAGTTATTCACAACAACAAAAAAACAAGTCGACAAACATTTCCAAAAGTAAATAGAATTTTGTGGAGCATATTTTTTCTCTGCTTTCCTTCCTATTATTCATCTTTTAATCACAAACCACAGTTAAATCAACATAAATTCAGCCTGCAGCCTCTGTGGTTCTTTAGTTAAAATAACACCTAAATACTGTAGTTAGTCAGTGTGAAAAATAATTCCTTTGAGCGAGACAGAACTGGCAGCAAAAGTGGGACTGATTGGGAAAGGGAAGAATTAATTGGACAAAGCAGTAGGAAGAAAATGCGTGTGTACATGTTACCATATATTTTCTGCTTTATCCGTGACTGCTTTACATCCACCATTTAACACTTTACTTCTTGGATGAAGCCGAAATGCAGCCATACAAGCGAAACTGCTTTTCGTGTTTGACATGGCATAGTAAAAACAGCCCTGACACATATTATGAGAATTGTTGTGCTCATCTTGGCTCAGGCGTAAACCCGAACCCTCCGTGACTGTCACTGTTTCTGTTGTTCTGTTTCAGATCCTCATGACTTGGTGAGTAGATCCTCTATTAGTCAACATACTGCAGCAGTATTATCATCATCACCATCACTATCATTATCATCATCGTGTTTGCATCCTCTAATTGCAGTTTTCTCTCAGAGATTTTGGAAGTCATTCGTTTGTAACAGTGTTGTTGACCGAGTGTTTCTCTTTTGTAGGAACCTGGACTATCATCAGGTCAGAACACCTCTTGACACCTACACATGATGTAGAATTCTTCCATTTGAAGCTGGATGATCTGACAGCTGCCATGTAACAACTGTGTCACAGATATAGCTGTTATTGAACAGCACAGAGCTCTACCACCATCTAGTGGAAAGAGCCACTGCACATGATCCACAATAACATCTCAACCACATAGAGTGGGTGGCACTGCACACATGCTGAACATAGAGGTAGATAGATATGATCTGAAGGCACAGATCTCATGGGAACATTTTCTTTGTCATTTCTGGCATTTTTGCCTGAAAGATACTTCAAAGTGGATGGAGAAAGGGAAACCAGGAAACAAAGATCCTGGACTAGATTTGAACCCAGGATGCTGTGGTTGTATTGTGTGTATCTTAGATCATTGCATCACTCAGTGGAAAAGATTTTTATACAAAAACAGTCCTGTCTGTGTCAGACCAAAGAGGGAAATGCAAACTACAGTGAGCAGTTCTGTTCAAAGTTAGATTTTCATTAGATCTTTTCCTCTTTTATCTCTCGTCAATAACCTGACCTAACAACCCGCACTTAGCTCAATTAATACTCACTGCAAAGTGTGTTCGCAGGTCCCAAGATGGTGGCAGTGAGGAACTACCATGGCACACCAGCACCCCCGGGGAAGACGCCACTCTGTTTTCAAACAGGAGATTTCATCGAGCTGCTAAAGGGAGATCCTGACACTGCGTGGTGGGAGGTACAGTCAATAAATCACTTCTATCTGATGTTCCACTTTGACACGTTACATGTGAATATTAATATTAAGACAGCGGATGTTGGCTCCGTACTCCAGCACACTGAGAACTTGTTTCATTGGATTTGAAATGAATCAAAGTTAAAATGCTGACATTTAAGGGTAAAAGCCCTTTGAAGGTGATCACATCTATACTGGGTGAACAGAGTAAAACTCATAACCTTTTTAACCTGTGGGATGTGTATAGAAAGAGCTACAATTCCTACAGTCAGGCCTGGTTCTGTTAAAAGGTAACACAATCCAACTCCCAGCCCCTCAAAGCCAGCTAATTAACATTTTGTTTGTTTAATCCAAAGAAAAGTTTTTTCTTGGCGAGGTGCCGTGACTTCCTGGAGTGTTGTCAGCGCCATGAGGTTGCCAGGCAACCGGCAGAGACTCCAGGAAGTCAGCGGCAAGCCCAAACAACAGCCTGGCACATGGCCTTATATTTAGTGAACAGACATGAGAGCGGTATCAGTCTTTTCTCAGTCTTGGCAAGAAAGCAAATAAGCTCATGTCCCAAGATGTCCAACTTTTCTCTGAATCCGATGTAATGTAGAAGAAAGCCAAAACAAATTGTCCACATACTGACGGTACTACAAATCAAACGTCCTCACATGTATAACACAGTTAACATGTTAGCCGAGGGCTCCAGCCAGATTTGACCCAGGGGTGTAGCAGCTACATGGTGTGAGTGTTGACCACGAGACCACCAGTGCACACCGCGTGGTGAGACTGTGTGCTGATATACTGTAAAGGGACAGATTAGTGTTCCTCCTGTACAGCTGGACTCCAATTCCTTGTTATGTCAGCATATTTGGCCAATAAACTTCTGATTCTTCTGATTCTGAATGAAAGAAATACAGTACAAACTCCAGCACACTGTTGCACTTACAGTCCTCGCCAGGCACCCTCTTGCTTACCCATGGGAGCCCTGCTTTTCATTCTAGTTGCGCTGCCTTCTGATGCACCTGTCACACGCTCGTGTGTGCAGAGAGGTTTTTCGGTTTTCCGAATATGAAATTCTTCTGATTTCTTTGAGCAAGTTGAAGGCTTCTATGCATATTTACTTATGGCATTAGCCGTGTCTCAGTTGCACATCAATGACGCTGTGCCCGTAAACCTGGAGGATCCTCTACATTGAATTAGGCTGGATGTCAGGAGCTGTAATGCTACTGGCTCTAGGCACTTCTGACACTCACTGCTGAATCACTGACTCTTACAGCTTCTTGTATCAGGTTAGTCTTTCCCAGAGTGACTGAGGGCAGCCTTCTGAAGCCATTAATTTAAACTTACCTATTGCTGTATCCCTCCACGGCATGACAGTCGAGTCTCTCCATGCAATGTCAATGGGTGAGTTGAGCTTAAAAAAAAATAATCAATTGCTTCAGGTAGCAGAGAGTGCACGTCTCACGCTGATGGGAGAACTTGACAGGTATGTTCATTTCATTGTAGGTGCAACATCGAGCGTCAATGTGTAATTTTTTTTCATTGCCAGAAGTTTTTCTGTCTCGAAAAATAAGCCTGTCCTGTAGAAAATTGGTGGAGTCTGTGTTCCTTTCAGTCCATTCAGAGTCCTGGCATACATCGCTGTGTGCCTGGTTTTACAATGATGTTTGACAATGTGTTGCTGTGTTTTTCCTCTGTGAAAAGTGACTTCTCCACTGCGACCCTTTGAATACTTTTTTCCTATTTAATCTGAGGGCAATTTATAGCTGCACTATTACTACACTGACACTATTTAATCGAATTTAATTTCCTTTTCATCATGCCTCTGTGCCAGTGACGGTCGTGGCTGGAAGCGTTATGTTTTCCTGGTTGTCCATCTGTCCCATTCTCGTGTATGGGGATAGAAATGAATGCAATAAGGGAATTCCATTACATCTGACACAAATGTCCACTTGGACTCAAGGATGTTTTAATTAATTGAATGAAATTAAACTGATTAACTTTTGGTGGTCAAAGGTCACTGTTACCACACAAAACACAGTTTTGACCACAACTCAATAAGTCTTATGCTAGTTATGACAAAATTTTACACAACTGTCTCACCACATAGAATGACGAAGTGATGACATTTTATATCCAAAAGGTCAAAGGTCAACTTCACTGTGAACTCAAAATGGTCTACAAAACTTTTCTGGCCATTATTCAACACCATATCTCAGGGACAGAAGGGAAGATCGTGACCATATTTCACATTTGGTCAGATCCTGAGTTGGTGACTCTAATCTTGGCTGTCCACCTTGATCCAGTGTGGAGATTGTACAGGTCTTCTGAACTGCTGGCTTGAAGATGTGTGTGAAGCATTCACGTTTTACAATTTGTAGCTTCTTTGAAGCATTGTAGTCCACCAAAAACTTATTGGTTCTGCTGATATTGAGCTTCAGGTGATTGTTGTTGCACCATGTGATGAAGCTCTCTATCAGTCCTCTGTGCTCCCTGTAAAAACTGTCTCTAAGTGAAGACAGAATGTTTCTCACTGGAGATTATTCACTGGAAGCATACATATCAGTATAGTGATAACTTAGTACCTTTTGTTAAATTCCTTCAAAGTATTTATGACATATATGAGTCTCACAGACAGTACCTTGCTTTTGTCTTGCAGGGAAAGCTGATACAAACGCAAAAGAGTGGCTTCTTCCCCAGTTCATGTGTCAAACCTTACCTGGACCCAAAGGTAAGTCATTCATATACAGTCCATCAGAATCAATACAGTATGTGTGATTTTTAAGGACATACCAGAGAACTCCCCTTTTAACTATCTGTGTGCGACATACATATTAATGATCACCTTCTGCATCATAGTTTTGTTTGCAAGTAATTTAATTTGCAGTGTCTGTTATTTGTGCCAGCCCTTCCAATCATTATCCAGCCGGCAGTCCTCGAGGGAAGCAGACTACTATGGATATCCTTGGTAAGATCTTAATTTCTAAAAGGTTGTGGATTCAAGATTGTCATCCTCATACTTTCAAGGCCCTATATACTATATACTAACATTAGCCTGAGGTCACTATCCTTTAATTACTGCAGATCTATTGATGTTAACTCCAGTATACTGTTAATTCATGGACGAGTTCAATTTAACGCTAACTGACCCCAAACACGACCGCAACCAAAAGCTTAATTACTACATGGCTCTTTGATGTCAAAGGCTTTTCCAATGCCATTCAATTATATCACTTTGTATTTGGAGGTCACAACATTTATTCTCTGCTTCTCTGTAGGTTTGCAGGGAACATGGAGCGCCAGCAGGCCGACAACCTTTTAAAGTCCCACAGCAGTGGGACCTACCTTATCAGAGAGAGGACAGCTGAGGCAGAGAGGTTCGCCATCAGCATCAAGTGAGTGTTTCACATCTTACAGGAGGGGAAAATCTCAAGGGAGGGTTTTTATCCACATCTCGTAGGATATAAAAATTCTCATGGGATGCCCCAGTCAGCTTTTTCCTTGCATCTTTTAGCTCTGCCTAATTACCACTCGGTAATTGCTTTTTTTTATCCTGTTTTTTTGTGTGCTTTTCCTCTGAGAAGTTCATCCAAAAGAGAAACGAAGTATGAGCTCTTGCTGGAGTTTTCATACGGTGATGTATAGGAGGAAATGATTTGGCACATTTATCTTGAAGTCTTTAAGACGGGTACAAAGGGCCTGGAGGGACCAGCCTTGGGACAAATAATGAAAGTCCCACAGTCAGCTTTAACTTGTGAAAATATCTTTATTTTTGCTTTGTTAGTCCTTCAGGTATACAACAAAACAAAAAGGAACTGTACATACAAGTCATTATGTACATGTTTATAGATAAATTATTGAGGAGAATTTAATCAATTACAATAATAAACAAATTCTCTTCTTGGTGATTCCTCTGTGGTGTTCTACAGATTCAATGATGAAGTGAAACACATCAAGGTCATTGAAAAAGACAGCTGGATTCACATCACTGAGGCCAAGAAGTTCGAGAGTCTTTTGGTAAGTCGTGTTTAATCAGCAACACAAAATGCCCTCAGTAGCTTGATGTCATTGTGACAAAAACACACAAATCAGATGGTCACATGTTTCAATCCTCCTGTATTGTTTATTGTAACAGGAGCTGGTGGAGTACTACCAGTCCCATTCGCTGAAAGAAAGCTTCAAGTTATTGGATACCACATTGCGATACCCCTACAAGTCAAGAGAACGCTCGCTAACTCGGGCCAGTACACGCTCACCAGGTAAGCCTTCTAAATGCTCCTCTTCTCCAGCACTTAACTTTCACCCTCTACGGTCAGCCTGAGCCTCACACACAAAGTAAGAATGGAATGACTTTTAGTGTCGAATATCAGCCACTACCAACACAGCCTGACCGTTGTAAATACCTGCCCTAACCTTACATTCACGCTGCAAGCAAGATTATGTACTAGTCGCTCAAAATCATAGAATTTCCTCAGGTGCGGTTATATTCAGCGTTCCTCGCCAACGCGCATTGTGTGCATCCTTGAGCTTTAGCAAACATGTCAAGAGCATTTCCTTCCTCTGAAATCATTTGTCTTGCCCATTTTTAAAGTTTTATTTTTAAAGTACTCTGCTGGTGCATTGCAGCACATCATGGCATGTTTCCACCACCATCTTCGTGTGCATGCACAAGCTCAACAAAATATGGACCTACTTAAACAGCACTGCATAAGGAACCATTACTGTCTACCTTGTTGAGTTGTTGCTGATGTTGCTTGATAAACAGACCTATAGGTCTGAATGATAACTTCATCAGAATATTTGAGGCTAATATGTGGACTAACAGTAAAGATGGAGCAACTGTAATGCTTGTCTGTTGGATGGCTTTGGAGAGAAGGATGATATAAGATGTAAGTAAACTATTCACTGCATTCAGTTAATATTTTGTGTACAGTGTTTTGGCCCAGTCAGCAATACACCCGACCCTTTGGCCCAGTACTGCAAGTGGTGAGCCCACAAGGTGGCAGTCTCATATTGTTCCTTTGTGTTGAAAGGGATCAAGCCCCTATGGGCAGAGGCCCAGCCATCAGGCACTCGCCTGTGAGCTTTGCTCTCTGACCGCACTCCCTAAGGGTTCTAGAATTAGTCTTGATTTAACAGTCAGTCTAGGTTACAACCCTCACCTATGACCATGAGCTTTGGGCAATGCCCAAAAGAATTAGATCAGAGGTGGAAGTGGACGAAATCAGTTTCTTTAATGGGTTGGTTGAGCTTACCCCTTGAGACAGGGAGAGGACCTCCGACATCTGAGAAGAACTCTGAGCTGAACTGCTCCTCTTTTGTCAAAGCTGGAAGGAATCAGCTGAGTTGGTTCAGACATCTGATTCAGATGCTGCATGGACCTCCCTGTGGCAGTACTCATGACATGTCCAGCTGGGAGGAGATCACTGGGCAGACCCAGAACAAAATGGATGAATTGCGTGTCAAATCTGGCCTGGAAGCACCTTGGATTACCCCATGAAGAGCTGGAGGACATGGCTAGGGAGGAGCGTGTATGGGCTTCCTTGGTTAGCCTGCCGCCATCATGAGCCAGACCTGGATAAGCAATGGAAACTGGGTGGATGGATTATTGGCCCAGCAACTAATAGCACATCATGTATCAAGTTACACTGTATAGCTTCCTGCTTTTATGAATGATTATGACAATACTAATTTGACTGCAGATACATCAGCAATGTGTAGGTCCAGCTTACAAATTGAATCCCTTGCCATCTTGGCTGTAGATATAGCAAAGAAGGGTAAAATAAATGAGACAGACTACATCCCACTCTCTTTGTCTTCACTCCAGGCCAGTGACTCGCCTGACTCATACAGAGAGGAATGGAGGAAGTCCAAAGGGGAAAAGGGCAGAAAAGGAGACTAGCAGTGCAAAGTAGACAAAGAGAGAAAGACAAAGAGGAAGAGTTTGTCAGCTAACTCAGAGATCTGTGGATGAGCTGTCTGAATTGGCAGCCCTCTCTGTCCATTAGACTGTATCAATACTGGCTCTAGCCTTGCACTGGCTCCTGTTCTGCACTGGTCTGCCTTTGTTCAATCTGCACGAAAAACTGGCCACAACAGCAAGATTGTCTCCCTCCTGTTTTGCCTGAATCTGGAAATGAAAGGAGACAATTGAGTCTTTGCTAATGATGCTGTGCTGTCACTCCTTCTCTGTCTGTGGTTGCAGGCATGTCACACCTCGCAGGTGTGTATGCAAACAGTGTGGGATTAGGAACCATCTATTATGATTAGGAAGCATCTATGGTCATACAGTTTACAGTACGGTCAGTGGGTTTGTTCAGCGGCTGCTAAAAGCTACATTAAATGACATTCTGCACTGACAGTTCGGTAATGGAGTGAGAGTTCAGACAGCCTCCCTCTGGGAGGCCGTACAGGGTTGTGCAAATGAAATATGATGCAAAGAAGCAATTATGTTGCTATTTAATTCATGTGTCACACATTAAAAGGCAGGCAGTCTTCATGTTGTCTGTTAAGATTTATTAATGCTTTCAGTATAGTCTGACTCTATCTGCATGCAACAATAAAGTCACCACTGCCAAATTTGGAACAAAACAGGAGTCTCTTTAAGATTCGGCATCAGGGCATAAACCGACAATTCCCACTGCGATCCTGCTTGCAATCCACAAATTATTGTGTATTTTTTACATAACAAATTGTTGTTTTCAGACCACCACTGAAAGAGACAGACGACTTCAATGCACAAGCAAGAGACAGACAACTTCAGTGCACACGCTTTCCTTTTTTAATTCTGCTTCTCTGACTCCGGCTCTGCATGCATGCTCCTCAAAACATTTTCCAGCTTCATTTCCCCCCCCCCTTTCTCTTCTCTCAGCAGCCACCTGCGCCTCCTACAACTTCTCCTTCCTCAGTCCGCAGGGCCTCAACTTCTCTTCTCAGAGCTCAGCTCCCTTTTGGTCAGGTACTCTTCTTCTTTCTTTTCTTGCTCCTGTTGCCATCCTGCACCTCATCGCCTGTAATTTCATAATAAGCCTCAGTGGTCTCGACCTCGTTGCTTCTTCTCTGTGGTGCTCTTTTCATTAACAAGAACATTTTAGTTCTTCCCAGGATGACACTCCCTCATTAAATCAAGAAGAGAAAACCAATTTCCTCTTTCGTGATGAAACGACTTGTCCTTTCCCATCATGCTCACTTGTCATTGTGTGACTACATTGCGTCTGCTGAACACTGAACTGACCATCTTCCCCCCGATCATTCTTCACAATTATTACCACCATGTCCCGTATGACCTTTCCCCTCTCAACCTTATACCAGTGATGGATAACTTTAGTTATTTCATTATGTACAAAGCTATCTGTGAAAAAAACAGTTCAGTTCTTTAAGTGTGAATGGATTGAGCTCTCATTGTTTCCATTTTCACAGTGTTTACTCCTCGGGTGGTCAGTACAGCAGTGGCCAGGTATAACTTTGCAGCACGAGACATGCGAGAGCTGTCACTGCGAGAAGGAGACATTGTCAAAATCTACAGCAAGATCGGTGGAGACCAGGGCTGGTGGAAAGGAGAGGCCAACGGACGAGTGAGTGAAACATGGAAGTCTGTTCATTTGTGTATGGTTAAACTGAACAGGGCAACAGAGAAAGAACCCATAAAGAAAGAGAACATTTTGGGTGCTGTAATTTTCTTAGATTAGTGCTGTTCTCCATTTGATTAAAAACAGATCCCACTGCTAGCTTAATTAAGGGATAAGCATACAACAAAACCAAGTACTTTAGGACCTCAAAAGCGTAGCGCTTCTGTGGTGACTCAGTTACTGAATTTAACAATTAAACCATTGATATGAAAAGCACTCCTAAAGGTGGCTGAATAAAAGTAAAAAGCCTGACTGCAAGGAAATGTGTCAGTTTAATAGGCTGGCAGTAAAACTGGATGTGATGTCAGCTTTTTATTCTAGGGATGTTCCCCATTAGGTTGTAAATTTTTGACAGTGTTAATGTGTTGCTCTGGAGCCAGAGTGAGTGTATCCACTTAACTATTGTGCTGTTGCTCAGCTGAACTGGGTCGTACTCTATTGTGCAGTCTGCTGCTGAGGTACTGTAGCTGTCTAATTTTTGTCTAATTTTAATGCCTCTGCACCAGCAACAGCTGTGGCCAGAGACATTATGTTTTCGGGTTGTTAGTACATACCACATCCCGTACGTCCCATTCTCGTGAACGCAATATCTCTTTAACACCTTGAGAGAATTTGGCACTGCTGCACTTTTACTACACTAACTGTTTAGTGGAATTTATTTTCATTATGCTTCCATGCCATGCCAGTGACATCTGGCACAAAGGTTCATTTGGACTGAAGGACGAACTGATTCGATGTTGATGATCAGTGGTCAAAAAACTCATGTTTGGCCAAAAATTAAAAATCTATAAGGTAATTATGACAAGATTTTACAGAATAGGATGGGCTATATCTCCTAGGATAAAATGAAGTGATGACATTTTATATCCAAAAGGTCAAAGATCAACTTCACTGTGACATCCTAATATTCTGCCACAACACCTTTCTGTCCATTATTCAACATTATTAAACTCAGGAACAGGAGAAGGGGAGATTGGAACCATATTTCACATTTGGTCAGATCCTGAATTGGTGACACTAAGCTTGGGTGTCCACCTTGAAACGGTGGTGATTGTATAGATCAGGCATTCTCAAAGTCCGAACTGAGCACAAGTCAGTCCTGACTCAGGCCATGTCTCAGTCATCGAGAACTGGTGGCCCGCTTGCCACATCTGTCCCACAGAATATTAATGAATTCAGAAAATGCGTACATCTAATGTCCCCCACGAGTGAAAGAGATCCAGTTCATCCTGAGAGTGATAGTAGATTCACTTGCCAACCCCTGGCAATGAGCCAAAACATCCATAATTCATAGCATGCCTGCTCTGCAACATCTTTTTGTCCAACTCCATCCTGTCTTCTCATGGACCCTCCATCAAACTGCTCAGCTCCCTGGCTGGTCATTCCCTGGAGCTGACAGCAGCAGCACACTGGCTGGATGAGGAAGGTGTCTCCGAAGTTTAGATACAAGAGACGCTTGGGTTTATTTTCATTGAGCCAAGTGTTGTATTGAGTCTCAAACGGAGAATTTTCTGTTCGCTTCCTGGGAGTTTTTGCTGTTGATGTTGTTGTTGTTGTTGAGATAAGGACTCATTCATTGGTAGCTGAACTGTGGGTTTTGTAATGGGCACTGACTGCCTCTTCAGTGGAGGTCTGAGAATCATGGATTTTCCATGTTTTTTAGGAACCTGCTTAAACTGATGTGGGCTTATAAAAATAACATTAATTTTGTAAGAAAGGTAAATTATTAAACAATAATCGGCTAATTAGGGCTACATATGTTTTTATTTGAAAGTCCAGCCCCCCACAGCATCTGCTTAGAAAGATTCTTGGCCTTGGACAAATGTAGATGAGGACCACTGCCACCCAATACATTTTTTGTTGATCAATAATTGCTAATGACGTTGAATATATGGTGCATTTGGAGATCATTCACGTTTTAATGTTACCTGTCTACCTATCATTGACATCATTGCCATGGCGACATTAACAGCTGGAGAGAGTGTTGTGTGTTGTTTGTTCATTACACGAGAGAATTTGCTGTCAGGTCCTGAATTGCAGAAACAGGACGTGTCTCCTTTTCTCTAGGACACAATAACTAGAGTAAATGCAGTCTCTAAGTGAGGACAGAATGTTTCTCACAGGAAATGAATCACTGGAAACCAGCATGTCAAAATTGTAATCACTTCCATTTCATCAAAAAATACTCTGAATAACTTTTCCTTCAAAGTCTTCACTACGTGTACCATATGAGTCTGGACAGGCATGGATGTAATTCTAGCTATTATAGCATCTTGCTTTGACTTCATCAAGGACCTTTATGGAAATCCATTTTTAAATGGTAGTCTCATCTTCGTCAAATGAAACCATCTGGGTGCCGACTCTGTGAATGTAATAATACTGATTGCACAAGAGTAATTCATGAGAAATAACATTGACTTACAAAGAGCATATCTGGGTAAATATGCTCACTGTCAGCGTGTCACTTTCAGTTAGATCCCACGGAAATCTGGTGTTAGCGTGCCATCTGAATCTAGGTCAAGAAATTGCATATGTCAGAGCAAGATGTTAAATCATGCTGAATGCAGATTAACCAGATAACCTCTGGGGGTGCTCTGTGTTGGTGCATTATCAGATCTCAGCAAGGTGTACATGTCATTATCCAGAATCTGTACTGAATCCAGATCTGCACAGCACAGGTGACACAGCAATGGTACAGTCTTTTTACAGATTTGTTTTGTTTACTGTGCAGAAAAGAATAATCCATGCTTAGCCAGACAGTGGTTGAAACAGCATACAGGCTTTGAGGAGTGTTTTATTTTTCATAATGGGATGAATCAGAATGCATTATCCCACTTTTACAATGATTTTTTTTGCCAGTGATAAAACTAGAATTTTCACACTGGTGACACTTTATATAAAGGTACACATATTCACCATTAACTAGTTTCTTGCTATTAGTAAGGTATTGGCTCTGTATTTGTCATTATAAAGCAGGTGTTAATGCCTTATTCTGGGCTTAAGGTTTTGTGTGTGAGGTTATTAAAGGAATACTTCATATTCAACAACCTCCTAATTTACTGTCAGTACGCACTACTGAGGAGGTTATTGAGGGAGAACTCTTAGTTAATGGCTTAATAGTTGTAGAATATGCTCATGCACAATGAATTGATCCGTGCTTTCTAATGACTAACACAGAGCCAATGTGCTTCTCATATGCATGCTAGTTAATGGCGAATATGTGTGGCTTAATATTAAGTTTCACCTTTATGCTCTATGATTACATATTGTCTTTAAATACAAAATGTGACGGTGTTATCACTACTCACTTACGTTCCAACAAGGAAGAGAAGTAGTTGCCTAGCAACAGCTGAAGTAGTATTGGAGTATTTTTTTTTATCACAAGGATGAGGCTGCTACATCTGACCAGTTACCTGAAAATAATGCACATCCTTCAGACAATTAAAGCAATTATTCTGAGAGGGCTTATGCATTCATGCTGCACACACAGTGTTTATCCACCTATATGTACAAGTGGATGTAAAAAGGTATCTGAATGAACTCAGTTAACGTCCCTTATTTACAATTGCTTCTGTAAAGGAGTTTATTGCTCTGATTATTACTGTTTTGTGTTTCAGATTGGATGGTTTCCATCAACCTACGTGGATGAAGAAGGAGTGCAGTAAGGTGTGGATGCTTGCTGGCCCCGGCTCCCTTTAAATCAGGAACCATCTTTTATCTACTGTTCTCAGAGAAAATTACTCATTCTCTCCAGGAAAATAACACAAGGAAAAAATAACTTTTTTGTTGTTGTTTTTGCTGGATACTCATTTTTCAGCCAGCGTTTCTACCCCATTTGTCTATCTTCAATTATGCATCAGCTTTGCTTTTGTTTGGATTTTCTTTCTTTTTTTTCTTTTTCTTGAGGATGTCCTGTTAAATTTCTGTACAGGAAAGAGGAAAAACTGGCTTGCTGCGTGCAAGCCTCTGTGTGCTCTGCAGAGGCTTTATTGAACAGAGGACACAGCAGAAGAGACTGTGGACAGCTTTCCTTTGAAAAAGGCTCCCCTTTGTTGCAGGTCTATGCGAGGTGAAATAATTGTACAGAATAGATAATTTATTGAATAGAGATTATTATCATTACTGATGATTATTGTGAGGAAGTGGATTTTAGCAACAGCGAGGAATCAGATGACAAAAAGTAAGAAAAAAAAAAAAGACAGCTGCTCCATTTCCATGTTGAGAGATTTTGCCTTAGTTGTCATGGTGATGCCTTGTGGGCTGACACCAGCGGAGGGAATCGACTTTGTTGACTGGTTTTACTTCTCCATGTATGCATGTGCCCATGTGCGGCCCACACAAACACACACACAGACCAATGTACAGTACGGTGCCTTTGAAGAATGGTCGCTTACTGAACCTCAACATCAGCCAGTAAAGAACATTGCCATCCCCGCAAAGACAGTCGGTCCATGTCCAGAGGTCTTTACTGACAGAGGGGAGAGGCACTGATAGAACATACTGGGGGCGGCTCGCCTTGTGAACCCCGAAAACAAGATGGTGAAGCATTTAACTTATCCTAACTGGTGTCTGGATGGACTCACAGAGACAGTTGGAGGGTTTTTATAGCCAACAACCATCACATGCAGAGTCTATGGGTGCAATCAGCTGGATTTGAAAGGGAAACATCAAGACATTCCACTCGACTACCACTTTCACACTTTTAAATCTCGGTGTTCGTTGTTTGATTTTTTGCTTTTGTTTGTTTTCTCTTTGCACAGATTATTTTTTAAGTTTTGAGAACTGGACCAACCATTTTTATTATTATTATTATTATTTGAAGCCAAATTCAGCCATGTTTTAATGTCTGCATGGAGTTTGATCAACTGTTATGATTTTTGTACCTTGCCTTATTTTAACGGACGATCAGGTGACGGGATTTATTTTTCCTCAGTGTCAGTCATTTTTCATGTGTGATAGCCATTTTGGTGCTGTGCAGACTGGTGAAAATTAAATAGTGTCTGAAGGTTTTGAATCTGAAGGAAAACTTTGTGTGCTAATTAACAAGAATCCACAGAAGGAGCCCTTAATCATTTTGTGATTTTCTAGGGGTGCAGTGCTCAGTGTTTCCTTTTACTTCCAGTAGTTTCCTCGTGCCATAAATATGTTTACAGATTTACAGCCATTTCGACCGCAGTGTGTCAGCGTACCGATTAGCCATCAGTTTTCTATTTAGATCATAAGTGTACCACATAATTTTTTGCAATACAGACATGTTTGATGACCCCGTCAGCTCAGCTTTCTTTGAAAGGTTCAAATTTTGTATGCCCTCAAGCTCTGTTGATATGGCCTTAACTTTCATATCTTCAGCCTACACATGTCAGTATTGGTAAATTGCTTACCCAGAAATGGGTAATTATGGAAAGTAGCCATCCCCTTGCTGCAGATGGGTTACAAATAAATCAGTTTGAATGATTTCTCAAAATGTTCACACACTGAAGTAAAGCGCAAATCCTGAGCACGCCCGCTCTGCCTGGTTCACAAAGACTTATGGAGCAGAAGATGCTGAGATGTTTAGCTTCTAAACTTTTGACTGTCTATGATGTGTGTTATTGCAATGGCTGACCGCCCCGAAAAACATTAAGTCCTACCACTGTGTGAGGGAGACGCACAGGAGGCCTCCATGTTGTGTAGAATGGTGAGGGGGGTGGGTGGGGGGGTTGGGGGAGTCTAGTTGCTGTTTATGTAGTGGACAAAAACCCATTGCATGTGGCTATTGATATTTCAACTCCTGTCAATACATCCTCGAAAAAATAAATACTTAATCGTGTACATTTTTTTGAATGGTTGAGGATTTCAAAATGAGGTCTATTATGAAATAAATATTTCTCTTTTGGTTTAAAATTTGAGACTGGATCTTTTTGGATTCTCAGTAGCATTTCAAGTTTTCAGCGCTCCGTTGCAAACGATAAAAACACCCGAACGTCCTCTAACAAAATTCCAGAAAACAGTTTATTTCAGTGTGTTGTTAAAAGTGAAAATAAGAACAATGATTATTTCTATTACATACATTTCTTTACAGAATCTTAGAGATGATGATGCTACAATGCTAAGAGAAGAAACTTCTTCTGCGAGATCACATTAAAATAACATGAAGGGCGTTAGAAAATCATCACACTGCACAGCTTTGATTCAGTCAGTTCAATTTTCAATTTCAAGTATCCAAACTGCTTTGAATCATATATTCACAAACTAAAGTTAGAGTTTAATGCCTTTGAGCTCAGCTCTGTCGCTGATTGTCAGACTGCGTATCCGTACTTGCGGTCATACTCAGCTGGTGTGCATTTGACCGGTGTGTGTCCATGGCTGTTGCCGGAGGGAGTGTTTGTGCCTCCTCCATTGAAAGAGCTCACCTCGGTCCCTCCCACCTGACAGTAAGTGACCTGCGGGTGCCGACTGACGCTGTGGCTCGTATGGCGGCTGACTGGGCGGCTCTCAGGAGGCGGAACGTCCTCCCTGTTTGACATCAGAGCAGAAGAGAAGGAGAAAAACAAGCAACAGCAAAGGATTTTACTACCAAAGAATGAGTGATTGGTTTTTCTTTATGTTAAAATGGTTCACAAGGCAACTATAGCAGCTGAAAAGGTTTTATTTTTATTATTTTATTCTTCATGGTGAGAAATCAGTAAAAAATAATGTGACACTCATTTCCAGAGCTAATATGCACACTGCATTTTCATTGAAATTGGCTAGTTTATTGTTCTGGTTGAGAATAAGAATAATTTTTTTCAGAATTAAATCATTGTTCAGTCTGTAAAATGACACAAAAGAGTGAGATTTATGTGAGGGTCTCGACTTAAACTCAAGGGTATTCCATTTGGAATGATATAAGAGAGAGAAAACCACCAAATTATCACATTTTAGAAACTAAAACTTGACATCATTAGGCATATTTGTCCTGATAGGTGGCATAAAAACTGATTAATGGTTTTAGCACAACTCGTTTTGACTGTACAGTCTGAATACGCTGCAGTTGCTGAGAGATAACTGAGAAACAGGTTGCTTTGTTTGCCTTCTGTGTGCTTGGATCCATATTTACCTCAGCGGATGTACAGTATTTACTAAGTGAAATAATGTTGCCCTGTAGGTGAAGAGCAGAACTCTTTGTTGTTGCCCATTTGGAGGCTCTTCCCAGGAGCGCCTACTCTCACCGAGACCCAGCTTTCACTTCTTCTCTTCCAACAAAGGATAAGATTCACTCCGGTGCTGGTTTCAACCAGCAAACACTGACAAGAAGCTTTCAATGCAATCTTCCCTCGTCAACACTGCTGCCAACATTCAAGCTTAGAAGCTACTTTGCATTTCGCATTTATGTAACTTTGCAGTACCAGCTGGGATCTGCTCCTCTGTCAAAGAAAACACCCGCACAACTGATCGGCTTTGGCATTTTCTGCTCCCGTGGAAGCCAAACACTCAGATTTTTGCTGGTAAAAGGAATAAATTTGCTTTTGTTAAAGTGAAATGGGAAATAATGTCTTTGGTGCTATGAATGTGCATGTGTAGTATGTACGCTGTGAACAAGAATGTGTGCAAAACTAAATGCAGTAAATTAAACACTAATTAGGTTTCTAATTTTAGGGCATTTCCACTATTTATTAAATTACATCCTGACAGGCAGTTTGTTGCATTTGTTAATGAATGTTTTGGAAAGAGCGACTTCACTGCTTCAGAAAGAACTGTGAAATCCCTGCAGTCTCACTGTCGATTGTACTTAATTACGTCTTTCAAGCTGCTTTAATGGAAATGTTTATATCAATTACTTTTTTAAAGCTGCTTTGTAATGAATATTTTTAGCGTTATTACTTCATTAAAGCCGTTATATGATGAATATGTTTATGTAAATAATGGATCAAATGATTATGTGTGATGTGAAAACTGAAGCTCAAAGCAGCAAACCCACACATGCAGTAATTATCAAGCTGTAAGGTGTCTTTCAGCTCATTGTTTTGGTTCAGTCTCATTGAAATAAGTGGTTTTCAGTGGAAAAGCTCTGATAAAGCCACTCTGTGTTACCTGTGGCATTAACTGGTGAACTGATAGCAGCTAAACACAGATATTTCCCCACAGTAGTTATAGAGAGCTAAAAGGAAAGTGCATACCGGATTTCTTCATTGAATGGACAGAAACCCAAATTCCATGAGTGCTAATGTTACTCCATACATGCTAGATGTATATAAATAAACAATTGTGTGCCAAAAAGTTTTCCATGATGATATGCTAGTGTTGTGTTTACATCTTGTTCCCACTGTCCCCAAGTGGCCAAATACTCTGTTTTTGCAGGTTTATCATATTCTACCACCGTCCTACCCCAAATTCAAACCAGATGCTGCACTCCACACTGATTTCACCCTCCATTAAGGCGTAACTGCACACTGTCCAGGCAGCAGCACGGCTGGTGGTCAGAGCCGGTGTGGATTATGACATTTGTGCAAATCGAAGTGCATCTGTTTGGCGTAATGAACCAAATGTGACGGATGCAAAAACAGTCCAGAGACACCGCCTGTGAGGATTGCCCTTTACACTAAGAGAAGAGCTGTTGAGATTGTATGGATCTCTCTGTTTACCCATCTGTCTGCCTCTCAGTGTACATTTACAGGTTTTGTTTTTCTGTATCACGTTCACATTTGCACTTACAGCTCTGATGCTTTGATCCTGATGCAGTCTTATTTTCTAACTGTATTCATATGTTTTTTTTTAGATGCAGAGGATACAGTACTTGAACTGATTTGATACTCAGCATGACTCATCTGTGAACTCCCCCCCACCCCCCCAACTCAAGCTGCAGTGTTTACTTTTTACCTTGAACACTCTAGTAACTGACAGATGTGAGAGGAACTATTGTTATCTTTGCTCAAATGATTACTGCTTTTCCATCTCTCTCCTATGAGCTTTTCACTATGGTGCCACATTCATGTTAAGAGAGTTGAACTCCTGTATGTCACAGATATGGAGAGGACCATATCAGGATTGTGGCTTGAAGTGCTTCGCTGTCTCTTGTACACAACGCTGTCCTCCCACACTGACATTGCTCCCATTTCAGCCATCTACTTTGAAAGCATGTGGGCTGTTTTCAACTGCTTATGAACCATGACTCTCAATTTTTTGGGAGACAGTGTTTCTTTGCAAATGGAGAATTCCTCTCATAGATGTCAGGATGGGAGGTCGACTGTGGAACAATGGCCCTGGAGCAGCTCTGCATTCTGCAGCCTGCTCACTGCTCCACGTCATCAGAGGACCAAAAAGAGCCTAAACCAGCAATGACAGTGTCCCACGCTGCCCTTTTCAACTTGTTGCACAGTTTGCATTGATCCAGTGGAGGAGAGAGATGTCAACTAAAATAATATCAGCTCACAAATGTGCAAATGAAAATCTGCAAATTGGATGCTTGCACCTGTGGATTGTGAAGTTGTGTCCTCAAATGAATGTCAGCATCCAAAAGGTTACTTATCCTTCTTTGCCTTGAAGCACTTTCAGTAATGTGCTTTGTAAGTTAACTCATCTTCCCCTGCATTAGTAAGAAAAGGTGAGTTCTGTACATTGTACATTCGAGCATGAGTTAATCTGTTGATTTCTACCATTGTGTATTAAGTGGTACGCTCGAAGTTGACCTTGACTGAAACTGATATTTATTGAGTATTTTCTTTTTTTCTTTTTAAATTCTGTATTCATTAAAAGGGCAGAGGGCAAACAGTGCCAAGAAAAGACAGTCACAACCGATTAATGGAAATGAGCAAAATTTTTCCCTTGCTATATAAACAAAAACCTTCTCATTCACTCAAAGCAGGGGTGAGGAACCTCTGACCTCCGGGATGAAAAACATAATGCGATAAAGAACACAACACAGCATAGTAGAGTGACTCGTTTTTCCGAGCGGTCCCTGAACGCAATAAGCACGGAGCGTCGATACCACGTCAGCGCATCATGGCGACTGTCAAACGTAAGTAGATGAGTGTCTCGCTTTCCGGGAGATATGGACATGTTTTGTTGTTGAAGTAAAAGATAAGTCAGTGTGTCTAAGTAGGTTTGTGGATATGAGCTCACAGTGATGAAAAAGACTAAGCTCGAGCGACATTGCAGCAACACGCTAAACTAGATGAGCTACAAGGATAAATGCTTCTGGATAAAGTTAACGCTGTTCAGTGGACTTTGGGTGCCCAACAAGCAGCTCTCACAGACCACATTCAGACAGAGACAGTGTTACACAGGCAGGTTTGTGGTCAGTGGGCGAACAGCTAAGAAGCTGAAACCTCTTTCAGAAGGAGAGCTTGTGAAGGAGCTGGTGTGTGAGTTGGTCTTCATGGTGGACATTACCAAGAACCTCTCAGAGCTGAACCTCAAGCTCCAGCCGCAAGAACAAAAGCCTGCTGTGACATCTGAATATGCAGCTGAGTGTGGAAACTCCTTCAGGCATTTGGTGAGAAGTTTCAGGACATGAAATGTCATTGAATTGCAAAGCAACGACGTACGAGCTGTTCTTTTCCAAAGTAACTCTTTCAAAGACAGTTACGCACAAGACTGACTGACCCAAAGCTGGAAAACCAGCTGCGAGCATCATCAACATCATCATCACTACCATCAAACGGCTCGCCAAAGAGAAGCAGTTCCAGTGATCACAGAGGTGAGTGTGATGTGTTCAATATGTTTGTATGATGTATGGTGATAGTTTTACCCAGGATCATGTCTCAGACTGTTTCTTCGCCTGGCACAGCAGCTTCTGGAGCCTGCTCAGAGCCAAAAATTAGTCCAGCACACAACCTCCATAACACAGCAAATTGTTGTTTGCTTCTTTTTTTTTTGTGCGAATGAAACAAATGAGATATAACACATTTGATTCTGGAACTTTAGAGATGCGGCTGGGCGGATTTTGTTACCAAGATTAAATAAACCGTACATTAGCTCTGCAAGTTTAAGACAAGAGCAACCCAGCGTGCTTGTTGGCACTCGAGTCTTTCATCTCTCCGACTCTAAAGAAAGACAGAGAAGATCAACAAGAAGAAGGAGTTGGTAACTTTTAATGAATCCTTCTCAGGCTTTCAGATGAAGAGTACAGCGGCACTGATGTTATTTATAGTGTCAGTGGTTACATCAATACACCTAAGCTGAGGGCTTGCTTATGGGTGAAATGGTGGGGCCCTGTGCTTTACAGAGTATGGTCCTGACCTGCTCCGTATGGGAGCTTCTGTTGTGATTTGGCGCTAGAGAAATAAAACTGAACTGACTTGGAGAAAGAAAGTTTGTTTCTGTACTTAAAGCTCACAGAAGAACCTTTGATTTCTCCATCAAATTGTTCTGCACAGCGTGAGGCTTCACAGGAGACCGTAGATGACTCCACCTGCGTAATTAAGCGTATAGATGAACGCAGCGATGTGAAATGACATAACATTTGGAAGAACCCTGCCTGAGTAGTTTATTTCAGAGGGTCTTAAATAAAGCTTCTTTTTTTTTTTTCCCGTCTGTGGTTTTGTTGTATTTGTGTTTCTTTCCTGGTTTTAAATCTGGGATTTGGATTCTGTTCTTATCTGAAGGGCTTTGATGTGTGCCGTTTTATATCTGGTAATACACATTTGTAATTGCCCCTCTTTTAAAGTTCAGTTGTTGGTGTCTCTTCTTGCTTTAGTTTGTTTTTGTTTTGCGATGTGAGGCCAAAGAAATTGTATTATCACTCATTTAAACAGTTGGAAAACATGTGTACGAGTGCACTCAGCAGTGTTTCATCTAGACGTTTGTACCCCTTTGCATGAACTCACGAGCTGACAGAACTACTCAACGCGAACAGAGGCTGAAGTTTCTTGCTCATGGGACTTTTTGGCGATAAATGAACGCGAGGAGAAACTTGCCAGACTGTGTGTGGATGTGTTCCCTTCTTGCAGCAGCTCGGTTATCTAACCGTCAAGCTGCCAACACCTTTAACTGTGCCCTGCTGTCTCTGCTGGAGCCGCAGTGCTGTTCAGTACCTGATCTCATTCGAAAACTCCTTCTCGTAGCGACGTATGTTGCTCAACTTCCAGTATAGAAGCCCGGCGAAGACCAGGAGGATGAAGATGAGGAGCAGAGACCCCACAATGGTGCCGACTATCACCGCAGCTCTGTTTGGAGCTGTAGAAAAAAGTGCGAATAACAAGGAATTACTGTCTCAGAAGCTTTGCGGCAGAAGAAAATCCAGTGGCTCCTGCTGTTTTTGGGATGGTGACCCTTTCAAGTTAAATAATGTCTTCTCACAACACCTGAATACAGATTGGATTGTTAGTGGCCAATGAAAATCATGCATTGGCAAAACTTTTCAAGGCTCTGTGACTGTGCATCTTTTCGATAATTCAGTGACCTTGTAGAGTTTCTTTAGTGGATATGAGAATTGTCTGAACCCACAAAAAGTTCTGTTTTTCAAAGGTTAGCAACAACCTTATTTATAAGCCTCAGAGAAACCGTGATCTCTTCATCTCTTCTCAAATTGTTTCATTTGAATATTTCTTAAAGGCCTGAAGATGTTGAATTATCCAGATTTATTTATTTTTTTTGCAGCACCCTTGATGTAATTCTTGAATTCCTTGTAAATCATCTAGCGAACCCTCTGTTGGGAGGCCCCGAGGCTAAGGGTTGGAACCTCTGGTCTCGGCCAGCACCCTGCTCTTGAATGAGAATGAATGATTCCCTGCCCACAGCCAAAAATCTGAGCACTCAACAAGATGTAATACGGAGGTCTGCTCCACAGATCATGAGGCACACAAAGACAAACTCATTTTATGGATCCGCGGACTGGAGAGGGCTTGTTGGAGTCTAATCCCCGAGATGATTTATTCCGAGCTGAATCACTGACGACTCCCTCCTGGTGCACTTACAGTCACCAGATTGATTCGCTGTGAGGCAGCTCTGGTATTTCTTCGCTGTCTGTCTTGCTCAGAGCTGGTCAGAGGTGCTTTTAATGAGGCCACTTATTTTTCTGTTGCTGCCTTTTTCCTGTTTCATTTACTCTTGATAAAGCTAATAGGGACTGTTGACATACAAGACAGTGGAGTCATTTCAGCGTTATTCGAGCGACTTTGTGACTCAGCGGCAGGATGTCATTGATGAAGAGCGGAAGGCTAAAAAAGGTTTTGTATTCTGTGGGATTTTGCGCTGTTGACTGTCACCTCCTGTCATCATTAGACAACATAATTAGGATAGCGCACTGAAGTTTACCCATGCAGTCGCTAAGACCCTGTGAGTGAGAAGTGGAGCAATGGGGAGAAATGTGGCACAGCTACAAAGAGAGAAGACTTAAGAGGATGAAATCTAGGTCTTTCATGGTGGCATGTGCGCATCATGCGTGATGTATGTCAATAGGGACGTTCTGTGTGAGTGCAGCATTCTTACGTTTGTTCGCTTTCAGGTTGATCCTGCAGTGTTCGGCTCCAACGGCATTGTTCACCTCACAAAGGTAGATTCCTGCAAAACTCCCTGAGTGGTTGCTGATTTTCAGCTCCCCAGTCACACTGTCTGAGAGAACACACACCCACAAACACAGATGAGCACACGTACTGTACATGTGCTGCAGGTTATGTAGAGGCTAAAATGAAGACGGGGATGCTGGGAGGTTTGTCTACATTCGGAATAGTTGAAGCGGCACATCCTTTTGCATAATATCGCTTAAAATATGCCGATTTTTAGAAAGGAGAAGATTTGATGTTATGTTGTGCTGTTATGCCTGCATGCAGCCAAAATCTGTTGTGTCTCCAGCTTCAAGAGGACAATGTTCGATGCAGTTTATCGTAAACAATGTCAAGAACATTTCAGGGAGCGTTTTGTGTTGGAGAGTGAAAAGAAAATGCAAATGATCTGCTGATTATGTACCACAGTCCCTCTGAGTAAGTCAGCTGTTAAACTACAGACTGTTGTGCCGCACCTCATTATTTCTTCATCATGTTTTCGCCAAGATTTTCTATCACTTTCATACAATTTCAGAAATGGGAACAAACACTGAGAAATTCCTGGATTCCTTTAGCCTGAAAAATCAAAAACAGAATAATAAGCATGTGCTGTAAATTCAACAAGAAGAGGGTTGTCATTGAGTTTTGATAACACAGAATAAAATACTCAGTCGCCACCTGTTCCCTGCCCCCACCTCCCACACGCACACTCATTCTCTTTGATATGTAGTAGCATCGTGACGTCAGCAGAGGTCATGCTTACTCTGTGTGGCTGGAGCAGGGATGGGGCCTGTGCTTTCTCTCCTCCACATGTATGTTAAGGGAGTGGAGCCTCTTGCAGAGTTGCAGTGCAGAGACACAGCCTTGCCGACCAGCTCCCCTCCCTCCGCCCAGCATTTAGGCACAGACGGCTTCACTGAAATCATACAACAAATGGATCATTTCACGCTGTCATTTCCATTCCGTTTCTTGAGAAACAGTCGAGCTTTAAAGCTTTGGGATGCAATGGGCGGAACCATTTTTGTAATGGCACAGATTCAGAGCATATGGATGGGTTATACAAACAATGTGATGCTTTTTGTTACTCGGATATCCTATTAAATATATGAGGTCCTCATTACACATTATAAATATGGATTTCAACATCAAAATCTATTTGAAACATAAGCTTAAAGATTATTTCTGGTTATTATTTGCATTTACAATATATAAGAAAGAATACTATCCATCCACCCATTCATTGATGTATTTTTAACCCAGTTATCCAGCTCTGGATCATAAAAGGAACATGTCTGTCAAATGACTCATTGGCTCTCAGGATTGTCTGTGTGGATTTTTGCATGAAAACAGCTTTACGCCATCTATTGAAATGCGAGGCCTTCCTATTGATATTTATTTAACCGTCTGCTAGTTTTCATCAAAGGAGATACAGCTTTTATACCAAGTTGAGTGTGAGAGCAAAGACCTGAGAAATACTGAGGACACAACAAAGTAAGTTAAAGCTGCTCCACAGACTGTGCAAAATAAATGCATCCATTGATTTAAAATCTCTTTCTTCTATGAAACGGTTCATTAAAAAAAAAAAAAAAAGCTCCAAGCTCATAGCCTCAAACACTTTGACATTTGAATGTTGCTTTTAGTAGATGATGGTGAAATAACCAAGGCTGAGCTAGATGTTGGTGCGCTGGTTTGTGGATGCTGTTCCAACACATCCTCATACCTAAATAACTGAGTAAGTCAGTTGCCAGTGACTTCCAAAACAACATATATCACTGTTGGGGTATGCCAGTGACAGACAAGCTGTCCTTACATGATTAACATTGATAAACACTTGCAGCTTGCTTAGGTTTATGCACCAAACATGGGTTAAAAGAAGTGTTACGCAAGTGATGTACATCGTGTAAGTTGAAAGTCAGCATTGACGTTTCACGAAGGACACGAACAGCGGTTTACTCATTAGGCCGCAACCTAATGAGTAAATAAATGTAAACATGGGTAAATCTATTGGATCAGGGTAAATGATATGTTGGCCGACAAGGGCAAACGCTGCAACAAATACAACAACGGAAACATGCTGCAAACGAAAAAAATGTGCTGCTGAATGCCACAACGGATATATTAACAGCGAACACAAAGCAAATACAGAAACGATACAAAGTCTAAAACACAAACTCCAAAAAGAAATGCAACAGAAAACGCTGCATATCCAGTCAACATGACAGAAGTCCTCCTGGCCTCTAGGTGGAGTGCCAAGTAGAACAGCTTGGGTTTTAAACAGAGCTAGAGGGCGAGAGCGCGTATGCGTTTTTGAATTGAAAGCATTTCTGAAGCTACGGTGTGTTTCTCCTAATGGAAATGTTTGGCAGTGCATTTGCTCCTGACGGCAACCATAAAGTCATACAAATAATGTTATTTGGCACATTTACTGAGTATTTCTTTTAGGGATGTTACGATATATCGAATGTTGCGATATTATGATGCCACAATATTGCAACGTTGATGCCGTTGTGGGACTGTGATGCTATCTACCTTGACATTACATGAGGACGCAATCATAGTAGTCAAGAAGACAGACTACCGTCATCCTTTGCATGCAAGCAAAATAATCCTAACGAGAAAATTATGGATGATCGTGCCGATAACAAAAAAGATTGAAGATTCTCCATCGACATTCAGAGCCATGTGGCACATCGCCACCTGGAAAAGCTCAAATCACAACAACAGCAAAGCTTCAGTCAGAGGAGCCTGAAAGAAGCATTTTGAGCCCTGCTTCCCTGTAACAGTCCCAGAGCTGAAGATAACAAGATGCATTGGTAAGTATATAGCCAAAGACTTACGGAAGTTTTCTGTGGTCGACAACAATGAGTTTTGGAGGTTGGTAAACACGCCGTAGGCAAAGTATACAGTCCCACCAAGACCACACTTAAGCTGCACATTGATAGCAGCTCTGTGCCAAGAGACAAAAGCTAAAGTGACTCAGAGCTTTAAAGAAGCAGCGAAGGGTGCATCTGAATAACCACAGATGGGTGGACTTCATGAGCTACTCAGAGCTATATTACAGTCACAGCTCGTGTTATGAGCAGCGAATGGGGAATGAAAAGGTTTGTCCTACAGAAGCGGCCTCTGTTCCAGTCAACTTAGCCGAGGTTTTGAAATCTGCTGTTTTGGAGAGGGAGCTCGACATGAAGGATATAGATGTAGTGATGAGAGAGGCCGGACCGTCCCCACACATGACGGGTTCTTCACACACTTTAAACCTCGCATCATCAGCGGGTTTGAACGTCGGCCACGCCAGCCGTCTGCTTGGTCGAGTGAGTCGCTCAACTGAGCAGTTCAACTACCACAGCTGAACTGACCACCAGACAGAGACCGTTGAAACCGCCGGTACATGAACTGATCATGGATGTGGTCAGGGGATGGAACAGCTCTCAGGACTGCAAATGTCTGCTGCTTTGTTTCTGCTTTTACATGGTTCACTCATTCATTGCCGAAGACAATTCATGTTCAGTTTTCTGCACATGCTCGGGTCATGGCTGAATACTTTTATTTTATGAAAGAGGGAAAGCAGAAGCACTTTAATTTGAAAAATAACTTGTATATGGATAAAAAAAATGCTGTATACACTAATTTATTAAATAATGGGCATTTTTATCCAAGTAATTTTTCTTTCTTTTTTGAATATTGCAATAGATATTGTATCATGGCCATAATATCAAGATATTATCGCACTGTGGGTTTTTGATATCGTTACATCCCTAATCCCTATTTGTCCACATTATAGGTTAAAGGCTTAGCTATATAGAAAATAAGCCATTTCTAACCAGCCTTGTGTTCCATTCTTTTGATTTTGATTCTACAAAGGAGTTAAAAAAAAAAAAATACTGGGACAATGATTTGCTTAGTTGTGAAACATTTATTTAATACAGTATTCAGTCTAAAAAAAGAATCTGCCATTGAGTTGACCTTGTCCTCGCCCCCACTTTCTGCTCACATTCCTAAGATGAGTTGAACTCGAATCAATGAAATTACTTTACACATTACTTCTGGCAAATTTTAAGACTAAATATACTGACAAATGGCTTGAAGTTTCATTTCAAATGACTGTCGCCTTTTTCCAGTCGTTATCGACTGCTCAATCTGTAGCTATCAGTGCAACACAGACCTTTTCAAAGCACCTTCCCTCAGTTAATTCTTTTAGTCCCGGTGGTCAAAAATGTGACCACACCCAACTCTATCAAGATAGCTATCTCTGTTTGCTCGTCTGCTGATGGAGAAAAGACTGTGACATGCGGTTGAAAGCTCCAGCAAAAAAAAAAAAAAAAAAAGCTACTAAGTGGACTTTGAGTTAAGATTGTTTGGTCAAACTATTACACAAAATGTAGAAAAGTTCAAATTCTGTTTTCGGAATGTTTTGCTCCCTGAAGTAAAAATTCATGTTCTCCCACAGCAGCAAAATTGCATTCTATTTCAGACTGAAAGGTTAAGCACTTGAGAAAATTGTGCAATTTGACCTGAATTTAGGCAGCAATTTCTCATTGATTAAAATTGTTTCTTTCACAGAACAAAACTGGACTGATAAAAGCCTATCATAACAGCAGGCAGCAGCCCGAGACAGCCATTATCTAAGTTCTCACTGACATCCATGAGACCGACATCCAACCTGACAATCAACTAATCAGATGTAGAAGATGTTGATGTTGTTGTTGTTGTTTTTTTTAAAAAAAAAAATAAAAATCAGTCAGTTTATGACATTTGTCTTCAGACAGATGAGCACAGTAACAAACTCGCTGACAGCAACTCACCGTCCAGAGAACAACAACCACCTAGCCGAGCAACCTTGCATTTTGTGTGTTTATTTGTACTTGCCAAATAGTGAGGACTAGAAGATTAACACTAACAAAATAGGGCCATTTTTTGGCCAGTCCTTGTGTGTGTGTGTGGTCTTTGCAGTGTAGCGTACGGTGGCTGTCTTTTTGCTTTAATGTGTGCCTTATTTTGCTTTTAAAGTGGCAAATTATTTAATTAATGCAGCCTAATATTGCTTATTGCACCACAGGTCATGTCCATAGATATGTTTCTGCTGTCATTTTTCTTTAATTGTCTGAGTTTTATTCTCTCTTCTGTTTGATTCTAATGAGACTACTCTGAGGAAGAAAGTTGCATATTTGTAATTGATAATCAGTTGTACAGGCTGCAGAGTGCCTGTCAATAGAAGAGGAATTTGTCCTTGGTTTGGACATAAGGGCTCTGCGATGTTGTCCCACACACATTGACATGCTAATGCACTTTATTTTGTAGCCCAAGGTAAAGGTGTTCTTTAATTTAATACCTCTATCATAAAACATTATCATCATAACAACTCCCCCTCCACCCCCCTTTTCAAAATAGAACCCAGTAATATTCACTCTGGGTATATTTTAACTGACCTACTTTTTGCTTTTATCTGACTACATTTTTACACAATTAATTCAACTTCTACTTGAGTGATATGTACTTAAAGTAACAGACTCTAATACTCTTTCCATCCCTGCTGGTCTCAGAGCATAGAAGTAGTGTACTGTAGAAGTGTAGTAGCCTTAAAAGATAAAAGTGTGCCTGATAGCAGGTGCCTAGATATTAGCTTTGTGGCAAACTGTGCAGTGCATACCGCCATGTGACAAGGAAATGTGTAACATCCCAAAATGCTAAAAGTGCCCTCTCCTTGAAACCAAACAGCCCCCACAGTTGTCCAAGGTGATGGACGTAAATAATGTAGCCAGGTGACATGTGTTAACCCCAGGATGCAACCCAATGCCTGGTCTTACCCATTACCACTAGTGACACCTTGCGCATGTCCACTCCAGGTGATTTCTTCACTTTACACTGGTAGGTAGCACTTTGAGCAGGTGACAGCAGAGAGATGAAGAGTGAGGCGTCACCCATTGAGGGGTCCTGTGCAGCAAAGCTGAGCCCTTTTGCAAGAGCGTGGTTACCGTGGACGTATTTAGTGCCGCTGGTGTAGGACATGAGCTGATGGAAACCAAAACACACAAGAGTCAAGAGCATCAACATCTCAACGGCTAAATGCAATGTTGCCTTTTCAGCTGCTTTTAGCTCACTGTTTTGGTTTCTATTAACGGCGTGGCTCAGTCACTACCTGCCCGGCTCTAAAAGGCAGAGGAACCAAGTTCATTAGCATGCAGTTTTATCATACAGTATGTCAGTGCTGTGTGTTTGTCAGCTTGCTCATTAGTTTTGCTTCCCCCTCGTGGCCAAAAATCAAAGAAGGCAGCTTTAAGTTTGCAGCGGATAAATATTTAGATTTCGTATAAAGAGCTGGTTAGGACTGTGCTTATAGGTGTTTGACTAGAATATGATGCATTCAATGTACACATGGATCAATACGCTGCACTGGTCACTCGCCTGAAGTAGCACATAGAGGACCTGGTCAACCCGTGTATTACTGTGATAAAATATCTGCTGCCTGAGGGCAGAGATGAGGGGAAAAAACACCCTTTCATGTCTCCAACACTAATGAATTTTAACTGCAGATGCAACGAAGGATGAACAACTAATTCCTATGAAATTATGAGGTGATAGGAGTTCATCTACTCTCCAGCCCACGAGACTGAAGATTAGATGTTTTAAAGATGCTGTTCATGTCATTATGGCACTTGCCATGAGAGTCAGGTTATATGTTTCAGACCTTTGTGTTGGCTGAACTGTGCTCTGAATTCTAATTAGTTCAGATGTGGTGGAGAAGTTGAAGACGTCTTTCATTTTACGGGTCCATAATTTTCTTTTCCTGGAAGACCTTTGTAATTTGGCACTAATTTTAGGCAAAGACAGAGACGGCATTCAATTGGTACACTTTTAATTGATTAACTCTAATTAATTGCACAACCTTGAGAGTCGTCTCAGTCAGTGCACCGCAGGCCAGCTGCAGGCAAAGTACTGTACATCTTCAACATGTATGACAAGTAATGTTTCCAGTGAGGAATGGATACATGGACCTTTTCTTTTTAGGACCTTTTTTATGTTCTTTGAAGTTAAATAACCTGTTCTTGGTACGTGATTGGGGAATTTACTTGAAATTATGGACCCAGAACATGATGCGTGACAAGTTCACCATGTGCATGAGTTTTTTTTCCAGCCTTTGAAAAAAGAAAACCATACACATTTATGTCTGAGCATAAATTGCAAATGAATTCTGCATTATAATCCTGGTATATCAGAGCCTACACGTACATTTCTGATAGAATTTGCACCATTCTTAGTCTGCTTCTTACCATCTGATCCTTCTGCGTGGTGTCTGGACTGACCACAGACCATTCAATGTCAAGTTCTCCGGTGTCAGAAGGGCTTGGCGTGTAACTGCAGCCCAAAGTCACACTCTCTCCCTCGGCCTTCTGGATGGTCTGTGGGCCTGTCGACGTCACCTGCATCCCTTGCGTACATTTGAAATCTAAAGAAATTCAGACAAGTCTTGAAATTAATCACAGACACATTATAGCTCCTTAATCCCTTCATGTATTCCTAAAGGATAAATATGTGTTCTCATTCAACAAAGCCTTTTTTTTTTGTTTTTTTTGCAGTCACAGCTTACAGAGTCCATGCACACATTTTAATGGATACATTTAATATTAATTCCGATTCTTTTCTCAAAGGAAGCCTGGGAAAGAAAGCAACAAAAACACAGAAACAATAGTTGCAGCCAAATGCCACACAGGAATATAAAAATGACTTACCGGAATGACTTTAAGAGCTCTTTGAGACTAATTTAATACAGCAGTTACAATAGAGAGAACTCAATAAGCAGCACTCCAGAAAAACATTTGAATCAAAGTATATATTACTCTTGACAAAGTACATTCCATACAGCTTTTTAGTGGCTCCTCCTCAAGGTATTCATGATATGTTAAAGATCAATAAGAAAAACTAGCTTTCGTAGTTTGCAAACATCTTTAAGTAACTCCACAGGGAGGGAGTACAATTAAATACCTATTTGCCTGATTCTGTTTGGACTACAGAGGCACATTAAAAGCCTTGAGACAGAAAAGCATTGTCCATTAAGTTGTCTTTTGCTTTCCTCATTTCTCAAAAATAAACATAGGTGCACACATAACAAGAAAGCTAGACTCAGACAGAGGAAATGGACCCTGTAAGTAGGATTTTCATGGATTTGGGCATTTTTCTAAATGTTCAGAAAACTTTTCAAATATACTTTGTTTTCAAACTACTGATGTATTTGAGATCTGCAGTTCAGTCTGCTAAGAGCCCCACCCTGAAGACAAGAAAGCGCATGAACTCAGATCCCTGTGCCATTGGGGAGTCAACAGTCGTCTGGAGGCATAATCTCAGAGCCTGATTGGACAGACGGCGAGCGCCATGGTAACACATGGGCAGTCTTACACCACCGAGGCCCACAGCTCAGCAGTGTTCGACAGAGACGAGACACGAAGGTCTCAGAGATCATTTCTAAAAAGATGCTCCATTCAGCTCTGCGTCGTAAAAAGACGGCGCAGCATTACACAGGTCACTGTACCCACTGTATGTGTGTGTGTGTGTGTGTGTGTGTGTGTGTGTGCGCGCTCGTCTTCATGTGCGAGTGTTTCTGCATTCTTACCTGTGCTCAAGAGACTCGCAGCGCATAACAAGAAGACAGGCAACCAGGGCAGGCGGCTGAGGAGGAAGGCCGACCTCAGATGACTGCAGCTTTGTCTCAACATATCCGTCCTGTTTAAAATCAGTGAAGAGCAAGCTTTCAAAATGACTGAGATTACAACAGACATTACAGTGTTGTTACATATATAATATATATGTACGTGTATTAAATTGGTTTTCTCAACTGTTAAGAACTGTGCTCTTAGAGAAAAAAAACACTACCTGCAGATGCTAAATCCAAGCATTTGGAAATGGAGTCCAATGGAACGAGCGGCAGTGTGCTGCCTGGTGCTCTTGCTCCAGAGGCAGCTCCTCCTTTACTTCATCCTCATTACCATAGGGCCTTCTGATTGGACGCTTGCTCCACCCGTGTTACCTGTTAACCAGGCGGTTTCCTTGGCACTGCTATTCAGATGTTAATATCGCCTTTAACGCCCTCTAACTTTCCCAAATGATTTGTAATTACCACCATCACCACAAAAAAAAAAAAAAAAAAATAGATGCAAAATGAGATTTTAACCAAATTAGATGCAATCAGTGGAAATGTGGTAGAGGAAATCAGTGCCCTTGCAGCTGAGTAATAATACCGCAATCCATTGGTAAACACGTGAAACTGGAGGAGAGACCGTACAGTTTGATGGGGTTTCTGCTGAGGAAGTGGATTGAAACTGCTCATTTGAACCGAACTGCACTGAAACCAAAACATCTGCAACACAATGCTGCTTTGTCCACACTCAATAATACGAGCTGGCTTGTCTGTGTGCCTGTTCACACCTAAGTCCGTTCATTGATTATTTGGATGAAAACAAAAACTAAATGAAAACATTTAAAGTTGAAGATGAAGAACAAGGTAACACACAGCTGCTGGTATTTGTTGCGTACACAATACAGCACACACCACTTTAGCGCCTCTCATTTGTCAGATGTCTGTGGTTTCAAACAATAAGGAAGTCAAAGAGAGAACACAAGGTCTCAGGTGACAAGAAACCGGTTGTTCAGCCAAAAACATGAGCCAGCAAGGTTTGTATACATTACCAAGATGAATGAAGAACTACAAAGCTTACCTCCATGCCAAATCTGCTGGGAAGCAGCTTTTAGAAATAAGAAACAGTGGGGTGCCCCTCAGTAGAAACAGGAAGAAAATGGATTAAAGAATGAGGAGTTTTATGTCCACTTGTATAAGAATAGCTTCTACTTTTACATCTTTGACCACATTTATTTTACATGCGTTGATTTTTTTATTTTTTTTTTAAAAACAGTTTTATATATAGCCAAGTAGAGTTGTCAGAGACAGAGCCAGACCCATCTGAAAACCAGCTAGACTCCTCGCTGACCCCCACACGCCCACTCTTTTCAAAATTTGAGAGGCTTATTTCATATAAACAACTGTTTTAAAGACAGTATTATGGAAACCAGCATTTATGTAGGAATAAGGAGGATTTTACAGGGGGAAATTATATTTAAGTGCTTTAAAAGCGCAAAACCTGGTACTGCTCACATTTTCCTGTTGACTAAAATATGAAGAAAGAGAATCGTTTCAGCTAACTGTTCAGGACTTTTTGTATTGTACGTTACACAAAATTGCATTCTGCTTGGTTCAACTTTCCTCATATTGCGCAGCGTAGATCCCAGTATAACAAAACACAGGTCATGGAGCTGTGTTATACTCATTGTTATGGGTTATGCCCTCTGTGTGGGATGTCCGTGACGTCGGGAGCCAGGACCCGGTTAGCAAAATGGAGCATGGATATATCATTTACATTCATCAGGTGCTCTGAAGCATGGCTGCAAATGAATGCTAATGTTTCCCCATGTCTGCTGGATGTAATAAGCAGTTGATTGCTCTACTTATTTTACCAACTTGGAATCAAATCCAAAAACAGAGCAGGTCGTTGGAGCACATCCCTGCTCACAGTTGAAACTGTTGCTGCTAATTAGTAGCCACTGAGCTAGCAAGCTCACCAGCTGCAAATGATGAATAAAACAAACAAGAGCGCACGGCTATCGTGACAGTAACCATTCAAATGAAAATCCAAATGTGTGTAACCACTGTGCAACAGGAGTTTTTGGCCTCGTCTGAGTCGTTGGACACCATACCCACCTACGTGCCAAGTTTGGCTTCTCTGGGATTAATGTTTCGTCAGCTAGAAAACAGCTTTTAGTGGAGAAACATAAACAAGGACTCAAGTAAACAGGCAAACCTAGTAAATACAGCAGGGAGACACGAGTCAGAGAGATAAAAAATAAATATTTAGGTCTTGGTAGTTGGCATGCTTTTTGTTTACTCTGCTATAAGATGTCATAACCCTTTAAGAGTATACATAAATAAATTCCTCTGTTCTTTGGACACTGATCTGAATGTCTTTTTCATTCCGTATGAACCACCCAAATGAAACTGAATGTGGCCATCCTTGTTTCATAACACAGACCGGAGCACACTGTTCCCCCGACTGACTGACTTTACACACACTCACAGCACTTTGCAAATTTGATTGACTTGACGAATGCAGCTGCAGACATGAGACACAAAAGGTGGAGGCATACAGAGTTGTAACGTTTGCTTTTTATTTCGTCTTGTTTGCTTCATGTGCTGAAGTCATTATTAATAATTGGCTCAAGTATTTCAGATTGTAGGAGTTTTTTTGGTCCATTTCACACACTTTCTTCAATCTGCTCGCCCGTCCTCCCATGGAGAGCGCATCCTCAATGAGCCAG
This sequence comes from Chaetodon auriga, assembly GCF_051107435.1. NCBI lineage: Eukaryota > Metazoa > Chordata > Actinopteri > Chaetodontiformes > Chaetodontidae > Chaetodon > Chaetodon auriga. The sequence continues at coordinate 6,976,072 of NC_135092.1, read as the reverse complement.
TTATGAAACCAGAAGAATATTCGGTAAATATGAATGTCCAGTACTGCAGACTTAGGATTCGCTGCAGGGATTCCTCCAGAGCATCATTACAAACCTATTGCTTGTTAACAGAATCACTTCATTAGCATTTTGTTATTTAACTGACGATATCAAATGAATATTTTGAACATTTGCGTGATTGTTGTTTTTCAAGACTTTACATCTGACCATCTCTCTGCTGTTCAGAAATCAAAGCCTTCCCCTGGCTTTTATTGCTGGAATTGATACAGCCAGTCCTCTGCCAAGTAGGTCACAAGCTCAGTTGTTCATAGATCCAAAGTGCACTGTTATGAAAGCAGCCCATGCTTTGCAAGATAACCTAATTGATACAGAGAAAGACAGGGAAGACAAGTTGGATTTCTGTTTCTGACTCCACTGTTTAACAGCACATGCTAAATTGGCACAAAAAAAACATAGAGACTTGAGCTTGACCATGACTGCAGAAATTTTGGACGTTATTATTGTTGGTGCCGGACTCTCTGGGCTGAGTGCAGCTCATTTGCTCAGAAAAAGGAATGCCAATTTGAGAATACTGATACTGGAAGGAAAAGGTTTGTAAATATGAATCATGATTGAAAGCTGTTGTTAAGCTGAAGTGGTGATTTTTCTACAGGATGCCTTGTGGTGAAAGTGTTGTAAAGTGGGTATGCTCTTATTAAATTATGTGTGTTGTGCCATGCAGATCGGGTGGGAGGTCGCACGCTGTCCACTGAAATACCAGCAGCCAATGGTGTCGATTGCTGGGACTTTGGAGGGCAGTGGGTTGGAAGGTAATGTGGATCAAAAACTCCAGTTGAGAGCACACAGATGCATGTTATTCTCTTGAATGATTATGTCTTACAGGGATTTTCTAGCTGACAGGAGCAGAAACAGAGGAGCATTTTCCTCATGATGGGAATTTGTTGTTTTGTTTATGAGTCTGAAAACCATTTAGGAGCAAATGAAACGCAGTCAGAGTTGCACTGAACGTGAGGCGAATATAAAATCAGTGGTTTTTGAGGCGAGCTGCTGCTATGCAATTGAAAGTCAGTCAAATTTTGGCAATTAAATGACTGAAAACAGGTATGAGTCACAGATGCGTAGATTCAATGATATTATGAGTGATACAAGGTTCATGTATCGTGAAAAGAATAGAATCCAGAAGTATATTCAGTGTTGTGCTTGTAGGCTGGTGCTGGAGTCAGAGGGCCTTTGATTGCAAGTTGTATGCTGCTGTACTGCTCGTTATATGACACACTGGTACTGCGACATGTTTCATTTTACCTATTGAAACTATATATATATATATATACATACACACACACACACACATATTTTTTACTTATTAAAACTGTATGTGTGTGTATATATATATATATATAAGTGTGTGTGCGCGCCTATACACTACATGTAATATTATTATGGCCTTTGTTTCAAATACGTAATGACGTTATGTAATGTCCTCGTGAACCTCAGGAAGAGTAGCTGTTGTGCCACTAACAGACAATGGAGATCCAAATAAATAAGAAAATCAACACCACAGAGTATGCCAGCTATGCAAAAAAATAACATCTTTTATCTTATCAGAACTTAAGCATTGAAGCTTAATGTGTCTATTTTTAAATATTTCATGGTCAGCTGGCTCCTTAGTGTCTCGTCTTTCCAACCTGAATTCACCCATCTTCCCAAAAACAAAACTGCCTCTTTCTCATAGGTTGTGGGGGAATTATTTTTCAGTAAATCAGCTAAATCAGCTGTTTCACCAAGAAGTTTCCGTCAGGATTCAGACAGCTTCGCAGCACAGAGTATGATCAAAGTAACAAACCCCCACGTGTGTGTATGTCGGAGCTGTCTAGCCATGAGGCTACAACCAGTAGTTAATTATTGCCAACAGAGCAGCTCAAATAGAGAACTTGAAGTTCATTGTTCAAAAGAGAATAAAGAGAGAGCATGTGTCAGGTGCTTCATGGACATATTTCACCAGTTTTCAGAGATATTTTTGATTGTTCAAGGACTCAGCGAAGCAGTGGTGTACTCTCAAGCCCGCTTCTCTTACCTCAGAATAAGTGTGTTTAGGATTTTGTATCAGCTGAAAGCACAATGACCCTCTAATAAATCATGAAACACTATAAACGCACGCATCTTAAAAACTGCTTCCTTTCTCTTTCAGCACCCAAACACACATTTTGGAGCTCATTAAGGAGCTGGGCCTAGAGACTTACCCACAGTTCAGTATTGGCAAGAAGGTACTCCACATAGGCAGGCCAGGTGCTAAAGTTCGCACCTACAGAAGCTCTATCCCTGCTCTATCCATAGCTGCGCTAATGGACTTCACCCAGTTCCTGTGGAAGGTGAGGCAACAGGCTTACACAGCAGTGCTCTGTACTTAGGACTGTGTTCAGTTAGAGCTGATAACAACCAGCTAAATAACCACAACTCTCAGTGGACAAATATGATCTGAACAACACTGAGGACTGCTTTAATTAATTTCCTGTTGACTTTTTCATGTGTACCAAGAGTAGGATGATCTGCAGTATATATATCAGCATATTTAGCAGATATTTCTTCAGTGGTCAGTTTTTAACATCTACATATTTTTAAATTCAGCTTTATTGTCCCATTTTCCTCCCTTGCTGAGAAGTCAAGAGGTGGCCAGGGGGGCTGTGGCCGCCTTATTTCAACCCCCGCAGCTTTTGGATTGATAGGACCAGCATTTATCACACAGCAACCAAAATTTCCTGCCCTGGATAAATGCTCAGAGTAGCAGTGGGAAGCAGAAAATGTTGGGGGAAAATGCCCAGTAGAATCATATCTGGCAGCCTCCAATGATTATTATTTTTTTTTATATCAGCTTTTGGTTCACAGTGGTAAATCATCATGTGTGGGTGTGTTGTGGTGATTGACTGTTTCCCTCAGATTGACAGGTTGTGTGCCACAGTATGTGTCCAGGATCCTTCAAGGACTCCCAATGCTGCTGAACTGGACAGCATGACCCTGCACTCGTACATTGAGAAGCACGCTTGGACTGCAGGTCAGGGTTAACAGTAACCGGTGTGTAAACATCACCTCCTGGATCTTCCTCAGTTGAGGGGGTTGAGTTCTACTTTGTGTTTGTCTTGGACAAAACTGTGTCACATTTAACATCACAAACTGGAAAACAGTGAGCAAAAGAAAGCCGCACAGAGGCCGGTGGTTCCTTTTTTCTATCTTTTATGACACGATGGTGATGAGATGAAAACGGAATGTTTACAATTCTGTCTGATATCAGTCAATATGTGCGCACCAGCATCCAGAACTTAAACGAGCCAGGTGTTAGTGGGTGTTAGAGGGTTGTTTGTCCAGTGTGAAAGAGGCATTAGATGGTTAGTTCAGTTTTTACTGACAGTATTTCAAAAAGACGAATAAAAGTTTGGGTCAAAGTCAAGTGTTGGGTTGAGTGTTAGCATGCTAACATTTGTGAGTTAGCCCTAAACATATAGTGCAGCCGAGGCTGATGGGAATATCATTAATTTTGCAACAATTTGATTCTAAACTCGAGTATTCGTTGAAAATCTGCCCCAGTGATGGCACTAGATGAAATGTCAGAGAATCAATAAAGCCATGAGCATTCATCCTCTGAGAGTCTGGAAAGTTTGCCCCAAATTGCGTGACAGCCCATCCAATATTTGCTGAGATATTTCACTTTGGATAAAAATGGTGTTGTCAGTACATGAAACGTCTAAGTGTAGATTGCCATTAATGCCTAGATTTTTACAGCAAATCAAATTACACATTGAATTATCAGATTTATTGATTGCAGACTGAAAATGTATCTCTATTTGAATACAGATTTTATTACAGAGAGAATCATCATTATCCTCTCATGTGTCTCTGAACTATCCTCAAACTGTGGTTTAGACCCTCAGAATAAAGTGCAGGGTGTCTGACAGTGCACTGTGTAGTGGTTTGCTATATAATGGCAAACAGCTTTGCAGAACACTGTCATTGCAGGGAAATGCATATTATTAATGCATGTGTAAGAGCGCTGTGTATGACCCCAGCTATGTAAAATATATATTCATTTATCCATTTCTGCCAGAACTAAAAGAGGAGATGGGACTGTGTAGCAGGTCTGTCTTTGGCATGGAGCCATCCCAGATGTCCTTCCTATTCTTCCTCATGTATGCTGCAGCAGCTGGAGGGCTACTGCCACTGCTGGAGAGCACACCAGGTTCTGCTCAAGAATCCAAGATCAAGGTGCACAGTTCATATCCTTCCCCAGAGTTTGTATTTTTGTCTTGAGTGCCTTCTTTAATACCAGACATCGCATCTCTTCTCCACTCTAATGAAACTTAGAATCTGGCCCCTCAATACAGTCTGCACATCTTGGTCACGACCTGCCGCAGCAAAAACGATGCTGTTCCTTGTCTCAATGCGACATCGATTGGGGCTATATAAACATTTGGAGCTGTGGGCTTGTATTGGATTTCCTATTTTCCATGTCCTCCCTCTGCATGACAGTTGTGTTTTCTTATTGTTATCATATGTTTTTTGTGCTATTGCATCTTTACCTTGTCTCTCCTCACATGGATGGAGTACAAAAGGGCCGAGGGCCACATCATGACGTACATGGCCTTAAAGAAAATGGCAACACAATTTTCACGTTACAAACTGGTGCATTAGCCTCCTCTTCTGTCATCTGCAGCAATTTCCTTATTACCCAGCTATTTCCTGAAGGATTTATTTTGAGTGGGACTGCAAGCATAACAACACCACAGATGCAGTTAAAGCAGAATCAAATGGGGACCAGAATGGCCCTGCTTTATGAATTGTATATCATGACAGAGGCTAACAGAGGTCTGACTCACCCCTGCAATATTTTTTACATTTACATTTTCATGTGAAATTTCTGTACTCCTTCAGTACAACCTTCGGAAGAAAATAGCTCTCACTGAAAAGTGTTCACAGGCATTTCTCTGGCTTATGCTAAATAACCACAACATGCTTTTTCAGAAAGAGACACTGCTGATGAGTTTTCCAAATGTCATCTGTAACTGCTTGAGGACCACAAACAAAATGTTTTATCACATTGGCACGCTTAGCAGAAGTCTCAGAGGCACATACATCAAAATCTTGGCAATCCTAACTGAATCATCTGCATCGCTGGCTAGACAGCGACAGGGGTTTGTTGTTTTGTAATGTGGGTGAAGTGACCCTTTAACTTCAAGCGCTCTGCCCAACCAGGCGGGCATCTGTGGGTTTTAAGCCCACCTTTAAGTGTAATATCTGTCTCTCCACAGGGAGGCACCCAACAGCTTTCAGAGTGCTTGGCAGAACGCGTTGGGTGGAGGAATGTCCAGCTGGGTTCTGCCGTGACGGCCATATGGCAGGTAGAGTACAGTAACAGCTCACTCGGGGGATTGATGAGGCGCGACACAGAGATAACAGCTTCCTCAGTGGGGAAACAGGCCGTCTCCTGTGAAGGCACTGTCTGTTCCGCCTGACTGTCTTCCTTATCCACAGCTGAGAGACCAAGAAGGCTCCGTGCACCCTTAAGTGTAGAGCTTTACCTCAATTAATTGTTTATTTCTACTGTATATGCATTTATATGTGCATTTATTGATTGTCCAGTAGATTGAATATTGACTTTCTGAATGACAGAATATAAAATTATTTGATTATAGGCTATGAAACTCTGAACTGAATACTGAATTCAGTCAGAACAGTGCCATTTGAGTCCACATTTCCTAACATGCACCAGAGTCGAGTGGAAACGATAAGTCGACTTGGCAAGTAGCCTGTCTGAATGTATTTGGGTTTCGGAATTTTCTTCGGCACCCGTTTAATCAGTCAGTCAACATAAAATTAGTCGTCGCCTTTTAAGTGTGAATGTTTGCTGGTTTTCTTAGTCTTCTGTGACAGTAAAGTTAACATCCTTGGATCGGTTTGACAAAACAAAATACTGTGTTTTAAAGACCAAACGATTGATCGAGAAAATAATTGGCAGATTGAATCAATAATGAAAATAATTGCTGGATGCGGCCCTTCATTTTCAACACGGGATGATTAATTGACCTGAAAAACATAATTTACTTAATAGATATTGAAAATAATCATCAGCTGCGGGCCTGTACATTCCAGTAATAATAGGAATGAGGAGGAAGGCATGTGCTTTCTATTCTCAGGGTCACAGGAGGCTGTAGTCTGTGCAGACATGTGTTGGGTTACAGGCAGGTACACACCCTTGACATTTTGTCAGTCTATCGCACGGCTAACACATATCGACAGGCAAACACATTCGCACTCACATTCACAGCTACGGGCAACTTAGAGTTTCTAGTTCACCAAAGCTGAACCAGAGCACCCAGAGGAAACCCACACAGGCGGGGAGGAAGATGCAAACTTCACACAGAAAGCCCCCCCAGTCAGCTTGGCTGGCTTCACATCCAGGACCTTCTTTCCACTAGGCAATAGTGGCAAGTGCATACAAACCAAAGAATAGAAAAATCATTACTTCATGAAAATAGAAGTGAAAATAAATAAATTGGCTTCCTTGAGACTTTTGAGGAAAAGTCGAGGAGCTGGGACACCTTTAATTTTCAGCTCTGTCACTGAAAAAGCCAAAGAGCTGAGGGTTGTTACAGTGGTGCTGGAAGACATGAACTCCTAATTACAGAGGGCCTTCACTGTGTTAAAAAGAAAAAAAAATAAAAGATCCTAAAGTTACTAGGGAGCCAGTCGAGAGAGCTAAAAATATAGCAAATGGAATTCCTAATTTTCAGCATCCAAAAATATCTCGCTGTTTTACCAGTCTCAGAAGACGAGAGCTTTCTATGTTGCACACTGACGTTCTGTGGTGGGTGAGTTTTAATTATCACCAGAGGCTTAAGTTTAGTGGAAATACATGTGAGACCAAGGGAGCCAGCACATAAGAGCTCTGCAGCTGTAACAGCAAGCCTGTCTGCAGTGATTCACAACTCGGGGATATACAGCAGAACATCTTGTCATGACTTGTCATTTGTAACCCTGCTTTAAAGTGTGTTTTGACATGTCATTTACATGAATTACTCAAATGTATCCTTCTCAGATTGTCAGAATTGATGTCTATTAGAAAGAAATCAGTCTGACTGATGGCTGTGCCTCATGTAGAAAAGTCTGCTTAGAATCTGTTTTGTGTGCAGTGATATGCAGAAATGCAGAGTCTGGCTCCAAAAAGGTATTCATTTAGCACAGGCAGATGCTCATCCACTGGAAAACAATGATGACTCCAGTTAAGTTGTATACGGATCGTTCATCCTGTATTTGAATTAAATTATGTTCAGAATCAGCCTCTGAACCTCACTGACTAACAGCTCCTCCACACCAAAGAGGTTATGGTACGATTCTGTGCAGCTTGCTTATTAAATAAAGCCGTGTTTCTGTTTATGTGTTTCAACAGGATGCTGAGTGGGCCAGGGTGACGACTGCCACCAACACCTTCTTGTGCAGAGCCGTGATTGTCACCTGCCCCCCTCATTTGGCAGGTCAGTGCGCGTCTCCTGCCTCTGTCGACTCACTAAATGAAATTCTCACTGATGCAGGAGGCGAATGTCCTCCTCTCTCACTGTGTCTGTCATATGTGGCAAACTCTGCATCCATGCAGATAAATCTTTGATTTTCCTAAATCTTTTTTGGCTGTGGGGTGTGGCAGTCTCTTTGGCTGAAGTAAATTCTGTCTGAGGTCGGGCCCTGGGCTGAGGAATTGCCTGGATTGGATTTTTATCTGGAGTAAGAGCTGAGGCCAAAACTTTAAGTGGGGGCCAACGTGTCATTCGTTATGGTCGGCGGTGGGAAGCTGGAAGTGACACACACGTCATTACTGTCCTTTCTGCACTGGAGCTACCAAGGAGGGAAAAATGTAGCCCCTTGCAGTATGATTTTCTGTTTTTAACTGAACCAAGTAACATAGCATTTAAAAACATGCCATGTCGAAAATCGAACTTGGGAGTGTGTTTCAATCAATAACAAACACATTAAAACACACATTCTAATTATAAAGTCTGGTCGGCCATGTGCATTTGACATCATGCTGTGCAAGTTTGAGAAAATATATCCAACCCCTGAGTAGAATCTACTTTATATTTGCTTTTTCCCAAGACAGAAATCCTCCATTCCAAATTCCAGTCAACTTCAGTGTAAGCTATGGTGACTTGTGTCTGATTTAATTTTTGTAGTTTGACTACTGCTGTGCCGGACACACAGTACGACTGAAGTCGTGCTGGTTGAAGTTGCGGCCTCAAGCAGGGGCTAGTTTTTGCCAGGTTCGGAAGGGGCCGAAGCTGAAGCTCGGGCTTCCTCTGCGTCTGTGCCTGTTTGTATTAAGCTGGCAACAGATCTGTCACTCAAAGCCTCATACTCAGAGCCATGGACCATGGCCAGGATCCTTAATGAGACAGGTTTGAGAGCAGTGTTGAATTATGCAGCATGGATTGCTGTGGCTCGGATGCCACAGTGCCATGCTTTGGCCCTAAATCAGTGCGGGGAGAATGACAGGGACTTTCAAAAGCCGAAGTCAGGCCAGTGATGGAGACGTCAACTCTCCCAAAAGGAGTCGGTGATAAATTAAAGAGAGGCTTGCTGCTTGAAGTCATCTGTGCGTCATGTTTTGTTTGAATTTTATGGAAGTGGGCAAACCTGAGAAGCTTTCCAGTTACTGGGGGAGGGAAGAAGCTTAAGGCAGGCAGTGGGAACGCTGATAATGACTCTAGAGGATCCCGAGCCTCCCTTGGATGGTGCAAGTGTAAAGGTCGTTCACAGTATCCATGACCTCTCATTTTTGGCTCTTGTTTGTCTGAATTCTTTCTCAAGTCATTTGCTTTTGAATCAGTGAACAAGCAGATGAATGAATGACCCAAAAACAATCTGTGCCTTCCACGGTTCAAGAGGTACTTGTCACCGAAAGACACCACCACATCCACACACACACACACACAAGCTGAATATGAGCTGTATGCATCATGTTTGTGTCCTGTTCCCAGCTCTTGGATTTATCTCCCCATTTCATCTATCCATCTTTTAAAATGAGTTCCGTCACCCCCCCCCCCCCCCCCATTTTTTTTTTGTTACCACTTCCCTCACTCACCTCAATGATTTATGAACTGTCTGGTTTCGCTGCATGAGACTCCTATGCATAAAGAGGATGAGCTTGGAAATGGGAATTTTGGCCATGTGTTAACTTTTTGAAGATGTCGCTGAAGTATGTGCGTGTTTCAGGCGGTTCCCATGTATATTCATTGTGAGACTGCATGATAAGAAAAACTCCCAAGTAAGCTTTCACAGCATGCATTTGGAGTATAATGCAATTAGGCGCACTGTCTACCATTCAGCGATAGTTACAGAGACAGCTCTGCAGTTACTGAATTAACATTTTGTTTCAGTGTGTTTGTCTGTCTCTCTTGATCAAGTAGGAAGTCCCTGGCAGAGCATGGCTGTCTGGCTGTGTGTGCACATATGTGTCTGTGTAGGCATGTGTATGGATGTTTAGTGTTAAGTGGGCGAAGTTAAATTCTTGACGTCACTTTCTAAAGTCGCACCTGACTAAAAAGGGATTTTATCTGATTGCGACTGAACTTGACAGGCAGCCAAGCAACAGTATATCTGATGTTGCCATCTATCTTGTCATGCAGGAGGCGCTGCTGTAATAACAGCGGGCTTGGGCAGTGGTGAGGAAACTATTACAGCTGCCACTCATGGTTTAGTCCAGGGCCTTGTTTACACTAGCAGAAAGCAGGTAAGCAGTGCATTAGCATTGATTTGTCAACTGACACTGCGAGCCAGAAATCTTAGGCCAGTATCCACTGTGCTGTGAATGAAACTAATGGGGCCTAATTTGGGGATTAAACATGAAGTGGGAGCTGAAGTGATTGTGAAGATAGCTAATGCAATCAGATTTTTATCTCGCCGAGTTTAAAGTCATATCTGTGTCTATTTTGCATCGCTCCCAATGGGCACTGCAGCAAGTCTTGATGAGCAGGTACATACAGCACACGTGGCTCTGCAAAGCTTCTGTTCACCAATGGAAAATGTTAATACCAATACTCCCTTCTAAAGCTCCTGTCATGTCTGTGTGACAGTAATGGAGTTTTGAGGCCAATACTGACATTGATACTGGAGAGTTTTTCTAAAATAATTATAATGGTGTTTTGTCTGGAATTCATTTTTTAACATCAACAAACAACAATATGTGAGTGTGACATTTTACAATGAAAACTAGAACTGGTGGACAGATTTGTAAAGCTGTTTCTCAATGACCTCTAACATATTGAGTCTAGACTATATGCTGCGTGTGTGAATCTATTTCTGGTCCGCTAATTAAAAGAGTTAAAAAAAAAAACTCAATTATTAAAGATTCGGGTGTAAAGTAAGAACAATCAAAAAGAAAGTTTTGAAAGTAAGTTCATATTATAAATGAATAACATTCAAAAACGCAATTAATCTGCTTCCCCAGGACTGTGTGTGCTGTGGTTTGATTAGATTTGACTGACAGGAGTGTGTCTCTGGCAGCAGAAGCAAACAAGTTCAGCAAATTAAACACAACTCTTCTGTAATATACCATGCTTTCTTCCCCAAGCATTTTTGGCTATCTTGCCTTTATCAGCATGGTAAATATTTGGGGAATAAAGTAGGACTGCTCGGCTTGCACTTGCAGTTCCATTTAGGCTGTCCTGTATGCTGGAAAATGACTTGGCCACCACCTGCTTGTAGATTTAAACAGTTAATAGTTCCCTGTGTGCTTTTATTGCAGAGGTGTAGCAGTTATACTTTAAACCTAAGTCAATAAGAAAATCAGCACATCCTCATACCTAAGCAGCTGAATAGGTTTATTGCCATTGATTCCCAAAACCTCTTGTGTCTGTGACCACATGTGACCATTGGAGAGTACCAGCGATAAGTTTGAATAAGTCTACTTGACTTTTGGTTTCACACGTGGCACGAACAGCAGTCTCCTGGGTGAAGGTTTTGAGTTTGTCTGACACATCCATCCACTCCACTCCTCCTTGATGGGCTGAGTTAAACAGCTTTAATCTGAACCAAGGTTTGGAACTGTTTCACCATAAATGTATCAGGACCTTCTGCATGCTCGTGCCTCCTCAGACCACCTCAGACAGCCATTGCTTTGGCTCACAGTGCTGTAAGCCTCCCAGCAGAAGACGTTCTGTGGTGCTGCAGTATTGTAGAACTAAACTATGACCCGGGCCCACACTTTCTCTTTCCACTTCCTCTGGCTGCTTGGAAATCTGCTGTTTTCACATGAAGCACAATGAATAAAGACATTTAAGTACAGATAAAGCATGAGACAAAGTGGAGGCTGACAGGAGTTTAATGTGGGGCAACTGCTCTGCAGGTGTCCTGAGCTGACACTAGAGTGAATAATACATTTCTGATATCTGTTGGTAAAGTCCATTGAAGATAAGACAACAGTAATAATGTTGAGGGTTTGTAAAAATGAAACGTATCTGTAGATGAGAAAAAGCTGAACCCGAACCAATGAACCACAAGCATGTGACAAATTGATATACAAAACATCTATATTACATATTGATTAGATTTGACTGATACACATAATATATTTAAAGAACTTTGACATCTTTGTCTCTGAAACTCCTGGTCTGGGGACAGCCCTTGAATAAAGCATGGTATATTGGAGCAGAGTGGTGCACTATGTTTTCATTTTGAAGGACTTGTACTGTCACTCACACTTAAAGTTAGAAAGTTTAGCATAAGCAAACAACACAGCAACTGTCAGATTCCAGTTCTTGCATTTCTAGCTTCTGATCACTGTCCAAAAGTACCTCATGTCACCTTTTTCCAACACATGGCTGCCTGCTTCAAACCAGTCAGGAGAACATAGACAAACCACAATACAGAAGTGTATTGTATATGTATAGTGAAATAAGCAGTACTGTAGATAATAGTGTGTTCATGTAGGACCGTTCACTTTTAATGAAGAAGCTTCTTGAGAAAAAATGTTCCTCCAGCCTTTAAAAGAGTGGTCAAAATGAAAAGCGTCCTCTGTTAATGGTCCACCAGCTATGTTTAGTAAGATATTTATTCATTGGAGATTAAAAGCCAACCAATATCAAACCGCTGTTAAATGAATTTCCAAACTAATGAGGGCAACTTTAGCCAAAAGGGTCATCCTCCTTGAGTCTGCTTTTGTCAAGACCAACAGCAGAAATTATTAAGTGATGTCAGAGTCACTATGTGTGTGTATGGTGAGATGGGGCAGGGCGTCTGCCGCGACTACCCAGCCTTCAATTTCAATAAGTGTCAAGAGGCTACATACATAATTCAATAAAAGATCTGTGATGTAACGCGCCCGCAGATACGAGACCCCATCTTTAACATTTGGATTAAGTGGTTGGTGAATTCCGCTGCCTATTTCTGATGGCCTTCCAGATTTATGACAGTGAGGGATATCATTTTTTTTCTTTTCCTGGTATCCATCTATCGTTAGTTCCTCTTTCTTTTGAACTGACCTTCTGGGTCCTTTGGATACCTGCCCGGAGTTATGGGATAAAAGGTCTTTATGTCGTTGTTTTGAATGAAAGGCAGACACATTGATATTGTGGAAGAAGCTTTCTCCCTTTTCACAGGAACATTTTCTTGGCCATACACCTAGCAAGAGATTGTGCTTGTAATTTCCCCTTCCTCTTCTTTTTACACAACAGGTTGTTACATCATATGCTGTGCATTACTCTGTTGGCTTTTCAGGATGAAAGAGATGATCCAATTTCACAGCATACATAGGCACAGTCATGAACTAAACCTCAGCTCTAGCTAGCTTACCCTATTTTCATACTTTTTAAAGTTTCTTTGCACCACTCTTTCTAAATTGCCATTTGGAAACTGCATCTCTGAATCATTGTCCCTTTGATGTTATGTCTTGATATGAGTGGCTTTTAATGTTTCACTTTCCTCATCCTTGTGACAGTCAAAGACACTGAAAGTGCCTGTGCGAAGTGATAAAAGTTCAGAGTGAGAAAATAATGGAAATTCCAAAGCCCTTTGCTGAAGGCTACCAGAGATGTGACTCTCAGGTCAATGAAGGAGGAAATTGGGAAAGCAAGGTCAACATTGTCCGGTAGTGCATTCACAGAAATTAGCTAAGCAAGGATCAAATGCCACGATGTTTTAAAAGTAGAAAGTGAAATTCGGAAAGACAGAAAGACGATGAACAGACTGAAAGGAAAGCACTCTGGGGGAAGAACCAGCAGTTGTGCAGATTGCTCCGGAGCCATAAGACGCTCTTGAACTTGCAGCTGTTTTCCAAAGATGACAGAGTGATGCTAAAAAGCTGTCTGATGAATTGTCAAATGAGAGTACTTCGGAGAATGGTGTAGATGAGGATCATGTCAGCATCTTGTAGAGGGAACTTGATGTACTCCTTCACGTCCAGTCCAAGGATGAACCCTGTCTTTTTTAAAATTTACTTTCTCCCTTTTCATCCTTTTTCTCTTCAGTCCAATATAAAAGAAGTTGTCAAGTTCTTAAGAAAGTCTTTAAGTTACGGTTGGTTAGAAATTAAAATGGGCCTTGGTAGGAAAAAGTTCCCCACCCCTGCATTAACATGCATGTGTCCTTATCCAGATAATGTGTCCTGATGCAGTTTGCATTTTAATAAAAGGTGTAAATGGGGTCAAGGAGTCCACAGCCGTGTTATGCTTCATGAGGCTGTGCTTAGGTAAAGTGGAGCTAAATGCAAATATCGGCGTGCTCACTTACTCATAATGAGAATACTAAAATTCTGATGTTAATCAGGTGCTAATTTTTCCATGTTCACCATCTTAGTTTAGCATGTTAGCATGCTGACATTTGCTAATCAGCACAAAACACAAAGTACTGCTGAAGAGGATGAGAATGACGTTAGTTTTGCAGGTGTTTTGGTGCTTTGGTATGAACCAAAGAATTGGACAAATTGAAATTTAGAGTTGATGGTGGTGCAAGAGAAAAAGTCAGGAGAACACCATGATCATTACAATTCCCCGAGTGAAACACAGATGTGTGTAAGAAATGTCGAGACATTTCTAAAAATGCCAAACTCGTGGTAACGCTAAAGGAAAAGTCAGTGCATTTGATGGAAAATATCATGGCAATCCATCCAATAGTACAATAATAATACACTTGATTTTTGAAGAATTTTGCTGTTTTCTCTTGTTACTAGCATCAGACAAACGCATGTGTGTGTGTGTGTGCACTTTGAAGGCCAACCCAACAGCGAATACTGGCCTGTTGTGAAGTTGTAGATATTTTTCAAGGCCCTCTTTCACTTCAACTGACAGAGAGAACTCCTCAGTATTTGTCCTGTGGAGGTGCCAAGCCCTGTAGTGGACAAGGTTTGTGATTTAGGTCATTTATTTTTCAGAAGGTGCCTCAGTGAGGCGCCTCCAAATATACAAGTCTCGAAATTGCTGGATGCCGGAAAGAATGCATGACAATAGTCTTGTTTTGCCACTGCTGCAAATGCTTGATGTCTGTTTACAAGCAGCACTCTATCCCCATTTATCAGCTTGTCACTGTTCGAGCTCACAGAACTCGAGTCGTGTGCTTAATCTCATGTTATTTAGTTATATAAACTGCCATCGCATTGAACCTGTTTATTCACGTCACCTCGATTTAACTGTGATGCTGAGTTGTGATGAAGTTCCACGAAAGTGTCAGAACAGATTTGTGCGTGTAAGAATGGATGGCAGTGTTGTCACTGTAGAGCACTTTAGTGTCCAAAAGAATAAGATGCCAGAATGCATCTCATTTAGCCAACGACAATTCAACATCTGCCTGACAAATAATGAGGTAGACGGCATCTCTTGCGATCAACTTAGACAGTTTTGATGTCAAAACAAATAGCATTACAGATATGACACCACATGACAGGTCTTATGTCATGTGTACAGTGCTGTCATTTAAACATCTAAGTGACCATGTCAAATTAGTTCAGAGCCACTTATCATGTCACTGTATTTCAATTTTATGGCTTTGGGCTCATCAATTTTGTTTAGCATTAAGGGCATTATTTTGAGGTTGCTGACAGGTTCTTGACAGTTTCTAAATGATGTCTCACATCTTCAACCGGTTCATTCATTAAAAGCCTGGCTTTTGGCCAGATGTCGCTTCACTTGCCAGCGCGAGCACAGAAGCAGTCTGGCTTCTCTGCATGCATGACATACACTACCTCTAACAGTACTGATGAAGTTACTTGACTGCTCTCACATCAGTCAGATGGAGCCTTTACAGATGTAAGTGCTGTGATTAGTACTCTGGAGCACAGCAACAGCCAGAGTACTATTAGGTCATGGGGATTTCTTTGCAAGGCCATTAATGCTAGTCAATGATTGAATTAAACCATCCTGATAAATAGAAGGATTGGGTCCATTGTGCTATCCGTCTTCACTTATTTTTATTTTCCTCTTGTGCTCTGTCTCACAAATATAGCATTGATTTGTCTAACGTGTTATATATAGGGTATGCACTATACCAGGTAAGACCAGAGAAGGTGGATTAAATGGAACTAAACAGAGCGTGCAGTTTTTCATGGTGTGTTGTTGTTTTCCCAATAGCAAAGATCCACTACCAGCCAGCCCTGCCCAGCCAGAGAGAATTCCTTACCCAGAACATGCCTGTGGGCCACATGATAAAATTCATTATTACCTACCAGACGGTGAGTAACATTAGCTGAATCTCAAGTGAGCAGATGTTTACATGAACAATGTTATAATAGTACAAATGCAGAAACATTCATTTTAAAAGATCAAACTTTGGATTCTAAGTAGCTGTTACTTAATTTTCCTCCCCAAAGGGTTCAACTCAAAATAATGTTATAGCTGTCATAACTCTATAGAAAATCAGCTCAGTCGATTTATGAAGCAGATCATTAAATTTGTCATATAGTACTTACAAAGGGTCGTTATATGAAGGTATTTTATTTTTTTCACTCCATACAGTTGATGAAAACAAACATTTAATTAATCTACGTGCTTGTCAGATATGTTATTTTGCAGTTGCAAAACAGAGGCCCATTTCAAGAAAGCAATTTGTGAGCACTGCTTACATGCAGATCACAAATGGTGGCAGCATCACGTTTCACAGTTGATTGTTGCCTGCAAATTGCAGATACATTTGTGAGTCCTACAGAGCACACTTATGCATGAGGTGCAAGTATGCCGTTTATTTTAATTAGTAATATTTAGTTAAGAAAACAAAAAGAAGCAGGAGATGAAATGTTGTCATGCATGTTGCAAATTGCAGCTTGCACGTTGCAGATTTGATGAAATGGGCCCCTGCATTTGAACAAGCCACTGACAAGACAGTATCAAAATACCCTAATCAAGTCGTAGTTTTCCACCACTCATGGCCCGAAATTCATTTGAAGTCCTCTTTCCACTGTGCAGTGTTTTCTTTCATGCAAAATGCAAGAATGTTTCCAAGCAGTGGCATCAGCAGAAGTGAGGGAAAATCATTTTCCAATATGTATTTATCTACCTATTTTATGAAATCGAAAAGCCTGTAGCAGACAGTCGTCGACTCATTTGGCAGTTCTTCATAGATGTCAATCCATTATACAAAAACTCTTCTAGCATATGAAATTTGATTTGTTTAATCTTTTCCATTTTGCACTTTACAACCTCACAATTAATTAACAAAATGCTTGTGCACCTTGTTAGTAGATTAAATTTGTCTGCTGTAATGAACACAAAATCATTAGTGCTCATGCAAACACTTATTGGATCTGTGCCTTGGTGTCTTGCCAAGATACATTTGGAGTCTGATAAGTACATGAAAATATTGGTCACTGATCTAGAATATGGTTTATTTGAGTATGGTCTGTCCGGTCTGAGTCAGTTCGCCGTCATATACATGGCTGGAGAGCTTACTTTTTCTCTGTGTGGACTTGCCCAAACTTGCAGGCTCACAGACTTTACAAGTGGGCACTTGTAACCTCTGGCAGGCCAGTCCAACAATTTATCAGTCTGGAGGAGTCTCAGGGGCACTTCACTGTGGACTTTAAGAGAATCTGCTCCAAGTGCAGACCTCACCAGTTTGAAAGATTACCCATCAATTTAGATACATAACAGAAACATATGTTGAAACATATCTTTTTTTTTGTTGTTGTTTGTTTTTAAAGTACAAGTAAATAGACAACCCATCCTCACTCCCTACTCATCACGTACAGACTTGGTCAGGAACCCTTGGCTTCACTTTTTAAGGCAATGAAACGGTGGCCAGCTCACACATACTGTTGGATTGATATTCTGTGAAAGAAAAGGCCCACAAAAGTCCTGTGTGTGCAGAAGTTGATGGGTTTTTTTTTATTCATTTATTTTACAGATTAAAGGAACAGTCATTTTAGTGCCATTTTTCTATGTGCGGGGTTGTCCGTTCTGTAGACTTCCGTTAACAGCCTATTCTCTCTCCCAACACGGGAAATGTCAAATAGCGAAAAGTCCACTAATGTAGGAAGTTCAGGTTAGGGTGGTCAATAGTTAAGTGAGTTGAAGATGAACTGATCTCCAAAAGGCATAAAGTCAAAGATGACACACACATTTAACATTTAAAGCAAGATTAGTGTATTATGTTGATTTGTACATTTTTAGAGTGAAAAAAGGAAAGGAGCACCATACAGAAGTTTGGATCTCAGTTGGGACCTTAATTAGCTTGTTAGGCTATGGCTTGATCACAGTCATTGTTAGAAAAGGACAAATGATACAGATTTCAAAGCTTTATAAATATGCTATATATCACAGAACTAGAAACCTTTTCCAAGAGGAATGGGCCAAAATCCCCAAACAAGAACTGGAAGGTGGCTAGCAAAAGTGTTTTCAAGCTGTGCAACTGTTTCACAACGTTAAACACATGTGCAATTGTTGTCAGCAAGCTTTATTTTGAAAGTCTAACCGGATGTTGCTAACCAGACGTTATATATGTATTACTGTTTACTTGACCATGGAGCACTGCATGTTGAGAAATGACAAAGGTGTACTCATTGCCTTAGAAAGTGACGCCACGGAGCCCTGACTCAAACGCCAATATGTGACGAGTTCTGTAAGGCATTGGCTTTATTAATGACAACTATGTGACCATTTTGACTTTTTGACAAAGCAGGAAAAGCACAAGTCAAACACATTTTGTCAACAATAGTTTAGTTTCATCCAATGTGTCATAAAGTCATGACATTGAGCCGGCGACCAAACCCAAACCTAAATGGAATTTATTTTTCTTTAATGTTATCAATTACACCTGTGCATTTCCTGCTATGACAGGAAAGAATGATTGCTGTGAAAAAGATCTGTTGTGGTCTGAAGTCGCCTCTCATTTCACATTTTAAGCTCGCTGTGATGGCAGGAACATGTCACAGCATTTATAACTGAGGTCGCCAAGGCCCCAGTCTGCAAGTCCTGCGGGGGAACATTTTGATTCAGCCTTCAACTGTGCATGTCTCAACGGGAGCCTCACCACTGCTGTTGCGTGGTTTTA
The DNA here is from genome assembly GCF_051107435.1 of Chaetodon auriga. NCBI lineage: Eukaryota > Metazoa > Chordata > Actinopteri > Chaetodontiformes > Chaetodontidae > Chaetodon > Chaetodon auriga. The sequence goes on along the minus strand of NC_135092.1, from coordinate 6,957,565 downwards.
CTTTGAAAATGCATGTACACTGAGTGTTTTACTTCACTTGTGTGCATGTCACAAAGCTCTCTGATGACTCGGAGAGCCGCAAAACAATGTTGTCTTCCCTCCAATGCTCCTATCTTATCCTTACTTTGTCTGATCTTTTCTATTCTCGACATCTAAACCCCCCATTTGATTTCTGTATTTCATTTAAGCACATTTTAATTGAATCTGGCCTCATCATTTTTGAGTTGTTGTAGGCTCTCTCGCTATCTGTTTGAATACATTGATTATTAGGATCTGATTTCAGCCGATCCTTCCCACTGTGTACCTGACAAACTTTAGCCCTTGCCATCAGTTTTAACTGTCAGTATAGTAGGTAAAGAAGCGCACGGTGGTCAAAAGCAACTTGTAAAAACCTTTTTGAGCAGAACAAAGTCCACTGATCTGCAGACCTCTCATCTAGGCCAGAGTCCCCTGAGATGTACTTCCAGGACCTGAGAATAGCTGTTTCTGCTTGAAAACACACAAGTGTCATTGAGTGACTGAATGAAGCAGTAGATCAAATACCTGCGCAGTGTAGTGAGAGACAGTTTCTACAGCAAATATTTGGTTGTGGTTATTGCCATTTATTGAGCCAATAAGTAGAAGTGGATGTTAAATTATTGTGATGTGCTCATTTCTATGATACATTCTAAGATAATCCTTTGGGAAACATACTGAAACATCGAAAATCTTATTTCCTAAAGTTGTGTTCTGAAAGAAATGAGGTCATTTTTCCCAACCTTGTTTGCATGCAATAGCTTTGATACTAAGATGCATCCGAGGCTAAGCACTCACTATATGTCAAGACTGCTGAGTAAGCCATCCCAGACCAGTCAGAATCTGCATGTTGGCAGAGTGACATCGCTCCTCTCCCTTGTTTAATAATGCCTTTGGGATCTAGTGCAAATGGTCAAACAAACCAAATTTATTGTGACGTGAGATACCCTCGAACAAAACAACCTGCAGTGGTCATCTAGTGCTACAAGATCTAAGATTCCAGAAGATTTATTTTCCAAACACTGTGGTGATAGAACATCGACCATGTAAAATTCATCATGTAAATCCTTTAAAATTATGCATTCGTGTTCAGAAGCCCCTCATCTTTTTAGCTGAGGTTAAAGCAAGCAGCATTGTTGCATTGATTGAAAACAGCTTGAGAGGGAAGTGCGTAGTGCATACAAAAAGCTCCCTTTAAAGGACATCGAGAACCACCAGCAATCCCCACTGAAGGGAGAAGAGTGTGTTTAATACTGGACGCTGCCATCTTGCTCCCTGGTCAGAAACATTTCAGAGGAGATTGGTTAAAAATCAACCTCTTGGAAACCCATGACCAGGGGAAATGAGACGCGTTGATAGCAGAAGGCAGCAGACATATCTATACTAGAAGATGTGAAAAAAAAAAAGTGAACACTGAGCTGACTGAGCAGTTCACTGGAGCACTCCTGAGGATTTTGCCTTTTCAGCATAAATACTTAAGTCTGCATTCCAGCCTTGGATTATCTTCTCCACAATTGGGGGCAATTATAGAAGCACCACCTTGTCCCTGTCAGGATCCAAGAGGCAGCATCAGACAGGGCATGGCTTCTCCATCTTCATATACCTGTGACAACTCTTCCCAGTACTGGGAAATTAGCTAGGGCAACACCCACCATGGCTGCACTGCATCATCTCCACATAATATAGAGTTGATGTGAAGTCTGGATGTGGATGGTGTTTTGGCAACACATTCAGTCCCAACAATGGATTGAGTGGATTATTGTGGGGTGACAGGTCAGGTGGCAGGTAGCAGCAAATATCCTGCTTTGAGATCCAAAGATCCATGTATGCCTACCTGAAAAAGGTCCAGCAATGTTGCAGTCATGACTTGGGAGGCAGCCTTGATGAGGGCAGGATCCTCAGTGACGCTATGTGTTTGCAGAACTCCAACCTTGTTCAGCATGCTGTGCACTGTTTACTGACTGGCCATTGCCAGGAACTGCCTCATCTCCTCAGTGTCTCCTGAAGTTTCGAATTGGATAAAGGTATGCTGTCATACTTCACGCTTGTTGATCACTCAAATTAGCCTCCCTGATGGTGCGCTTTGGCAGGACCGCTGAGATGTCCTGAGCAGAAAATGGATGGGACTGACCCTGAAGAGACTATTTTAAAGAAACTGCTTTTTGTTGGTGTGTCGCCAAAGCTAAGAGTCCTAAATGTCGTTTGATTTAGAGTGCTTATGCTTCTTCAAATATATATGTGTATACATATATATATATATTATTGTACTGTAAAATTATAATGCAAGAATGCAAGGATGCTGTGCCTTCATTACTCTTAAAGCAATACTTGGGAGAGTGCAAGCACAGTGCAATGTAAATGAGGTTTTCTTTTTTCACTCTATTTGGATATAGTAAGTTCAGTCGTCCTTTCGCAGGCTCAGCAAAATATCTTCAAATTAATAACTAGGCAACATAAGGCTAGACAACTGAAATATTGAATTCATTTTTTCAATGATCATTTATCAGATCAAGTCAGTGTTTATTCAGGGTAAAAAAACAAACAAACAGAAAAACAGAACATCTGCAGGGATGGATGCTCGACAACTCATTGAAATGCATCCTGATGTAGGCGTACATATGAGTGCATCTGCAAATGTAAATGCTTTCCAGCATGCACATACAATAGTTCACAGAAGTGATTCAAAGATCGCTGATATATTTATCCCAATACCGTCACATCTCAGTAAGTCACAAAATGAATGTAAGCATAAATAAGAGATTTCAAAGCAAAGTGTCATTCTATGCACTCTCAAAACAGTCTGTACTGCCCAAAAGCCTTGTTTGCAGGTACATCAGGGCCACTTATTATTACATGAGGCCGCAAAGTTGCCAGCAGGCTACACATAGCGTGTGCAAGAGACCTAAACACTTACTATTTTATGAGACATTTGATTTCCATTTGTAGGTCTCATGCTGTCTTAGGAAGTACCTTAGAATAGATATTGAAATGATGAAATCCGTGACGTTAGTTTGGACAAGGTTGTGTTTTTGTTTATACTGTGCAGTTTGGACACGATGGTTTAGCACAACAAAGATAAACTCCCCTGTATATTTACTGAATGATACCTATTTCTCAGAAAGAACAAACATATCTTTCATATAATGGAAAGTTGGTTTCTGGTTTTTCTTTAGATGGGAGCCCAACTTTAAATATGATTTGATTCTTATATTCAGCCACTGTAATAGCAATAATACGAAGGAACAAATCAACTGCACACTTTCAATTTGCAGAGTAATCATTCAGAACGAGCACACACTCTTCTTGTACAGGCAATGTGTCATCTCTGTTCAGTTTTTGAGGTTTAGAACAAGCATGCAAGTAAAAGACAAGGTTCAGCAGCAGTGTTACCAGTTTAGCAAGCATCAAATTACATTTGTATTATCATTGCCTTTCTGATGCATTGACAAGTGTCAGCACCGGGAAATAGGACAACAGCACTGGTGTATGACAGAAATCAATAGTACATGTGGTTTGACACGTATTTGCAGCCCTTGTTCTGAGGCGTCGTAAATAGGATGTCTTTGTAAAGGATTTATCTTTTTTTTTTTTTTTTTTTTTGGGGGGGGGGTGGGGGGGGTGGGGGGGGGGGTTGGATTGTAACAGAGTTGCTCATGTGTTGAATTTGATCCCAAGCTACTAATAATATTATATAGTATATATATATATAGCAAAGTCAATTACCGTCAACTCCCACTGACTTTAATGACTGACTTTAAGGATACCTTTAATATACAGTGTCTTATATGTCAGTGTCTCCTCGATATGACTTGTGCACAAGTGATTTTTGTGTTAAACGGCTCTAATTGTTGATATATGATGAAGCTGTGAACTGTTTCTGTTTCCCCACAGGCTTTTTGGAGGGAGAAGGGCTTCTCTGGGGAAATAGTGGCAGGATCCTCCGGAGACTGTCCATTCTGTGTTACCTTTGATGCCACAAGCCCTAATGGCAATGCAGCTTTGGTAGGCTTTATTGCCGGCCAGCTGGCTTCTCAGTGGAGCTCCAAGGAGGTAATGAGTTATCAGACATACAGTGAATATTCATTGTGATTCACTATGATATCACAGAAATTCCTAAATGAGCAGAGAAATAGATGCATATTTTTGCTGTCATCAAGATGACATGTTAATTATGTTTGAGTTGACAGTGGCTATCAACTGTGGTTTGCAAGATAGCTCAAATTGTGGCTGGGCATGAAATATTACAGACCTTAATTGTATGATCAGTTTATGTGTACGAATCCAAATGTAGGAGTATGTTAAATTGTGCCTGAAAGCTGCCTTATTGTCCTATGTATCCTGAAACTAAAGCTGGATATATGACAGTTTTTAGTATCACATGGTGTGATTTTTCATGCATGTTTAGCCTTTTAAAGGCTGGTAAATATTTCGTGTGGAGACAAAGGCAACATAGTGTGCATTATCAAAATGATGTTATTGTGTCAAACAAAATGCCCAGGGGCAACATTATGAAACTTGCATGTGAGATTGCGCACCACCTGAGCTCTGAAACAGCACGGCGTTATTCTGTAAACCGAGGAGAACATTGGGGTGGTCCTGCCAGCTCTCAATATTTCTTACCCTGGTAAATATGAAACAAGAACAGGGTAAAGCAGTGTTTTTTTTTTTTTCTGGCATACCCTCCCTTCAGAATCTGGAAATATTTCACATTCTACCGACCCCACAGTATTATCAATCATTAACAATGATAGGAGAAGAATCCTAGTTGAATTTCAGTGAAATACATGCACGATAGCATCAGCACACTCTTATTTGTTCATTTTCCCTATATAAATCATTCATTTGTTTTTTTTATATATATATATATATATAATTACACATAGTGGCAGGTGTTATCAAATGGAGAAGTTTTATTGGCATGTAAGGAGCCACTTAATCATGAATGGTTATCCACTCGCTAAGCAAGTGCTCCCATAAGCAATGACCTTAAAATACCTTTTTATACAGCATCAGCATCACATCAAGTGTTGATGAGTTATTTTCTGCAACAGAGGTGGTATTAGATTCATGCAGGCTTCATATACCTTAATGCCCATGTTGGCAATTGATAATGTTATATTTCATCTCTCCTGCCTGTGACTCAGTATTGCTATTGACAGCTGCAGTCCTCTTGCTCTACCATACACTCCTTTCGCACACTAAGCCAACGTCCTTTCCTCTTTCTTTACACACTCTCCCTCTGTGTTGACATTTTCATTTAGTGCTTTCCCTTTACCTGAAAAAAATAAATAAACCCAGCCTTGTCCTAGTGTTGTTTTGGCATTTCGGTCGTTAGTCTGACTTGCGACGGAGCTCGAGCAGAGCCGTCTCCCTGCTGTTCTACACTGCACGGCGTGCTGAATAATTAACCCCCACTTGCTACTTCACTGCTAAACAGAGGAAAATAGTGTTGGTGTGTGAGAGGCAAGTGGGCAACAAGGTCACAATTACACACTGTTTGTGCTAAATATTATGTTCAGCTTTTTTTTTTTTTAGTTTTTTCTCACATTTGGCTCTTATACAGTGTAATTGTTTGGACTCGCTTGATTGATTGCTTTGGTTTGCACATGTGGAGTCGTCCATTAAAAGCCATTTTTTGCTGTGTGATGTCATTAAATTTTCAGCTGACACTATTAGCGGTCCTGCAGCAAATTAACAGTGATGTTTTTTTTTCTTCTTAAAGAAATTGCTCATCGAAAGCAATTTGGCACCATGCTTCAATTCACTCTTTGTTCTTCTGTAAGGAGTGTATTAAGAGACTATGAGTTTCCGCTCCAAATTATTGCGCGAGGGTATGCTGAGAGCAAAGGTAAAGTGACATGCAGATGAGGAATCTTAGACAATTTTGCAACAGCTGTCAGCATGTTTTATGGTGATCTGTCCTTTTGGTCCTCAGGCCTCAGTTGCTCTGTACATAACTCATCGTGTGAACTAATACAACCAGGAGCAAGTGCTGACCACAGCTGAGTTATTCAAATTGACTGCTACTTCCTGTGTCCAGCCTGCATTTGTTTCTAGAATATGCTTTCATATTTCAGCAGCCTGCTGTAATAGTTCTGAGTGATAAGCACGTGTAATGTTAAGAACCGTGTTGGCACCGACATTTCCTGCTGTTTTCAGAGTGGAGAGAGAAGAGAAGCTGTGCTTTCCAGTCTGGTCAAATACCTTGGTCCTGAGGCCGCGTCTTTCATCCACTATGAAGAGAAAGTAAGTAGTTCAGTGGCAGATGTCTGATGTAATAAAACAATAACGTTTTGGTTTGAGGCAGAGTTTTGTTGTGCCAAAATTCATAGTCAAATTTTTAACCCTGAATTCCAGAGGGGAAAGCTACTTTGTGTAGCAAAAGCTTGCATCTCTGTCAGCAAAACTGAAACCAAAGTGATTTATTTAAAGGCTTATAAATGTTGTGTAATGCTTAAAAAAAACAACGCTACTTAGCTTTAGCTTGATTGTAGTTTTAGTCTTACTAGTCTAATGTTATAACATGTAACAGTATTACAGACAGTGGGCCTAGCATGAGTCTAACAAAGACCTGTGATAATCAAAGTTTTATCACCTCTAATTTTGTATTCCAGCGGTGAAATTGTTCATCCACATCCATCAAATGTGCTAATGTGGACCACAGTTGTTTATAACACAGTCCATATCCAAAGATATACACAAACATATAGACAATGTCACAAGCTTCTTCTTGTTGCTAACGATGGAAAGAGATGTTGTTTTCATGACATAGCGAGGCAAAATGTAGCATGCGATACTGACACGGTGGACCGGCGTGACACCGGTTTGCAGCAATAGATATCCTACTTGCTTAAATCATGTGCCACTCATATAGAATATCAACTTAGCTACATGACTTGATGTACAGCATACGATGGTAAAGTGTGAAAGAGCTCAGTTGTTATGCAAAAAAATGTTATTTTAGCCACTCATCTGCTTTTTCCTCACTTCACTGTTGAACGGTAAGATGGAAAGTTGCCCCGAGGAAACTTGAGGCGGGGACATTAAGGAAGATTTCATGATGGTACTTAGTAGGGACTCGATGGGAACATGCAATTATACAATACAAGGACAACAACTCAGAACTCAGTGAAGAGAAAAAAACATATTTGGCCTAATTTTACGTTAGCCCAATCGGTATCGAGTTTCTTGATATTTTATACTTATTATTTTTGTACTTGTTATTCATCTAAATAGGAAACTTACTAGTGAGACCACCCACCAGGACAACCCAGTTCCACACTTTTCTGTTGTATATACTGAACTTCTCTCCACACGACAGGCTGAAGAGTTTAATTCCACTGATCTCTATCTCCATTTTAGAAGAAAGGTATTGAGTAGGCGATGTTAGCGATTCAACATTTACTGTTAGGTAATCAGAAAATTAGTAAAATTGAGTCATGCGATGCAGATTCCTCAATGCAATACTGATATACTATTTGGTAATATTACTGACTGTGGGTAACTTTCCATGTGAAATAACAGCAAATCATGAGCATTATCAAACTATATTCATACAAGCCGTCATGTTTATAGTGTCTGCTTCCATAATTAAGGTCAGTTTTGGTGAATATGCATTTAGTTTGTTCAATGGTTCAAAGGTTTTCAAACTTTCAATAAAGAGTAACTGCTAATAGCTAATCTAACATAATAGACAGGGAGTCTATGGGGAGTACAATCAAGTGCCATTTTGCTGGAACAAAGCCGTGCTTTTGCACTGTGCCATGAAATACTACAATTATAATGTCATTTAACTTTTCCACTTTACAGGATTGGGCAAAGGAAGACTACAGCGGGGGCTGCCCTGTTAATGTCATGGTACCAGGCCTGCTGACATATTACCACCCTAGCCTGAGGAAGCCCTGTGGCAGGTAATCAACCCGCTGATGACAAATCCACCACAGCATCACACCTTTTCTTCTCCCAACAGTCACCTTTCCTCTGTGTTCTCATCAGAACGAGTGGTTTGGTAGCGTAGAATAAACTGCCATGGCAGTTTCAAAATCTTTGATCTAAATCTTTTCAAGAGCTAAATTTAGAGTGTATAGTAAGCGGCATCGTTTTACACTAGATGACACTATGAGAGATGCTGACTGTGGTTGCTGGATGCTCATGCTATTTTTAAACCACAGAATCAACAGCAGGTATTACTCACTAACCCCCAGTGCCTACAGATAATTGACATGAGTCGTAGGAGTGACTATGTCGTCACTGATTCATATTAGTCCAGTTCTAACAGAATGGCGAGATGTCGTCAGTAGGGGTGTTCTCGTAGGAAAACGTCCTCTAATCCATTTCTAATGGCCTGTTCGGAGATGCACAAAGCTGTGCAAGTGAGAGGGAGAAGTGGGGAGTGGGATCCAGGTAATGTATTTCAATAATGACATTAAGTCCGTGGGGAGCAGAGGGAGCTCATTACATAACGTAACTCAAACAGAAGCATGGAGCTATAGCCCTTATTCACATTCCTGGGCCATATAGGAAATGGATCCTCAAGGGCGCGGTATGACCTTGACACAAATCCAGCACATGTAATGAAGATGTGGCCGTGCTCGGTTGACTAAAATGCTTTAACCATACTGTAGCTAACAGCACAGTGGATTCCGGTAGTGTCTGCTGGATTAAGGGATTTTATTTGGGCCTGAATCTCAATGCTGACCACAGTGTGGTTTTTATAATTAGAGTAATTATCCTAGGTGGATGCTATGGCTGAGCGGTCAGTATGTGAGATTTTTACTGAGAGGTCGTCCCTACTCCTGTTTAGGTGTGACGAGAGAGGAACGAGAAGTGAAGGAGTAAGAAGGAAGAAAAAGCTGCAAAGGACTGTGAATAAATTGAAGTCAGTGCATTGTTACCAGCTCCAAAATGAATGCAGAATAAACACTGCACTGACAAGAGTTCTTTAGTAGGATGCTGCACTTTTTCAAAACAAACAACAACAAAAAAGGTCTGTGCTGCTTTTCACATCGTTTGGATTATTACTACCAACAGAGAAAGATTAGTTCATTCAACCCATGATACACAACAGAAAACATTTAAAGTCCTGTAAAGCTGTCTGGACTTTATGTTTTGTATAATATCAGATGTTTATACTTTTACTATTTTAGGAGTTGGTGCTGAGAGTGATAATTAGATGCCATAACTGGAGTTATGAAATCTAACTGTGTGTTTACATCAGAGCTCTATAGGCACAGCAGTTTCATCTCTTTGAGTCCACACAGCCAAGTTCGTACCCATTCAGCCAGTTCAGGATTATCCCGTCAGTAATGGAAAAGTAAGCAAGAAGCAAGTGCTTCTGGTGCCAACAGACAAATAGTTCAAAGAACAAGACCCATAATGTAAGAGCATTCCAAAGTATACAAAGATAAGGCTGTGAACAAGCATCAGAGAGTGTCACCGTTATATTTCGCTGGGGGTGCTGGAGACAGGACTGTACAATAAGAGCAGTTAAAAACCAACTGCAAGACGCTGAATATTAGAAAAAAAAATCTCAGTTCAAACATCTGCTAGGTCTGTGTAGAAACGGCATGTGATCAAACACAGAGCTGCTTTGTGTTGGCAAAAAAAAAAACACCATTGCAGTAAGTCATCATTAGGAACGCTAGACACACCTTTAGATTTTTTGACATTGATTGCAGATGCACTTCATTAAAAAGAATTGAAGGGGGAGGGTGTTAAGCAGAATTGAATTTTGGACCCAAAAGCAGGAAACAGACAGGGGAGAGCTTGCAATGGCTCAATGTGGTTTTATTGAAAAGATGATGAGAAGAGGATTTGGAGGGCTGATCCACAGTTTATGGTGCAGCGGGACAAACCGAGAGAGCTGGGCTGTCAGCCGGAAGACAGACTGGCAGGACAGAGGCCAAGGAAGGCAGGGATCACAGAAGGATGTGAACCTGAGGCGAATTCAGGAAAACGGGGTAGGAGCTTGAGGAGGGGATGGGTGCAGGTGTGCAGGCTGATTGGCAGCAGGAAAGGGCAGAGAGCCGCGCCCAGACCGACTGGACACACACACACACACACATAGAAAGAACAAACAGCAAACACAAAGGAGGGTACCAGAACAAGTAACTGCTATTTATTCCAGAGAATGCAATAGTCCCCATGATCAAATGCTTGAGAGAGATCAATGATGGAATAGACAGAAAGCTTTGTTCTTCCTGGATTCTGTATTAGTGCTTAATGTGACAATGTGGACCAAGTTCTTTCTTAATCCGTTTTGTTCATCTGCTGTTATAGTATCTGACTCAGCCCACTGGGAAATGTGATTAAACTGAACACAGCAGAACAGTTTGTACACAGCAGAGGTCAAAATGATATCACACTGGCTCAGAGGGATTCTTTTATCTTTATTCCCAAATTTAGAGATGGGTTTAATCCCATACTTGTGCATTTCTGGAATTATCCATGTGGGAGTCTTCAAATGATGGGCCACCGTGTTCACATGAGAAAACATAGCGTTGCACTGATTTGACGGAGCTCTACAGCTGTGGGTGATCAGTTTCACTGAACTCTTATCCTTCTAATCATCTACTTAAACACGACACCGATAATCAAGTTTCATCAAGACCGCAAGGCAGTGTTTTCAATCTGACTAGCTCTCACTCTTCTCGTCATACTGCTGCTGCTCATTATACTGTTTACTGCCACCTGCTATGGGTGCCGCTGTAATGGTTGTGCGGTTGTGATTGATTTGTCCCCACCCCATTCATGCGTGTTTCATTTTTATTACCATACTTGGTGAATGTATTGCTTTCATTATCATTTGTATATAGTATATCTCAGTGATCTTTGGATTTGACACCCACTGAGTCAACGCTGCATAAATCCCTTGCAGAGCAGCCTCACACCAAAGTGTATAACCATGTGTTAACGTAAATGTTTTAGGACGTTAAAATGTTGTCTTTATCAGTTTGAGGAGACCAGTCAGGCTCCTGGACCTCTCAGCGGATATGCAGGTTGTGTGCACGACCACCTCCAAGCGTGTTGACATGTTGCCAAAATGCCTTTCAGTTTGAGGGCTCAAGGTCTTGAATATTCTGCTGATGAAGTCTCCAATGGCATCTTTTAGTAGGCTGAACCTAACGATCAAAAAGCTTCTAAACATTTCTCATTGCAGCTTTGGCACACATTGATCCTCTTGTTTAATCCTGACTACTTTGTTTCCGTTGTCATTCAATTTCGTCTTTGCACCCTCGCTGAATAGTAACATCCCCTTGAATTTCATTGTTGTATCCTGCTTTACAACATCAGAAAAGTGTGTCTATATGAATTCCAGAGCAAGCTTGTTTGCCGTGGAAGCCTCTAATGCTGCTGTTCAGATAACTGATAAATTAATCATCAGGGATACAGGCCAGATTAACGGTGCTAAGGGGAGGCCCTGATTGGTGGACAAGGCTGGGGGCTGGTATACTAGAGAAGCCTTGAAACAAGGATGATGGGCTAGTGAATATATGAATAGTTAGCCTTATACGTCCATACACATTTACACTATCCTTTGAATGGTGAATTCGTGGTATGTCTCAGCAGTGCATAGATGAGAAGGTACAGAACCAGACGCGTAGGTACTTTAGCCAATGTAGTTTCCATGTAACGTGTACATGTTACATGTAATACATAATTACACTTACTGTAAGACAGCTGTTATGTGTTATAATAGGTTGCAAGGTCACACAGTGGAGCCAACATATACAGCTCATTTCAAGGCAGGTAACAAAGGACACATACATACATACATTATGTTTCAAAACTGTAATAGAAATCAAGCAGCCAAATAAATGCAGCAGGCAGAATCACAAGCATTCAAAGACTGCAGATCAATCTCTCTTTTTTTTGTTTTTTTGTTGGTACCTAAATATAATTGATTGATAAGTGACATTATGCAGTTAGTAAATAACAGACCTCAAGAAATTGCTACTTTCTGTAGAGCACTTCAACCTCCTGGAAAAGGGCCTCTCTTCTATCTGTAGAGGCTGTGAGTGAGTCCTCCAACTCACCTCAAAGGAAAACTGAAGAACATAACACGCAATCAAAGTGTCCATCCACTCCATTGAACATGCCATCACACTTAATATCTATCAGTGGCTGCAGGCCAGCCAGCTGTGGAGCAGAAGTTAATCTCTCAAATATTGCCTTAGTTCTCACCTCTGTGTCTCTGTCTGCAGCAGGTAGGGTAGGCCATGGAAGGATAACATTTAGCTCAAGATCAACCTGTCAGTCTGTATCCCAGAATAATGGCCTTTACTTTCTTCCTGAACCAACAGTGCAGGAAGAGCATTAGTCATGGTTTGTGCAAGGAGAGTAACAGGAACACAAGGTATAGGACCCAAATGCAGACGATTGAGGCAGAGTTTAAGTAATTCAATGATTTATTGCACAAAATGGAGGTACAAAGGTTTATGGGATGATGAGGCAGGCAAGGGTCAAAACCAAACAAATCCAAACAAATCTGACAAGAACCAGGCAAGAATCAAAAGTCCAATCAACAGAAAAACTTCAGAACAGGGTCTCAGGCACAACAGATGAACAGGATACAGAGATTAGACAGCAACACATGAAATACATGGAAAAATAACATCACAATCTGGCAAGGAACAAAGGAAGCGGCCTGGTATATGCTACGAACAGGCCGACTGGGGAATGTGATGCAGGTGGGGAGATGGTAAGATCAGTCAGGTGGTGAGAACAGTAGGGATGGACAGGTAGAATATGGCAGATCTGGAGAGAAGGGCCAAACAATTAAACAAATATTCTTGAAATCGCAATATGGCGAAATGCAGTCTCCAAATCACAGGAGCTGCTTTTTTGCTAAAGGTATAAATGAACCGTTGTGGTGCTACAGAGATGTCCCAGCCTACAAATTATGTGCTCCACATGGAACATGCAATTTTAGATTTTCTCCCCTCACTTTTGCTTCTACGGCCAGTGGACTGGGGCTTTGAGAAAGTAGCTAAGCCGCTGCTAAGGTGCCTCCATGTGGGGGTGGGTAGTGGTATGTTTTCACAATGCCGCTGGTAAAAAGAGACCATAATGTGTCATCTTCAGTTCTGCAGTCATTGTCTTCAACCTCTTGGGGGGCTGGCAGCTGGCAGCAGCCCCTGCCACATTTTATCTCTTAAGCGTTGACTCCAATGCTTGTTTTTCCTTTTTTTTCTTTCGCTGCGCTGCACGGTTACACAATCCAACCCACAATGCTGCCATCTTGCCAATGACAAAGCCCTGCAGTCTGCATACTGTAGTTGATGTTTAAGTATGACAGCAGTATGTTCAGCTCCTCATTATGTGGACTGATGCTGACAAAATAGCTGTCGTGATTAGTTGATTAATTGATTAGTTAATCAAATGAACATTAATTGCTACCTGTTTTGATAATTGATAACCAGATTGTTTCAGGTGTTTTCAAGCAAAAATGTCTAACATTTGTTGGTTCCAGGTTCCTGAATGTGAGGGTTTGCTGCTTTTCTTTACTAATTGATTAATAGTGAAATAATCAGCAGATGAATCGTTAGTTGCAGCCCTTTAAGGTTTTTTAAGACGCCCTTGACTTGCCATGACATGGAGAAGAAAAAAGGATGAGAAACAGTGATTGAGACCTGCATGGCTGAACAGACTTAACCTAATTTGTTGAGCATGTTTCAGTGCACAGTGACATGGAGCGTCTAAGCCAACAGAGACTTGCTAAAGGGCAAAACTTAAACTGTATCAGTTCATCAGAGAGGAACTCTCAACACCTTCACGTGTGTACTCTGCAAGACAGATCGTGCAAATGAGTGCTCATGGCTTAAGACACTACATAAATGCACAAAAAGGGGTGTGATTACCCCAGCAGAGAATAAAATGAATGCCTTTTCAAACAGCAGCGCGAAGCTTAGTGTTTTGTATTTGACTCACCGATTGTCTTGAATTACAGGATCCATTGGGCAGGCACAGAGACAGCCACTCAGTGGTGTGGGTACATGAGTGGTGCAGTACAAGCTGGTCAGAGAGCAGCTCTGGAAGTGCTGGCTGAACTCACCCCCACAGTACTGACCAAGGAGGAGCAGGAAGCAGTGCAGCTCAGTGAAGCTGATCAGGATCCTGCCAAACAAACACAATCATCCAAACTCACGTACCTGCCTACAAGCAAGGCTGTGGTCATAACAACACTGGTAGTCAGTGCTGCTCTCTTGCTGGCGCAACATCAAGATGCATTGCCGAAGGTCAAAACTTACTTGATGAATGCATTTTCAACAACCAGTCATAATATGTTCGTGTTGTAAGAGAAACTTGTGAAACAGGTGTACATTTCACCTGAGGAAAATTGCTTCCTCATATCTGCTATTTTTTCTTTTCTTGTTTTGCCTCCGGCCACACACTTCATATTTCATGGTAACGTTAGGAAGTTAAACTCAATTTTTTATTCTATTTTCTCATGTTAAATGATCTTATAATTTAGGTAAATTGTGGCATTACTTCATCATTTTTTTCAAAATGATTTAAAATGTGCAGTTTTACAAATTTGTAGCATAACATGTATTTCATTATGAAATGTTTATTAATAACAATTCAATTTGGTTTTAATATATGTCATATGTATTAATATAACATAATTTACTGAAGGCTCTCCCCTTCTTGTTTGCAAAGTTAGAAAACCCTCTTGAAGAGAACGATTTAATAACTCCAATTGCATTTTTGCTCGTCAGCTTGAATGATTTTATCATTTGCTCATCACCAATCAAAAGAAAATTATTTTCTGTAGCAATATCAACAGAAATCCATTGGAGACATTTGCAGTCTGCAGCATGTCATCTCATTTGCCTTTGTAACATTTCAAATTGCGACTATAAAATTTAGGTTGTGCTTGTAAGCTTCGGGCTTCAGAGCGATCATGTTGTGTTTAAACCAGTTTGCAGTGAGAAAATGGAGCTTTCATACTGCATGCCTTGCTTTGTTTCCCAGAGAGCCATAAAACCTGCTTGAGAGGCTTGGAGCTGCGCCACACACGCATTCCACCGAACCACCAGCAGACATTCGAATGAGCGTGAGATGGATGAACCAGTCACACAATGATAACGTCCCAGAGAAAGTGATTTAATCACTATCACTTGATTGCACAGTTGATTGAAAGGATTTTTGTCAGTCCCCACGTCTCCTCTAGAGAGCATCCCAAACTCCCCCTGATCATTGGATGGTCGTGTGTGACTCTATTGGCACCGTGGCTTGCTATTTGTCTTTGTTATCACTAGCATGCACTGAATCAACTGCCTGGTGTCCGTGGTTTCATTTATGCCTGTCCGGCCTGAATCAAGACCAACAGCTCAACATCTTCAAACGAGCTTTATGCACCCTTTGGTGTTGATTTGGTCAATTTGTGTTCAAACAGGAGCAATGGCTCTCATGCAACTGAGTTTCTGAACAAATTTAATGTAAAATACGTACTTCCTTTTTTTCTGACTTGGCCCCACTGAGAGGAAGGATAAAGCGGATGGGTGTGCTATTTCAGGGACTTCACAGTGCTGCTCAGAGGTTCCTTCTTATGCTACATATCTCCAGCTTCAGGCATGCATGCAGTAATGTACCATCTGGGGGACTGGCAGCCTGCCTTGTTAGTTGCTGTTTTGTTGTCGTTCAATGCAGTCCAGTTCTTGGGTTCACTGGTGAATGTGTTCATCTGAATGTGTGATCACTGGGAAAGAATGAGCATGTATTAGAACAACTCTTCGAAACTGTTGTGTGAAATAAAATACCAACATCACATAAACTCTATAGTCACAAAAACCTACATTGTTAAAGGCTGAACAATGCAAGGGCACCGATTTCACCTTGATGAAGGCTGAATACTTCATAATTTTGGTAATTCCACTACAAAAAGAAGTGCATCAGTATACAGCAGCCAGCATGCTGTCGTAAAAAGTCATATCATAATGCAGAATAAATATTGTGTTTTGTAATGACTCTGGTAGGAGGACAGTTTGGTTGATAAGGTTGAAAAGCAATAATGTTTTTTTTTTTTCAGCCCCTCAAAGTTTGCAAGCACAAAATATCATACATAAATTAAAAAACAGAAAAGAGGGATCAGCATCTTTGGCTATCAGGCTCTACTCTGCACAGTCGGCAGTGTGTTTGTGTGAATTCTGTGCCTATTTTTTACATATCCAATAAAAGATTTCCAGTAAAGGCTCTATGTTGCTGTAATTACTGTAGCCTCTGTAAACACCTGTTGTAGCACTTGCCTTAGTGTTTGCCTTTGGGCAATAGCACCAACTTTAAAAATTCATACACTGCAGTGCAGTGTAATCAATATGTGACCATAAACAACTCTTTTCTCAGAACTAAAACTACAGCCTATTTGTTTAAGCACATGCACTTGCCATCATACTATGTGTTATGCTGACTTCTATGTAGTCATACAGCCACTGATAACAATAGTGGCATTATAATTCAATTCAACAACCCTGGAATAAATACTTCCTTGGTGAAGCTCGTAATGTTCATTTACTTAGAATTATGTCAGCAAGGGGTTGATTCAACTTTGCCAATTGTGTTTAGACTGCATTCTGTTGCATTGTTATGCAAATTCTATCAAGTACCTTTCAGTTGGCAAGGGTTTACTTATGGCTTGTGCTCCTCATTGCCAACGCTGCTTTCTTGTATAAAACATACATCATGATTTTTTAGCCTGTTTTGAAAACCTAATGAGTCATTTGCGCAGCTGCTTCTGCAGCTGTGATTAAGTTCCTTCAAAGTTTAAGGCCTATTTGTGTTGGAATTATGTTCATAATACATGATTCTGCTGCACCAATTTGCGTCCAAGGCCAGCGTTCTACAGTGTTTTTAATTTATTGAAGCAAACTAACAATTGTGGAAATTAATATGGGGGGAGGGGGGGGGGGGGGGGGCGCTGATGGGCACATGGGGCCAACCTTCACACTGGTATTCATGTACCATCTAAGACCAATAATGAAAAGAGCACTCCACTGATTTAGCATTGCGCTCTCGTAGCACTGTCAGACTCATGATTGACAGTTTAAAAAAGAAAGGCTCAAGATCAATAAAGCAGAACCTTACACATTTCCTCGTAAAAAAACAGGCACCTGCAACTTAATTGCCAACATTTAGGTGAGAGAAACTGGTGTTGTGCTAGTAGCGGCTAATGTAGCCTGAAGCTTAAGGGATGAGGAGCGAGCTACAGAGGTCTGGTAGGCTCACATCTTTCGAACGACGCACCTCCTTGTCGTCTTCAGTCCACTTTGGAGCTCCCCCTGGAGCCACGAAGGATTTAAGGATTTCTACAACTTTCTTTCTGATGCAGTAGTACTCCCCAAGACCTGTAAACAGTGATCTGTGAACCTCCCCTTTAATTTTTTTTTTACTGTAAAATTTCTGTAATCCAGTATTTTAGCTATCTGACCTCAACCCTACCTTAATGCTCTAGTTGCAACACAGATATTTTCAGAATATCATTTGGTCAGAGAGCATCGTTTTACATTACGTGGGGTTTTGTAAAATTGTCCAATTTCAACATTCTGTCTGGAAAGTATAAAGGCCAGCTGCACGACTTATTTTGTCAACCATCATTTTATCTGAAGTGAATATATAACAGCTAACAGGGGAACAACGAGGCTAGGTAGTCAGGATTTGTGTTCTCTCTTGTAGATATAACTGCTTGAGCCAGGCATACGATGAAAGCATCTAAGAGAAAGTGATTTCATCGTTATCACTTGATAGCACAATGGATTGAAAGGATTTTTGTTTGTTCCCATTTCTCTCCTAGAGAGTATCTTCAACACCCACTGATCATTGAACAGTAAGTCTGGTGCCATGGCTTCCTATTTGTCTTTGTTATCGCTAGCTTGCACTGGATCAACTGCCCGTTCTTCTTGGTTTCATTTAAGCCTGTCCAGGCTGAATCAAGGCCAGCAATCCAACATCTCTGTATACCCTGCGGTGTCTGTGCCAGAACAAATCTGACAGGCAGATTTCCACTCAGATTTCCACTTTGGGGACATGCATAAAACAACTGCATGAGCAACAAGGTGTAATGACCAAGCTGCCAGGCGTTCAAGGGCATTCAGACCAAATCAGAACCAATATTCATGGATACGCAATAAAACTGAGCACCAACATACCACAGAAGGAAAAACACACACTGCCAGTGCTATCCCAACGCACCACTTCCTTAGTACATCCACAATCTCCAAGGAGTCACACTGTGGACAGATACAAATGTGAGCGACATATAAATTAATCTATTTGTCACAACAGATGATAAACAAGCACAACAATACCAAGGTTTGAGCTGTTTGAGGATGGCACCTTTCCATTCATATGTGCACTTCTATAGATTCTCTCTCCAAGGCCAGCTGCACTAATCGGGCCTACTGTGAGTGGAACATGACTTGATGTTCCTTGATGTTGCAAAACAGCTTTTTCACATGTGGCAGTAAAGGATAGAACATGAATAAATGCAGGAAAGAATCACATTCCCCTTGTTAGTGCTGTCATAACTGACGAGGGAACAACCAGTCTCAATCCATAAAAATGATAATCTCACAAATGAGCTGATTATATTTGTATGAACAGACTTGGTAAAGCTGCAGTAATCTGAGTCTTATGGCATGGTTGAGGTTAGACAGTTAAAAAAAACAAAAACAAACAAAAAAAACCCATCATTGGAGTGGTGACAGCAGTCCCAATTGAAGCAGCCGGTGGGAGACTTAATGAGCTGCACCTGTCTACCGCTAGCCGCTGAGGTGTTAGCTTAGCTGGAACTGAAAAATGGATGATTCTCAACTGTGTCCAAGCTGTTCCCTCAAGCGCTGCAGTGTCTATAGCCATAGTTTTTCATAAGATGATAGCTACTTAGATTCTCACTGTATCTGAGCTAACATAAGCAACATTCAGGTATCCACCATAGCCTGATATATATGTTTTCAATCTGACAGGAAATATATGCACACACTTGGTATATTTGCATTCCTTACACATGATTATACAACTCACTAGATTTTTATTTCTTGCCTTAAAAAACTCTTACCATTCCTGTAGAAACAGTGTGTAACACCGATCTAAAGCATAAAGTAAATTGAAAGCTATTCTTGAACTATTTGGCATGCATGAATGGTTTTGGTTTCTTTTGAAAGGTAACACTGAAGTTTTTTCCCCCGCAGTCAGAATCACTTTATAAGTGCTACTGGCATTGAGCAATAGAAGTTTGAACACACTGAAGTTGAAGGTTTTTTTTTTTTTTTTTTTTTTTGCTTTTCTGCCTGAATATTGTTTCGCAAATAGATGGCCTCAGATGAAAATATCTGGGCCTTATTAGCTGGAAAACACAATGAGACCACTGCATGAAGCCTTACCCTTGTCCAAGTTCAATAAAAACTGACAACAATGGCGCAGAAAATGAATGTTTTACATGTGCCTTTTTTTGTTTTGATGGAAGGTCTGGGCAATTTATTACAATTCTCTAGATAAATATCTATATTTATATTCAGGTAGTAAATATTTGGGACAAATCAAACAGTTTTCTTTGGATTATTATAGTATTGTGGACTGGTATTGGATCATGTTGACCTTTGCCAATATAAGTTTTTGCTGGAGTGTTAAAGGTTTTGAATTCCAAATCTACCAGCAGTGTTACTAATAACCACACGGGGATTACGGGCCATATCACAGTTGGACAAAAGGCCTTCTCATACTCCCTTGCTGTTGCATCTCCTGTCTAGCCAATAACTTCGTTTCGGTGTTCTCTCCCTTTCCCTGCAGGCCTGTAGCATTGTTTTGGTTGTGTCTCTATCCCCATGACCTTTCAAATGTTTCCAATAGAGCTGTTTTCTGTGTAAACTCTGTCCCCTCCCATCTTTTTAATTATCCCCGACACCTCTGGAGTTGTCTTCCTGCTTGAGTCACAAAACCTCCTCTAGAATGCCCTTTTGCCTGTCTTATTTTTCTCCTCACCACTGCTTGAGCTTTTTTTTTTTTACTGCATGTATGCTGCAAATTAGGATTTTCTGTTCCTCACGCCTTCTTTGCTGTTATTGTCCTGCCGTGGTACTGCCTTCCCTTTTATTTTGCCTTTATACTTAGGGATGGATCTCAGTGCAGCTGGTTTAATACTATGTCTTGTTTTATTGTGAAGGGGTTCTGTGGCCACATTAATATTGCTATGCCATGTATTACCATCCATCCTACATTACTGAATATTCTCCCAGTTAGTTTTCCCAAACATCCATTTTCCTCCCATCAACTTCAGTCGCTACTGCATGAATGTTTATTTTACGTATGACTGGATCATTATTTTAATAGTTATTTGTTTTAAAGTTCAGCTACGCATAGCAGATTTCAAATATGAGAACTCAGGTATAAAATCAAATCAAAATAAATGCATTGAAATGATACATTGATGAAACAAAATCAAATTACAGCAATAAAGTGCCACTACAATTCTGTTGGTTTACATTTTACAGTGTAAATTTTTCTGCACTAGCATATTGTAAAACACAATTTCCACTGTGCTGGATCATTACGGATGGGGGAAAAAAAGGAGACAGAAAGAAAAAAGAAAAGAAAAAACACAGCTATTGAAGTAAGAGCTGCTTGTTAGAACAGCTGACTAATATATGTAATAACATGAGACCAGGTGGATAATGTTTCAAGCTTTGCACCATTAACCTTGGCAGTACAATCTTCTAGAAGGCAGATATCATAGAATAATAAAGGCCAGACTTTGTTCTGAACAATACCCAGTTAAAAAAAAAAAAAAAACACTTAAGAAGGGTCTTTATGCAGCTGTTGAAGCAGTCAGTATTACACGTTTCGCTCCATATGGTAATGCAACTTTTGGGTTATGATCAAAAAACCAGACAACTGGACAAAATGGAAGATGAGAATATGTCTGGATGATGATTACTACCTGTGGTTCAGTCTTAGTATGTTTTCCAGTCAAATATTGGAACAACAATAATAATAATAATTATCATAATAATAATGATAAGATTTTTTTTTCATTTGTATAGAGCTTTAAAAAGGTTCTCAAAGGTATTTTAGGAGGTAAAACATAGACATTAATAACAGTATAAAACAACTACAGCAGTGAAAAAGGAGAGGAGGTGTCGATGGATCATAAAAGCAATTTGTATAGGTGTGTTTTGAAAGGGGGGAGGGAGGGAGAATGTCTGAGATGTGGGGGGAGAGAGTTCCAGAGGAAGGAGGAAGCCCTGCTCCTTCCAAGTCCGATGCTTGGACCAGGCGAGACCTGTATTTATATAGTTCTTCTCTAGTCTGAAGACCACTCAAAGTCTGCATTCGCCCTCTCACACACTCTTTCATACTATGGCTAGGCCACAGCTCTTTTAACCATTCACACACTCACACCCTGAGGGCACAGCATCAGGGGCAATTTGGGGTTCAGTATCTTGCCCAAGGATACTTCAACCTGTGGACCTGGATGTCATCAACAGTGGAAATGGAGGCCATAGCAATGATCTGAGAGATGTGGCAGTGCTACTGATACTGAGGGAGGACTCAAGGCGCGAGAGGAGGATGGAGATGGAGTGATTGATTGTGCTGAAGGCAGCACTGAAGTCAAGTAAGATTGGGACGGTGAGAGACTGGACATCCAAGGAGAGGAGGTCATTTTCTGTGCTGTGTTGGGATCTGAAACCAGACTGATATGGTTCATAGTGTTGGTTTTGAGTTGAGAGGCGATGGCACGTTCCAGTATTTTAGAGATGTGTCTAATTCTTGGGGGTGTCAGGGTCAAGTCCAGGCTTTTTGAGGATAGGTGTAACAGAGGCCTGAGGGTCAGAGGCAGTGGGCATGAAGGGTTGAAGTCGGTTGTGGCCAGTTGGTTGTGGATGGTCTCAGTTTTTGATTGGTAGAATGACAGGAAGGAGTTACATAACTCTGAAGGAGTGGGAGACATTGTCCATAGGTTTGAGAAGGTTTTTTATTGTGGAGAAAAAGACCTGAATGGATGAAGAGTGTGTGATATTGAGGGCATCTTTAGTATTATTGCATGTACTCTTTGCATGCCATAGTGTGCACTAGCACCAGGGAGCAGTATGAGTGAAAGAGACAGTTCTGCTTTTGAAGGGGGTAAGCTGATTGAGGCAAGATGATAGATCATGTGTTACTGACCAAGTCTGTGGGGGCGGGGCTCAGAGAGGAGGTGAAGATGGATAGGAGGGATTGTTAGTGAGGCAGGCAGGCAGGGAGGAAGGACCGATGGACTTGATAGAACAGATAGTGATGTTGCACGTGCACCTATATCAGAGCAGCGCTGAAGAAAGACAGCCATAATCTCCTGCAGAATCCGTCCAAAATCTCACACCAAGCGAGTGAGAGCTTTGCTTCTTAACTTCGAGCGATCAGTGACTTTATTTTCATTCTTTCTTTCCTGCTGTTTCTCTGATGTCCACCCTCTTTAATTTTATGAAGTAAGGGTTTATTCAACCAAACCAGAGTTGGAAAGACAAGTTGTACTTTGTTTATGTCATGTTGAATCAAATGTGTTTTCCGATGATAAAACTATTGTTTCTATAAATGGGGTCTGGCTTCTTTGGGGAGCACGATAGTGGCTGTTTCTGGTCAAACACAACGGATCTTACTCTTTGACAAAAATGTCTTTCTCTATAGGGATCCTTTCCATAATGTTGTCAGACACTTAGAACAATAACAATCTGAGCCTGTCAGTGACAAAAACAAACCCTTTTAATGGACGTACATTGACTGTCCGCAAACGCCCGGAAGGATTATATTACAGCCTGTTTCACAGCTGCCGACTGCAGTGCTCTCGCTGAATGCTGGACCAGTTTCAAAAATTGTTGTCCCCATTAGTCCCCTGGACACAAAAGCATGGGAAATAGGTTCCATAAACACAGATAATATTTAACTGTAATTTCTCCCATTTGTCTTGGACACTGAAATCATGTGGGACACAAGGACCGGCACCATTTTTTTTTTTCTTTTTTTTGGAAAGTCTGTACGGAATCTGTCTCAGCTTAACAGAATTACTTACTTTGTCGACTTTCATTTGTTTATACAAGGAAGAACTGTCAGACATCACTCGCATGAGGTTGTTCTCAGCAGACAGATGACAAGCAATGACCTTGGCATTTCATATTCCTCACAGCTCTTGTGAAGTTCAGGCTACATGCATGACATAATAGTCTCTATTATGTTCATTCTAATGTTGATTGCATTCTTTTGCCTGAATAACTATTACTATCACCGAATAATACACTAAAGCGGTCAAGTGGGGAATCCATAGTTTTATGCTTATTTCTTAGAAAGTTTGCAGGTGGCAAGGTGAAACAAACGTCATGATGAATGTTCTGACTTGGCTGCAGATGTAACATATCGCAAATTTTCTATCACCTGAGGATTGACATCAGTATTCTCACTCCCGTGTTTAGTATCTCATCTAATTGCCACATATCAGCCATGATTTCTGAACACAGCATGTGTCTGGTTTCTCCCTCCTACTGTCTATAAATTGCTTAAACTCCTGTCCTCTGCTTATCAAACTTCAAGATGATGCATTGCTGCTTTCACAGTTATTTGAATCCTTTCAGTTTTAGACATCAGATATTGCATTTATCACTCCTGCGATAAAGGACACCAACTTCTTTTCCTCTGCCTACATCTTTCTTTTATCATTCTGCCCTACATTCTTTGCCATTTGTTCTTTCTTACGCTTGTGCTCCTCAGACTATTTTTCCTGCCCAGCAATCTTAAGTGCCTCTGCCCAGGAGACTTTTTCCTTCACTCTTACCTGTTGAACCTGTGCCTCATGTCCACACTTATGTTCACTTCAACAATGACAGCATTTTGGTTGTGCTCCTTCTCCACTTTTTCCATACGCGTTCACCACCACACCTGCCGAAGCCTCTTTGTCCTTTGGCAACATGTGACCGAATTCCTGGCAGCTGAAACACCTTGCAGGCTTTCGTATATTTTCTCTTACATTATATTTTATAAATCCACAATGCAGTTCTCTTGGGGTTTCTTTTAACTTGAATTCTGCCAAAATGGTTTCACTCTTCTTTTTCTCAGCTCTTCTTGTCATTCTTCTAGCACTCTTAATTGCACTGTTGCGTACTTGCAAGTTCTCGACAAGGTCCCTCATGTTAACACTCCTGCTTTTACTCTTCCTTCCACTGGTGATTGGGCAGCATCTGAAAAGCTTATTATACATGTGCGACTGAGGGAGGGGGTTGCTTACTTGGGGGATGGCGGAAATTGTATCAGGGTAGGCTTAGCAGATCCCCTGGCTATACTAAATCATTGAACACACTAACCTCTGCATTGAATGCAACTGCTTCCCTTTGGAGAAGCATCTGATGTCAGATGGTAGTGATGATGATGATACTTGAACCTGGTTTTCCAGGGTTGGCCAGGCCTTGGACTAAGTCATTTTTGGGGCGAAATATCATGATAAAAGAGAGTGTCTGTTCCTTAATCATGGCTGCATGTAAATGGGAATATTAGTGGGATATTCATTTTCATTATGTAAACAGCTTAGTAGGAATATTGTCTTCTTCGGAATAAATGCAATAACTGGAACATTTTGTACATGTTAACATGGCCATAGATCAGTTTTTCATGCCTTCCCCATCTGCACTCATGATTACACCCAATTAGCAGATTTTCATCTCCCACGATTCGACCTTATTTCACTTCCCCAACTTGTATTCCGATGACGTTTGTCAGTTTCAGCGCCTCCAGTTTCTTTACACCTCCATCTCCCCCAAATATTACTACAGTCATAAATCATGCCTTCAGGACCCTTCCCTCCTCTTCCCTTCCATTACTCACTGTTCCTCCCAAACTAGCTTCATTGTGTGTTTCTCTTATGTTCGCTTGACTTCTTTATCTATTCTCTCTAACTACTTCTTCCCCCTCACTTTTTTTCTCCTAGCATCACTTCTGTTTTCCTCTTCCTCACTAAACTCCATGCTGCTGCTATCACAGTCTGCTTCTTTTCTTGTCATCCTACCACAATCTTGGAATCAGTGGAGGACTATCTTTCCGGACATATACAGGCCATCGGTTTAAATTCTTACACAATATCCCCCATACTGCCTATTCCTACAATCAAGTCCAGATGTCTGTAAATCCCAAATCAAAGTCATTAAATTGGTTGTATAGATTGGTCAAAAAAATGCATGCTATACACTTCATGTGATATGAATTATGACCTGTGTGGGCAAGCACACACAATCTGAAGTTCTGCCCCTGCCCACCTGAACAGCAGAGTTCAGCATTTTATCATATTGATTATTTATACATTTAATATGTGCATTAATAAGTAAAATACATGGGGAGGGCATAGGCAGTTATAGATACTGTTCACTGATTCGCTCACTGAGGATGACAAGTCATAAAATAATGATTGCTTTATGGATCTGATGGTGTCATTTTAGCTCTGCCACTGCAGACAAATACAAAAGGAGCTACATCAGTGATTTAGCATTCGGTCAATACCAATTAGCAGTCTGTGTCAGCTTTATTCAAAGCCTGAGTAATATTTTAAAATAACATAACCCAACATAGAGGGTTCAACAAGAGCAGAAAACTGCTGATTGAATTTCTGGTACATCACTCGCACATCCTAAAATTACAGTTTTTAGCGTGGCAGGAAGAAGACTCTCAAAAAACACCAGGACGCGTTCCAAACACAATCAAAGTGAATTGGCGGGGGGAAGCAGCGATCACGAGCTGAACCTCATGAAAATAGACACATGGGAACAAAAAGGATTTTTTTTCGAACAACACCAAATCCTGCAGCCTCAAATATTACCTTGAGTTGCTGACCTGTGATACACTCTAAACAAACAGTGAACACTACAAGCTTTGAAAAGGTTGGATCATGTTTTTGCTGGGGTCGTGCAGAGACTGCATTATATAGAAAGACACGCCTGGAGGATGTTGATGAAAGCAGATTAAAAATGACTAATGTCATATTGTGGATTTTTACACTATATGGGTTTTTTTTATTCTCTGGAAGACCATTTGAAGTGTCACCAGATGGCCAAAGAAGATGACCTGGGTAGCAGCAAATTATGCAGCATAATTAGTATATATCACAGATTTAGAAATGTAAATGATCTAATAGTGCAATTGAGCTCCATCCCATCTTTACTATACGCTGAAATAAATATTTTTAATATTTAAAATGTGTTGTAGGAGGTTTTTTTTCCTGCCTGAATTTCCTTTTTGCAAACAGATGCTTGCAGATAACTATATCTGTGATCTATTAGCTGGAAAACACAATGAGACCACAGCACGAAGCCTTACCCTAATCCAAGTTATGATAGCAATACCACAGAAACTGAACATTTTCATTTGTTTTCTCTAATGGTATATCTAGGCATTTGAAATTTACTGTATGTATCATTTCAAAATATGTGTGATATCCCCATTGGCACTGAATTCCTTCATTTGAAGTGATTGAAGCTGTAAATAACTCACTCAAGTGGCATATCGACGCATTCCGAATCAATCTTTTGTCAGTCTTTACATGCAAGAAGAGAACAAGGCCCATCTGCTAAACTCAGACTTTTATTGGCTGAGACCTGACTTGACCAATCACGATCTATGACCATCTATCATTTGAAACCTAAGGCCCCGCAGAGAAACTGTGTATGTTTCCGGAGGTTGTTAATGGGGAAAACACGGAAGACGAGCACATTGCCGGCTAATTTGAAGGGAGAAAATATCTCTCTGTGGATTAATATCATGTTTTGGACTGAATATTTGTACTGCAGTGGATCCTCTAGACTCTAGAGGTTTGTTGATATCAGACTGTTTTTGTTGGAGTGTTATTGATCTGTTGATAACTGGGAGACATAATAGGTGAGTTGCCTCAATGTTGCGTCAGTTGTAGTATGTTATTTGTTTCCACCAATGTTACAGCGCAACTTTGCATTTTGGAATATAAAACTTGGTCCAGCATCGCACAATGGGAAATGTGGGCCATCGCTATAGACACTATAGTGTGTGTGTGTTTGTGCAGTGTGTTTGTGCCTGGCTCCGTCCAAATAGCAGCACACTCTGCCTAGGTTGCAAAATGTAGATAAGCGTACTTACGGCTTTTTTATTGGGCATCAACCTCATGTTTACACACACATTGTCAAAAAAAGAGAATTGATGGGAAGCATAAATAAATGCTTTAGGTTGCGGTTATGTCCGTGAGACACAGCTGAAATGCGAGTCCACACAGAGTCAGTGCAGATAGCTGCATAGAGTGAAATGTAAAGAACCAGGCTATAGTAGCAATTATAATTCTTCAATTCTAATTACAAACGCTACAAACTGTCAAATAACAGTAACTAGTAATATTAAGTAAATAAGATGTTGAAACTGATTTGCTTCACATTGTGTATGAAACAATGAACATCCAAGCATGCTCTGTGACATACAGCACTTAGCAGGTCCAGTTGGTGCTTGAACAAAAAGAGGGACTTTGACAGAGGGTATTTCCCAAGGAGGCACTGAATGGTTTGATGAGCATGAAAATGAACTTCCTTGTCACCCATCTGCATATATGCACATACTGTGCACGGTATATCATATAGGAGGTGCCTGAAGCGGGCGGGCGGGGGGGGGGCTCAAGCTGCTCTGTGAATGTTTGAACAGGATGTGAGGTAAACACAGGATTATCTCTTTGCTCATTTGCATGTAATACACAATTTTGTGTCAGTTATTTCTGGCTTGTGACTTCTGAACTCCTCATATCTCCCAGTGTGTACTGGGATAGGCTCCAATCCCCCTGTCACCCCAAACAGATGTATGTGGAGGATGAATGGATGGATGGATATGTATTTAATTTCACATGAATCAGTGTCAGTAGAAACTAGCGGAAACACTGAGGACCAATTTCTACTTCTTGGTAAAGAAAAAATGAATAAAGCGCAGTCATCCATGCAATAACTGGTCAGTTATCCATATATTAATTTTAAGTATAACTGGCTTTACTTTCTCCAAATATTGACAGTGTTCTGAGAATATCTGCTATGAAACCATTACTGAAGCACAATGCTGCGTTTTCAATGACATTTTTTTTTCTGAAGGTGTATTTAAAATTTGTTCAATGATTATGAAGATTATCTGGATCAAGGTTAGGTTTTTCTAGCAGAATTTCAAAGGATGAGCAGAAAGCAGCAGGGAGCAAGTGTGAATAGAGTTATCCATGGTCACAGTAATTTTTTCTATGCAGAACAAGTCCAGAGCCTCTTTCAGTGTTTGGTGCAGCACACACCAAACAGTATCAGGCGAACAAAGATCCAGGAAGTGCAGGGCAAGACTCGCGGTCTGAGACATTTACCAAAGGGTCAGGAGAACAGATGTGGTCAAAGGCAGGTGGATTCAGCAATGAGAGGTCAGTCCAAAGGTAAATGCTGGAGAGTTTGCATGGAAACAAAGAGCAGTCTGGCACTGAGTGAGTGTGGGAGAGCAGCTTAAATACCGGACTGATTGGGAATGAATCTCAGGTGTGTGATCAGGTGAGCGGACAGGTGGGCGTGGCTAGCAGGGGGAGTGAGAGTGGAGTACTGGCTGAGCATGTGAATAGATGAAGGAACATGGCAGCAGGTAAGAGACTCAGTACACTGTGACATTGCTGGGAAAACATAATTCTCACTAAAAAAGCCACATCAAAGCTTATACCTGCAGTTCATCTCAGCACTAATTCCCAACACTCCTTTGTATTTTTGTGCTTTAAAGTTCATTCCTGACCTTGGGAAAAGTATGTGTGATGAAATAATCTTAACTTTAAGGTCTGCTTTGTTAGCGCTTTCAACCACATCACACATTCTTCATCAGCTAATGGAGTTGGCACAGGGGTCATCTTGTGACCTATGCATGGGACTGCGGTCACAAGATAACAAATGGTCTTATATGGATGTGAGATGGAGATCATAACCACTGCCTCAGTGATGTTGTTCATTATTGTATATGAATGGAGTCCTTGACCTTTTTCCGACCGTCCACTTCCTGGTTGAAGGCTTTGTTTTTGTCTGGTGATCACAGACAGCTGATGTCTGCTTCCAGTGTGCATTCAGTCTTTCGCCTTGGGTCCTCAGCAGCTGAGTACAACTATATGTACACTGTCAAAACATTTGTGTCATACACATTAGAGTTCTTAGCTTTAGCTACAAGATTTAGGAACACCCCTACTTTGTATCTACTGCAGTAGCCAATTGCATTTTATGGGTTTCCCCACAGGAATCAGTTCTTGGTCTAATTTAGGTTTATATCCTGCCTTTCTGAGTCACAGCCCATTGGTTTCAGTGTGTTTGGTAACTTATAATTGCTATGTGGAGAAAACCCAGCTCTCTTTGTTGTTAAATCCTTCACATTTTAGCAAATAATCAATCGTATAACATTCCCTGGTTAACATTACACAGTGGGTGGCACGAAATATCATGCAGCGAGGCTTAGATGAAGCAGATTCTCACTGTAGGCTCTGAGAATGTGGCAGATGTCATGTGTGCTTTCCTTCAAAAATGTTGGTTTGATCTTTGACTGAGCCCTCAATTTTTTATAGAAAAATGAAATACCCACTTGATAGACCATATTTATTCCTGAAACATCTGGACAAAAGCTCCCACAGCTGCTTCTTCTCCCATCTGGAGGCAACTCCCCTTTCAACATCATTAGCTTCCTGTCTGCGTCTTGTCCACAGCTGCTGTAGAACACTGCTTCTTAGCCCTTGCTGACATGATTTGACCTCATCCTGGTACTTCTTTCCCCTCACTGGCTGCCCGCTCAACTCTGTGTTGACTGTAGGGTTTCTGTTGCTTGTTTTGAAGGCTTTAAATGGACTGGGTGGCAAAGACCTTTTAGGTTAGCCCATAGTGATTCCACAGAGTGTTCAGACTTTTGAGATTGCAAGCCATAGACTGGGGAAGAACCTACATTGAATCAAATCTTCGAAACTGATGTTTTTCTTAAGCCTTCTTAAGCAAGTCAGCATGACTGTGAATGTATTTATGTTTGTGTTGTGCACAATGATCAGTCCGGAGTATTATATGTAGTTTATTATTGTTCAGCATTTTCATTGCCCATGGGTTGTTTCAGCTTTGACTTTGTTTGGACTTTGATGCTAGAGCTGTTCTTTTGTTTTCATCTATGTGGAATAAATAATATGCCATGACTTTAATGCCCAGTTTCCATGGGTTTTCCTTGCATATTTTAATAATTCTAGACTCATTTTAAGTATCCCGGTCTCCCTAAAGGAATCATTCTCTGAAGTTAATTGAGTCAACATTTAAATCACTTTGTTATGGAGGAATACTCAAGACAACCATTACTCTGGAGACCAGCAAGAATGTCACAGGACACACATGGCGCTCGCACACACTGTCATGCAAAACTGTCCAGAGGCACCAATTTACAAAATGTACCTGCAATGTGCATACTAATCATCAGAACACACATATTCATTGGAAATCCATTAGAAATCCCGCCAGCGTGACCTCAGTGGGTGATTTTATGGTATGTGTCTGTAAAACAATTTATTAATGGATATATTCAGTATTCTAACAATGAATTTGATCATTACAAGACCTGAGGAAACATATTCATTGGCAAAGTTCCTAATGAATCTTTGAACTACCTTGAACTAATTAGACCTTTAATGATCCACTTAAACTGTAGAACAGAAGATCAGTATGCCAAAAAACACTTTTGGACAATAGACACACAAAGACACGTGACATAAGTAACTACATAGAAAATGTAAGATTAATATATTTAAGAGCTAGGGTCATGTCTTAAACGTGATGGTGTCGGGGGCATACAACTTGCTACAGTCACATGACATACTCCACTGGCTGCAATGTACATCCAACGCACCCTTTTGCAAAACAGCACTCCGTTCAAGTGGCCGTCCCCTTTAACTCTGCAGTGAAGAACATTTAGCTCATGCAGAATTTCACCATTAAGCTAGTTAGCCTGTAAGCTATATGACTGTTTTGCCTCTTGTGGAGTAAAACACACCTCTGGTGGCGCACTCCTCATGTGGCTGTTAGTCATATCAGCTTGTGGCCTCAAATGCCACTTGGAGCCAGAAGCGTGTGTGAGTAAGGGTTTTCCTCGCCCTGCTGTCAACACCTCAATTTTCCGAAAGAGGGATTTAGCGTCAGCTAGGATACCAGAGATCACTGCCTCACTTCAACATGGCAAGTGCTGCTTCTGCTAACATGTATTATCAACCTTGGCTCTGTTTAGTTGGTGTGTGTCATCAGCAAGGGCGTAACATTGGTTTGAAAAGTGTGGCTGCCCGGGGGGTGGTATTTTCTGCTTTTATCATATTCCCAGCTACTTCAAAGCAACACATCACGATTACAATGGCTACCACGCTTAGTTTCATCATCCTGCTAGAAAAGTGGTAAATACACAATATACATCAGGAAAAGTTGTCTTACTCTCAGTGTTTAACCCATAAGCTCACTGAACACATGCTCTGGTATATATACAGTGGCAAAATTTCTGTTACTGTGAATAGTTAAATTAATAGATGATGTACCGATCTCCAAAAGTCATAAAGTTAAAGATGAAACACCCTCTTCTACATTGTGAGCAATATCGGTGCCTTATTTTTGTTTTGTAGAATTTTAGAGTTAGGAAAAAGGAAAGCAGCACCATACAAAAGTTGGGCAACACAAGGTATTTGAGCTCTCTGATAACTTTTACCATGGTCTCAGACCTTAATTAGCTTGTTAGTGCAATGGCCTGTTCACAGTCATCATAAGGAAAGGCCAGGTGATGCAAATTTCAAAGCTTTAGAAATACTGTGACTCCTGAACCCTTGTCTCTACAATCAGCAGCCATGGGTTTTCTCTAAGCAGCTGCCTAGCACTCTGAAAAGCAGGAGAAGAATATTAGAAGATAGCAAAGTGGTTTCAGGTGGCACTTTCCTCTGTTCCTAATGTGATTAAGAAATATATATAAAATGCTCCTTGTCTTACATATGATGGTCTATGTATATAGCAACACAGTCCTTCTTACCTTTTTGTATTCATACCTTAACGTTTTACATTTTAAGGTGGTAAAAGACCTTTCATCAATGACAGTCATTTGTCTTCATGGGAAAATACCCCTGTCCCATATAGGAGAGGCTTTCACATTCACATTTTCTTCACATACTTGAGTCAGCTAAAGATTAGAAAAAATATTTCAACTCAAAGCAATGCACTCATGCAATAGGTTGTATTGCTATTCATATCATTGTTTCATCTAAACCGCTGGGCTCCTGTTCAATGGTTTACATTGCTGCTCCACTCAGCTGCATTCATGGCCAATCTTGAGTTCATATCCATGTACTGATGGTCATCTGCTGCTTGTCAGCACTATGTGGCATTTCATAAAAAGAGACTATCTCCTCCACAGCATGAATTTCTGATTTTAATATCCGGAAGCTGATAATCATCTGCTGCTGATGTGTCTTGGCCTGCCGCTGCATATCTGGTGGATTATTCAGTTTAGCTTTATCCATCTCTGTTCACAATGGTATAGAGAGTGTATTCCCGTGCAATGTCTGGACATGCTTTGTCAGGGTTGGCCACCTGGTGGCTGATGCTGCTGGCTCACTGATGGTAGATTCCATATCATCGCTGTTTATAGCTGTGTCTTGTGCAGTTTTTGGAATCTAGTTTGTTGTCCCAAACGCTGCTTTCATGTTTGGTGTGTCCTTGTGAGGAGAGATGAGGTCAAAATGACCAAATGTCATCTCAGCAATTACCCTGTATTCACTTAAATGAGTCCATTCCCAATGGCTTTTGATGGCCCTTTTTCCACTTTCCTCCCACATATACTGTCCATTTTGAAAAAGCTCTTCAGAAACATCATGGAGGGCGGTAAACTGTTTTTCTCACCCCAGCTCATGGGACTAACAGCTGCTAGGCTTTGGAGGAGGTTGCAGATGTGTACTTGGATGAATGCTGAGGATTGGTATGTGCTTCACAGGCTGCACTCTCAGAATCTATGATACATGGGCGAAAAGCAAACATGTCCTTTCCATGGCGCTGTTGGCTCATCGTGGTTGAAGATTGAAAAAAGGAGGCAGAAACAGGAGAAAGCAGCAGACCAGCAGTTGGCGATGATGGTATCAGAGATGATCTCAGCAAGAACCCTTCAGTCCCCCAGTCAGGAGCAGATGGCTGCAGCACATGATCTGTTCAAAGCCACTCCTGGTGTGGGCTGCGAAGGCAGCGATGTGACTGTTTGGAAACAACTGGTGCTTACATAAAGGGTCGCCATTCACTCAATGATGGAGTTTGGTATTTTAGTGTCTAACTCATTTCTCTCAAGCAGTCACTGACTAATTGCTCCGACAGTCATAATTAAAGTGAAAGCCGCCCAGCGAGCTGCACTCCAAGATGGAGATTATATGAGGTTATGAGTGATTAGGGATCATTCCTAGAGAGGCATACACATTGCTGTTTTTTAAAAAAAATGGCTCTGAATGAAACTTCACATTGGAATGTCAAATCAAATTAACATGCCTAACATAAAAAGAATGATTCGTTGGTGAGTCAGCCGCCGTCAGGTTAGGCAAAGTTATTAATGGCACATTTGTTTGAAGCGAAGAGGAGGAGGAACACAGGAATCAAAGGGGTTGTTTTGCTGTTTTCCTTCACGCCTTTGCCAGTCAGAAAAAAAATCTTCTAAGGGAGGAAACACTTGAAGGCTGAGAAGGGTTGTTGATGATTGCTATTTTTTCTACCTCTGACATGCACTATCTGAATATCCTCTTTCCTGAAAGCTGGTCTTTTGTGTGCTGTCTCTTTGAAACTTTCCTGTGTTGGATTTATTGTAATCTTCATGGTCATGTGCCACAGCATCTTCACCTCAAGTCATCAAGTTATGAGATAATCTCTTTCTCATCAAATCACCGTCTGAATTCTCAAGTGCTGTTATTGTAATCCATTGTCCTGCTTAGCTCTGATGTGCATGTCTTTGCTTAAAAGGTTTTCACACACATTAAGACATCCCGCCTTCTCATTTGAACTGAGACTGTAGAAGGCCACAATGTCTGAAAGTTATGCTTACATGTCATGCGAGTGGCTTGATAAATCTTACATCAGTGTATGTTGCTTTACTTTAACGTCTTCTTGGGGGCTTTCTGTGGAAGTGTTATAGACTGCCAACTGTTTGGACTCAGGTCAACAGGGAGCCCAAACCACATGAATTATGCATGGTGTCTGCTCGCAGGCATACAGCCCTGTCTGTGCTGCCACTGCACATGCAGTGCCAGAGACGGAGGCTGAGTTACGGGGATCATAGTGAACAGCGGTGGATAAGACAGATACACAGAGAGGAGAGCGGGGGACAGAGAGATACAGAAGATAATAGCAAGCACAGACATGTACAATATGCATGACAGGGAAAAAAATAGACCAGATATTTTAAGGGTCACTTCACTTAAATTCAAAAAAAGAAATGTTTCTCATGCAGCACTGCTAGAGCTGCAGCCAATGGTTGTTTTCATTATTAGTTATTTGATTAATTCCATTAATTCAATGTTAAAGAGCCCAAGGTGAAGTCTTCAAATGTGTTGTTTTTGTTGACAGTCCAAAACCCAAATATATTCAGTTTACAACCCTCACAGTAGAGAAGCTGGAAACGGCATATATTAGGATTTTTGCTCAATAAACGACTTTAATGATTAAGTGATTATGAAAACTGTTGATTTATGTTGATCAGGAATCCTGGCTGTCTAGTGCTCAGCTAAGATCCTCTCAATGTCGTTGGTTCATTTCCAGCCACTGCAACAATAAGTTGATTGATCATTTATTTGACAGAAAAGTAATTGTTTTGAATGGTTTAAGTTATCATCAAGCGAAAAAATAAACAAAAAAAAAACTCTCTCAAATATGGATGTTGCATGATTTGCTGTATATCACCTTCATAGTGCATCATTGTAAACTAAAAACCTTTGGGTTTTGGACTGTTGGGAAGATGAAACAAGGCACTTGAAAATGCGTCCTTGGACTAATTTTTAGACTGAATGATGAATCTATTAATAGAGAACATTCAGTGGTGGAAATGAAAATGATTATTAGTTGCAGCCCTCTGGTGGTGCATGTCATCTCCTTCTCTCTCTGCCTGTTTACCGCTCATCTGTCCCTACTATCTGCTATTAATGACGCCTTGTCAATTAATCGCCCAGATAGTTTTAGTTTCATGTGCCCAGCGTTTGAGAAATCAAAACAGTGGAGGTGAATGGAATTTCATCTGTGCTCCCCACAGCATTGGAAAATCATTTTTGACAGATTCCGCAGCAAAGTGTATTTTTACAGAAACAATGTCCCAGGTACTCTGGATAACCCACAGACTTCACTGTCAGCACTCTCATGGGAGCTAAATGTTGTTTTTCAATGCTTTGACCACCATAAACAAAATTTCATTCACCCCCAGGGTGGGAGCTGAAATCTCAGAACCCTGACACATACTCACAGTTGCTATTTTATAGCCACTCCTTGCTGAAACTAACGCAGTCGCATACAGCAGCCCATCCATAAATCCATCAATATCATATATTTTCATGACAGGGACATTCTTCAGTCTTTGTTAAAACTGTCTGTCGTTTCCTTCATCCCATAAACAGACAACTGGGTGTGAAACTGAAACTATCTACATGGCTAGAAACCACTAAGGATAAAAGGAAAAATCTCTTACTGTAATTTGGGTAAACTGACCCTTTATGTCAGAGGGGTAGGAAGCAGGAAATAAAGTGAGACTGAGATACAGACCTACAGACATACAAGATCAAAAACATCCTAAATAATGGGTAGAACCCAAAAGTGAGTGAGATGTGGGCGCCCCACAGAGAGGAAGTCAAGACCAGCAAGGGGAGAAATGTGGTAGCAGGGGGAGATAGGTAGAGAGGAGCATGTGAAAATACCACAGGGAGCGCTGGGCCAATTGGCCATCTGGATCTCTGAGCTGACAGCTTGACATGTTCCAAGTGCAGTGAACATGGAGCAAATTCACTGAGCAGGGCCCCCCCTTGAGATATGCAACACATTACACAAGAAGCGTAATTAGTGGGCTGGTGGGGCCCACACTGAGCGTCACCGTGAGCAGAACGGTCGAACGGAGATCAATGTCGTGCTCTCCAAATTAATGAGGCTAATGTTGATGTGACAGCCTCGTCACTGGAGATCTGTGGGGAATAGGAACGATTCCAACGTGCCAACGGAGATGTGGAACAAGGTACATGCTTATTAAATTACTGTGGATAGCGAGCACACACAATAAGAAGAAGCTTCAAAGGCACATAGAGCTTGAACACAAAAAAAAATGATTGATGAATATTTTTAATTTGACCAATTCATATTGCTCACCAATAAAGTTGTTATTTTCATTATAAAACATACTGTTGAAAGTGAACAAAGAATACAGTTGCTTACTAAATATCAACAAATTCCAGGGGGGGAGGGGGAAGCAGAAATTTACAATAGAAAATTACCATTTTCCGGTGTAGAAAGATAATGTTTGAAGGTTGAAACAAACAATCCACAACTCAATGCATCTCAAATATAATTAAGAACTCATATCGGATGAAACACAAGCACACGTGGAACCGCGTACAGCAACATCTGTAGTCTCTTTGAGGGGAGAGAAGGGCTGATTATTTTTAGGAAAGTGAAGCATGTATTCAACATAAGTCATAA
Organism: Chaetodon auriga; assembly: GCF_051107435.1. Classification (NCBI taxonomy): domain Eukaryota; kingdom Metazoa; phylum Chordata; class Actinopteri; order Chaetodontiformes; family Chaetodontidae; genus Chaetodon; species Chaetodon auriga. The sequence goes on along the minus strand of NC_135092.1, from coordinate 6,920,846 downwards.
AATGTGAGCAGTGCTCTAAGTTATCTTTCTGACAGGATCTTCCTAATGAAGACCGTCGTTGCGAGATCATTTGTTCACAAAGACGTACACATTACACACATGAAAAAGCCAATTTGGTAACGGAGCACTGCTGGGATGTGAGGGAAGTTGAGGCTTCTTTTGATTTTTTTTTTCTTTTCTTTTTTTTTTTGTGGATTTCTTTTAAGAGAGCAAATCCTGGATCCGTTACAACCCTTGATTGGGAGAGCCAAAAGCCAAAAATGCTCCATTTGGCTCTCTGGTATTTGGTGTTGAAAATGGCAGAAACACATATTCATAAAGTACAACATTAACAACGTTATAATTTCAGAAAATTACATTTTACCCTTGATAGAAGCTTATTCTTTTTTTTTTCCTCCTATGCTTCTGATTGGCCTTTCTGTCCTCCAAATCAAACCAGATAGTCAATGTTTGATTGCAATTAGAAACAACTTAGAAAAACTTAAAAAAAAAAAAAAAGCAAACCAACAAAAAACTTCACCGAGTGTCATTGGCCGGGGGATAGTTTACTTTCAATCTTCCAGCTGCTGACTCGAAATCCACCTGATTCTTCTTAACTGAGAGGCGAGCAGAAACTCAGTGACTGCTTTCATAATTTTCTGCTCCAGTGAGGCACATTTACACCATCCCAGCCTTTGATTAGTCTTTCTTAAAAAAAAAAAAAAAAAAAAAGAAAAGAAAATATTGAAAGATGATAACATGACGCTTCATATGGACTCAAAATATGGAATCCCAATTTAAATTATACACAGCTGTGTTAGCAGAGCGGTCAGAGCCATTTGTTCAGTGCATTTTCATCGGTGATTCATTGCTCAGTTTACACTTTTTAAAGCCTCTTGAATATGTCTTTCACTCGTGTTTAGTTGCCACGTTGTCTTCATGGAGACAGTAAGCTATTATATTCTGTACAATTAGCTCCCATGTTGGTAAGAACCATCCATTAGTGCTCATGAGTCTTCTTCTAAGGCTCTGCTATTCACCATAGGACTGCATTTCCACAACCATCTGTGTCAGTGTTTGTGTGGTGATGAAGCATGATGAAGTGCAGCAAAGCTGATGACCAAAGACCGCAGGCCAAAAAAAGACATTAGAAAATCTTAAGAAAAAGAAAAAGACGGTGTGGTGTCCTTTTTGTCTTGGTCGGTGGCTGTCCTTGTTAGCGTTGGAGGACCATTTTAAATGCATCCTTGAATGTGAATTATGGGAGTAGGATCCTGATGGGTTGTCTGCATATGTCTCTCTGCTGTGTCCCTGTTTCATTGTGGTTTGCTGCACCATCCAAAGCAGTTCCAGTTTGTGGGTTAATGGATGGTAGGCAAATCTCCCAGCCAGGCACCAGGTAGGGGGCGTGGACATGTATATTCATTCTGCGAGGACAGAAAAAAAGGGAGAAGACAATAAAGTTAAAACCATTTAACAGCTGGTCTGTGCCAGTTACAGAGGTGGTGGTTACAATGTAAAGTTAATTACAGTGCCCAGTGATTTGATAACAGTACAATGGGGCTGTGACAGTGCCAGCAAAGCAAATTAGGGTACGCAATTAAGCAGATGATGAAATCCCATGTGGTTAGATAGCTTAGAAGGCTGGAGTGACTTCCCCTAATGTCTTACAGAGATTAAATGAAAGCCCAGCACAGAGAACTCTTACAAGTGTTCATTTTGAAAATGTCAATTAAAGATGAAGTAATTAAATAAAAAAAAAAATGTTCGATTGAACCTGCTCACCTCAACATTTAGTCACTTTATGTCTTGTTTGTTTGCAATTATTGATATTTCAATTACCTTCTAGTCAAGTATTGATTGGCCTCTGAACAATGGCTGGAATGCCAACTGTAAGTGTTGCTCTGTATGTAAATTAATTACATGACACGTGTCAGCAAAAGAGGGCATATTTTTCATGTTTTCTCAAGAATTTTGTCATCAGATTTATTACAGTAACGCAAACATAGAGCGGTTGAACATGTGCTTACATTTTACTCCCAATGGAACATATGGTTACACCTCTATACTCCCTATTAAATACATTTATTTGAAATAAACAGGCTCATTCCTATCACACAGCCTATTTGTATCACTAGGAACAGTAAATTCAAAACCATGACAAGTGAATGATTCGGGACCTTTAAATGTCAGCCCTTTCCCACAGGTCAACTTGAGCTTGTTGAGATGTTGCAAATTAGTAAGAGATTTTGACATTTTACTCTCATTTAAGAGCCACAAGCTTTGAATTGATCTCCACAGTAAAAGCGGCAGAGGCACACTCAGCCCGCATATCCAAATTTGCCTCTGAGCATTTTGTGCTCTGTAAAAACCCTCTTCTTCACAACTTAACCTTTTAAAAGAGCCTATTTGCAGCTTGGCTACAGGTAAATCCACGTTGCCTTAATAACACAAATGCTGTGAATTTTGCCAGGCTAAGCAATTTCTAAAGCTTCCAGAATCTTCTCGAAATTATTCCGGCTCAACTTTTTGCTGCTCAAGCTGAGATTGTTGTCAGCATGAAGCAGATCTCTGTAACATAAGGCTCAGACGAGTATGCCCTGAGCAGAACTTTTATTTAAACGTTATCAAACAGGCTGATAAGTCTTCACTCGACTCTTTATCTACCTCTCAGGTGGATGTGAGTGAAGTGAAGACAGCTGCGCAAATTGTCATACCTCAGACAATTTCAGAGCAGAGCACAAAAACAGAAACAACTCGCAGCCGAAGCTCAGGATGTGCTGTGCACACATGCACGTTAACGTGAACTCTGAAGCAAGCAACACACACAAAAGCTGACGCATACAACGCTTTGAACAGGCAGACGCACACTCATAACCGCTTCATCCTTTGAGGTGGAAATAAAGATGGGATACACGAAGAAATGAGTACATCATCTACCCAATTAGTTTTTGTCATTACACACGATAATCAATATCATAAGCATGCTGTGCCCCATGTTTTGCAACCGCTAATGAATCATGTTCTGGTGTTGAGAACCTTGGCTATCTGGTAGAATTATAGAAATAAGGAGCCAGTCCTTGCCAGAAAAATGTCCCTATAGGTCTATGCATGTAGGTTATTACGGCCCATATTTCCGTTTATTGTCAGGCGGCGACTTTTAGTGGCTGTAGTAAATATGATGGGAGCAAAATGGAAATCAGGTGATGTAGATTATCATAAAGAGCATGAAAGTTTGGATTTGGAGGAAGGTGGGGTGGATGGAGGGGTCACACAAACACAGGACTGTCGCCCCCCGAGACCGCTGTTCACGCTCTGTATGAAACTGGAAGCCACTTTGATTTGTAAGACCTGAATTAAATGGCAGCAATTTGAAAGGAATTGCAGTCACATCTCTTAGATCTGAATTAAAGAGACGATCTTCACAACTCTGCCTGAGAGACTGCAGGAGTGCATTGCTTGTGAGATCATGGTCGCAGGACCAACTGTTATGTGGCTCATTATGCTTAATTTGATGGTAAAAGCAGAGCATAATGTTTCTTGTTTATCTGTTTATCGTTTTTTTTTTGTTTTTTTTTGCAGTCGTAGTGTATCATGTAGTCTTTCAACACAGCTCAAAAGTTTGCTTCATGGATACAGACGTCGGAGCTGTCGTTTGCAAAAAATCACTATGCGGCTTCAACGTAATTCAACACAAAGTGTTTGGTTAAATAAGGATTGTAATTCACTTTACTGCTCACACCTCTTCAAACTCTTCAAACTTGCTTGATTGCTTTCAGTCATAGCTTGGAAACAGTGCTTTTCACATCACTTTGCATGAAAGGACTGGATGGCTATGGCTGTTTCTGTTGCCAGACCGGCATTCAATACTGCTTGCATTCTTGACAGCAGCAAGGAAGATGTGCTGCTGTGCAGCCATGACGAGGTTTTGCCATCTGTCACCAGGGACATGTGCTTCACTTTTTGCACTCTCTCAGAAGTGGAACTTTCCAGTGGTAGAAACTACAGTTCTTTCCTGCCAGTTCTCCAGCATTGTTTTCCAGGACATTTGGACAGCAATAGTGGTCTTTCACAAAAAGGCAACTTTCTTCATGCCTCTGAAGGAGCAATTATCCTCCTCCACCTGTCTGTGGCAGCCTCTGAAAAGTTCTTCATCTCTAAAAGCAAGAGCAAGGTTTTAGCCAAAGTGGGAGTTACGACAAGCTGGCAAGGGCGAAGGATAAGGTTGGCAAACGTTATGGTCAGGGGTCCTTTCTTCCCACCAATTCAGGATGGCAGCATCTAGAAGTGTAGCTGTTGGCTATTATTAAAACTGTTCAAAATCTCAGAGAACCTAGAATGTCACAGGGCCACGAGGAATGTCCTTTGCCTCAGAGCACATTACATTTCAGGCAGCAGAAACGCCGGGGCCAATGAGATGTCCACAGACAACAGTTGACAAGATGCATCCTGAAAATTTGAGTCTGATTTAGAATTTTGGAGAAAGGACGAGGATATGTTTACCTCAAGGAGAGGCGCCCACTGTCTTTTGTGGATCTCGTGCCACCACACAACAACCTACCCTTGGGAGTGTTGTGAACTATTGCAAGAAAGGCTCTGTGCATAAACCTTTGCCAACTAAATCCACAGAAATGCCTCTGTGCTTTCCTGTCCTACAGGCAACAGACCCACACATTGAAGAATCTCAGGGAGAATTCTGTGAAAGCACATGTGCAATGAAACTGTCTTTTGTTGGCATCTGTAATAATCATCCTTTTTGCATTTGGTAATATTTTGAGGTCAGGTTGATAAAAGAAGAGAGATTTGCTTTTCAAAGTTTCACACATTTTCTGAGGACATTTGTGTTGTATGCCTTTTCAGTATATACCTTCTTCTATAGTACAAGTAGACAAGCTAGCAAGGCTGCAGAAAATTAGCCTGCCGACACATTCTGCTGTCCCTGTCGGTACATGCCTCTCCAACTTTGTGCAATGGGGTCTGTTTAGAGCCAAACATGCACAAAAATTGGACTTTTCCTGACAGAAATGTCATTGTTATGTTGAAAAACAGAGCCCTAAAAATGATACATATATGGTGGCCCTGCCTTCACAGAATTAAGGTTAAACATGTAAACATTGATTCCAATACATGATATCAGATGCAAACCTCAGCAGCACGGCAGACAAGCAGTGAGACAGCAAGACAGCATAACAGTAAGACTGTATAATCTCTTACTTTGCAGTTTTATTTTTATCAATTCAATTAGCCCAAGCAATATAATTTTGTTAACATCATAACAAAGTCTTTGTGTGAGTGCAAAATCTGGGAGAGAATCAATTTTAAATGTATCTGCTTCTCAGAGGAAAAAGAAAATCCGGGTATTTTGTGGGTGAATTCCACAGAAACCTGAAAACCATAAGCCTTATACATATGTTTGAGTTGTGTTGGTCTGCCCACACTGCTTTCACATCATTGCGTACACAACAAAACAACGCTAATTGAAAGGCACATAATTGTAACTCCTGCTGCCTTGCTATGTAGACATTTCAAAGGAGGACTGGCTGAGGCTAAGTTCTACTCTTTTCAAGAACACAGGTTACATGTCCAGAGCTGTCCATACTTTCATCCACCCCCTCTAATGCCTTTATGTGTTTTTTAATTAGGCTACAGTAATTAGCAGGATACAAACATGATGTAATTAGGTTGCTCTCAGTCAGGACAGCTGGAAGTAACACAGACATATGCCAGCCACTCTCAAAGGGATCACAAGCCTCTTACTCCACTCAGGGCTCCAATTACCCTGTTCCATCTCCCCACCCCGTTGCCTGCATTCCTGTGAAGTTGCCTGTTTCTTTCTTTCTCTGAAGACCAAGAAAAGAGGCAGACAATAGGAAAAAAGACTGCATGTGTAAATTCTTTGTGAATTGTAAAGTCAATGAGACAATTTGAATACCGCATCCATTGCAACATTGGTCTGGAAACCATAACAAGATCTATGTATGAACGCAGTTGCTCTTTTGTTGTGTAGATTATGTCAGACATGGATCAGGTCTTATCTCCACTTATGATGCAGACAAAGTGCAAATTAAAGAACACCAACTGAGCTTATTTCTGCTTACAGAAAAACAACAATTACACAAGGAAGCTCTGTTGGGGAGCTGATGCCTGTATAAGCTCTTGATCTATGCAAACACAGATACTTAAACTTTCTCTTAAGCTCTCTCTGCCACACAAACGCAAACTCCATCCTCTGATTTACCAAGACCAAGTGACAAGTGACCAAGTGATAAATTGCGGTGTTGATTCATTTTTGTTTGATGCTGGTAAAAGAAGATGAAGGTGCAGAAGCCACTGTGAACAAAGATGTCTATACACATCTGCAGAAGTTGGTTCGGAGTAATGGGATCCTGTCTTTGATAACAAGACAGTGTTCTTCAGAAATAATAGGTACATTAATGGACTTCCTGCTTCTGGTCTGACAAAAAGCCATTCATTAAAGGTGTCTAATTTTGTTCTCAGCAAGGTCACAGCAGCCATGTCTGGCTCTTAACAAATAGATACAATACATGTATCATGGGAAAATTCAATTATTTTAATTGCCCTTTTTTATCTCACTTGTGGTTCTCATTCATTATTTCCACCAACACCTGGGAGAACATAACAGATCTAACATGAATTAAAAGGTTGAGAATGATATACATATACTATTGTGCAAAACATTTGTGGCATCCCACCCAACTCTTTTCAAATACACCAATAGCGTGCATCCACATTAATGAGATGTATGGATACAGCATTATAAATCTTGACAGCAAGAACAATACTTTGCCTCCAGCTATACTTTATGACTCAGATTTAAAATGCAAACTTTGCAGTGACACCATCAAGATATTTGCAGGATGCCAATAAAAGAGAACAGATGGTAAGCAAACTGTATAGATATAATAGCACAAATACAAATAAATACATTACAATCTGCATGTAAGCACTGGACGTGCAGTGAACAGAGGCTGAACACCAGTCACTAGAAATGGCTTAGTCATTCACAGCCACTTTGCTTAATTGTGAACACTTCATTGGAATAACTTTATTACCTCATTTGAATTTTAAGAACAACAGGTGTGGTGGAGACTTAATGGGTTGGCAGACATATGTATATGCTGATTTCGTTGCAAACAAGCAGATATATTAATATTTGCTTCGAAAAGGCCCCAAATGAAGATACTTTACTCAAAAACATATTATTGTGGCAGGAGTAAAGTACTGAATAGGACTGTCTATCTATCTGTAACTATATATCATATCTGTCAGTCCATTGCCGACTAATGTTGTTTTTGGGGGGGCTTGGAGTGAGTGAGTTTAGTGCTTCTGTGTGTTGCATGACTGATTTGCAATTTGACCATGTTTGTCTGCAGAAGGGGGAGTTTCAGGGATGTTGGTAGCTGCAGGCAATCCAGGGACACTTGTAAGCACCGCTGAATATTTGGGTTTAGTCAGGTTTAATCTGTCCCTCAAACAAAACAACCCCATCACAACAACTCTGTGACTGTTCTGTATTTCTGCTAGTTGGAGTTGGAATCCTGCACATGCATTGAGCAGGTGAAAAAAAGCCACTGCAGGAACGGCGAGTGGCAGCAGGGTGAAATCGCCGCATTACCAGCCCCATGTCCTCTCGTGGCTCCTGGCACCACACTGTGAAGAGAGCATCATCTCTTGCTGCATTCACTTGCAAGCGAACATCAGACTTTCACTCTTCCAACCAGCCACAACTTTTCATATATAGATTTTTTAATTAGATTTTTCAAAACCGGGGAGGCAGCTGAGATGTCAAGGCATTTTTTAGGGGTCACAGCTGCCACCTGATGCCACTCCGGTAGCTCTCGCCCTGATGAACAGCTACAGCAGTATCAGTCAGCCATGATGGAGTTCTAGCAAATACTATTTTAAAGATGAGCACATTTTTGTGTCAGTCAAATTACTATTTATTTTTAACTGCTATTATGAAGATGTCTGTGTTGGGTAACTGCAGTATCTTCGAGAAAAGAAATAACTGAGCTTCAATATGTTTTTTTTTTCTCTGCACTATCCCTGTCTCTAACAACACAATTTCATAAGAAGGAACGATATCGTGACCCATATGTGAGTGTGCCAGCGAGAGTGAGCCGCTCTACACGAACATCATTTGAAGTCAAACAGAGAGTGACATTGTGTGTGTATGCATTAAGCAAAGGATACAAACTGTGTTGTAAAGGTAGAGCTCAAAGATCTCCCCGAGGAAATCTGATCCCGCGAGCTGTGACTGGGAGCAAACCGAGCACGGCTCTGAAATGTTGCACTGTGTGTACATTTTTATGTAAGTGCATGCACATGCATGTTCATCTCTGTTTGAGCATTATGATTTATGACGATTGTGATTCATCCAGGTGATGGATGACCACATTAGCAGCACCAGGTTTTTTCCCCAAAGTCTCTCTCTGTATATATCATGCGGTGCGCCATAAATTCGTTTTCACATGTCCGGAACAAAAACTCCATAAATAAAGCAAGCAAGAAATAATTTCTAACCCTTGTTAGGGTACATGTATCATCTCGGGATTATCCATTACACGTGTTATCCCACTAATACCATACACACTTGCTGACAAAGTGCCACGTCAGGAATCTTTTTATGAATGTTGTTTTTGGGAGGGTTGTATAACTTAGCTTTGATCTTCCTCTTTTGTTACAAACATTACAAAAATAATAGTTCCTGTGCCTTACAGTTCCTGCTGCTTGTGTTGCTAGGCAACATGTAGCCTTGCTAAACATGAAAGGACTGATATCAGCTTGACAAGTGAATGTCTGTGCCTGGATTACAGGTTTTTTTTTTTTAAGTCTTAACCAATTTGAAATAGGTTTCATCACACAAAGCTTTGGTGATGATCTGTTCTGAAACCATGAATACACTTAAACTATGAGAATATAGAATAGACTTGAGTAATGGACAACAGGATATTAAGAGAGTCTTTCCAACGGAGATATGTATCGCATAACTTTGTTTCTCAAACACGCACAGGCTCACCTCACTCGCCTTTTCTCCACCTCTCTTCCATTATCACACATATAAGAAGACATACTTCTGCTCTCTCTCTCTCCGTCTCTCTCTCTCGAACTTGTGAACTCTCCCCATCTCTTCATTATCTGTGCAGGTAAAGACGTGTTAGCCTCAGCAGTTTTTAGCCACATTTTCCTTTGCTTTTCCCCTACAGCTGTCCTTCAAACCTGCAGGACACCGATGCAAATAAATTACTTGGATTAGATCAGCAACGGCACTTGTGTTGCTTCATCGGTTTAATTTCCCATTGAAGAAAAAGAATTATAATAGGACACTTTACATCTTTTTTCAAATTAATATCAATCTAATTTTTGGGTCTTTTTTTTTTAATGGAAAATAAACATTCAATTTTTCATTTTCTCTCCTGCAATTCACAAATCCACTCCGTTTCTGCCTTATTGGCTGATACGTGGTGAAGAACACATGCAACCCTGTCGTTAAATTTGCTGATAGCACTTTAGTGACAGGCTGGATCACCAACTATGATGATGAGGCCTAACTGGAACAGGTCATGGGGGACCTGTAAGGGACAACCTCGAACAGCCTAGCACTAAATGAATGCAAAACCACAATACGATAAGATAATCCTTTCTTAATCCCACAGCTGGGAAATTTGCAATGTTTCCATAACAAAGCAAGTCGTGTAATAGGAAGGGGGAAAAGGCTAAAACAAACAAAAAAAAAAAAGCAAAAAAAAAAGCAATGATACTTAATATTGCACAGTTTAGTATAGACTGATATTGCACATGAGGGAATTTGTCACTTACAGTGCACAGATGCACAGACACTAAAGGGAGCGGTGATAATTGTAAATTGTCTGACAGCAGCAGGAATGAAGGACCTGCGTTATCTCTCCTTCACACACCGTGGGTGAAGTAGCCTGTCACTGAAGGAGCTGCCCAGTGCTGTCAGAGTGGGGTGGGACATGTTCTCCACCAGGGATGATATTTTAGCCATTATACTCCTTTATCTCCCACCACCTCCACTGGGTCGAGGTAGAGTCCCAGGACAGAGCTGGCCCTTCTTAACCAGTCTCTTAAGTGTCTTCCTGCCAGCAGTCAAGATGCAGCTGCCCCAGCAGAATACTCTATAAAAGATGGCTGGTGCCACCACAGAGCCAAAAACAGTCCTCACGAGTATCCCCTGCACTCCAAAAGACCTCCTCAGCAGATATAGTCTGCGTTGGCCTTTCTTGTATAGTGCATTTGTATTGTCAGTCCAGTCCAGTTTATTATTCATGTGAACACCCAGGTAACTTGTCAGATTCCAGCATCTCAATGTACAAGACAAGAGTGTTTGCACCTTTGGGCTAATTGGGGATTTTGCAAAAGCATTTTTTCATTTTCAGACAGTTTAGGAAATTAATAGGTCCTAATGACCCTCTCCTCTGACACTGTGGAAAGCATCATAAAGCGGGCCCATCATCCGACCCACACTCCTCAATCTGCAGGATTTAGACACCAGAAAGTGCAGCACAAGCACCAGTAGGATTATGAAGGATCCTCACCATATTCCAGTTTCTACGCTCAGGCAAACACGTTCGTAACCACATGCACAACACAGACAGAGTCAGAAAAACTTCTTTCCTCAGGCTATCAGGATGGTAAACTGTGACCTCAGGATATCCTCCACCTTGTCTGGCACATTGGCCTCTGTGAATCCATCACATTACAATTGCCCTTACAATTGCACATAATAGTTTATAACCTTTTTCCCTTTGTTTTCTCTAGTGTTTTAGCACAGCCTTAAGAGTATGCCAAATAGCATTTCAAGTAGACGACCATTCAATCCTTGTATTCAAAAGGATTGGAATGTCTGCTTTTGTTTGGATTCAGTAAATACTATACCTGAAAAATCCTAGTATTAGAGTTTTAAAGATCTTCTCATTACAGTACTCCAATAAAGCAGTCCTGCTCAGTGATTTTCAACAATGCACACAATGGCTTAATACAGCCACACATTGTTCAAGGATAGGTTAGTTGCTAGAAACACTATGGAAAAACCTCTGACAGTCGAAAAATGTCCATCTCCTCTTCACATATCATAACTCCCTGTCCCCGGTGCAGTGTACTGCAATAAGACTGTCTCCATATGTTCAAATCCAAATCCCTCTATTTTCTGACATCTTAAAGGGAATCCGTAGCTGAATTTGGGAATTGTAGGTCACATTTAATGAACATGTAAAAGGCTTCAATTTGATGTGATTAATCATAGCCGCAAGGTGCGTCACTGAAGCAAATTTGTCTAATATTCTATTGCTGACTTTTATTTTAACACGGGAAATTAAGCAGATACGAGTTTGACGGGTCTTAATGACAAAATAATAACTGATTGAGGAAAGGAAAAGTCACCCTTTATTAGCGTTCATGTGTATTATTTCTGTGGTCAGAGACAGTTCAATTAATCATCATTTCATGAGCATGAATAACTCATTACAAAGACACACAAGGGAACCGACAGTCTGGTTTGTGATTTCATATTGTATAGTGTAAAAATGTGGAGCAGCAAATCTCCTCAGTTTGTGCGCAGTCTTATAAAACATTTTTAATGCCAATTATGTGAGAAAATGTCACTTATTTTTGGGTTTGTCTCTTTCCTTCTCACACCGTCTCAGTAAACATAGTTATATGGAATTCAAATATGTACTTGTTGACTGATTGAAATTCAGTTCAGGCCTGTCTTGATCTAATACAATACAATGCATTTTAATATGATGAAGTATGATAGAATTGTTGTAAACACTTTTATTATTCCATTATTTCTACTGGACAGTATTTTGGCCACTGGTTTCATGAGGGCATTTTTGGCATCAATAAGAGAGAAAGATATAAATTAAAATGGACTCAATGCAATGATCATGATAAAAACCTTTTTAGATGATGGATTATTATTATTATTCTGTGTGGACAGATATTGGTACAGGCCGATTTTTAGAGTGAAAGAAATCAATCAAGTCAAATTAAGGCTTTCAAACAGGTCATTGTTTATTCATAATGTAATGGTGCTGTATGTGCAGCATCTTTAGTAATTGATATTGACCATGCAGAACTGTTGGTGATGGAAATACTGTATATTGACACTGTAGAAAATGTCTAGCTGAAAGGGCCACATTTGAAATAATAATCTCTAATAAGTATCACTAATTTGAAATTTTAATTTAGCTTTTTCTAATCATGTGACCATTGTAATTCTTCAGTGTCAGCTGTAGAGATTCAGCGGTTTTGTGGAAAGCATTCAGCTTTGTATTGCAGGGGAAAAGATGGGGTTTAATTAATTCACCTAACATTTCTAGAGACATTTATAGAAGTCAACCTCTAGCAGCCATTACAAAACTTTGCAAAAAACTTGCATTGAATTTATTATTCAGCAGTGGTTGTGGTATGTTGGCAAATATATTAAAAGCCTCACGAAATTGTCACAGTGTAAAATTGGGTAATCGGCTGGACACACCGCCTCCCTGTATTCTATGTGGAAAAAGTGGTCTGCCACATAATTTTCAGAAGGTAGCACAGTTTTGCTTTCATGTTGGCGTTGAGATTGTGGTTTAAGGAGCATTTCAACAGGCAACAGTTCAGGTCAGGGAACCAACAATTAAAGGTTGAAGTAATATTTACCAAGCAGTTGACGTTTGCAGGACTTCATGGTCATTAAGGCTTAGTCAATTCATTGATTTGATGGACATGGTTGTGTGGTTTGAGTATAGCCAGATGTCTCTGCGAGACATGTATGTAAGCATTCATGCGGCTACCTCCAAGGCTGAAAAATGCAGAGCCAACGTGAAAATACCCAAAACTGCAGTCCCTTGAATGGCCACTTGTGTCCGGCTTGAAAAGTGAGTCAATCCCCATAGACCCCTATATTAAAATGTCCATCTTTACAGAAGAAATAATCATGTTCATAGCCTGGTGCAAAAAAAAAAAAAAAATGTCTATAGCTAAGTTCCCCATTCATAACAACTGTACGGCGGTGTGGTATTTGTATATTCCTATGAGTGATGTCACAGAGATGATGTCTATGTTTTACAATCTATGATGGAACTACATCAAGTGGTCAATGAAAATAGCCACCAACAGGGGAAAAAAAAGTGCCAGCAGTTTAAACATACAGTCATACAGCAGATTGGGCTATTGCAGTGTTTATCTGATCCCCGATCAGTACAACCAATGAATGATCTGTGGGGGTGAATGAGCATTCATCAGCATAGGAGAGGCAGTTCATAATACAATTCATCAGTGTGTTTGTTTTAGGTTTTGGATAACACTGACTCTATTTGAGGATCTTTAGTCAGGATTTAGAGGGCATCATAGCACAGAGACAGCATGGCTGAAAGTTAGAAATGACCTAATTGCATCAGAGAAGGGACTTGTCTCTGTGCTCATCTTGTTAGATCTTAGTGCTGAATGCGACACCAATGACCATCACATTCTATTAGGGAGACTGGAGCATTTAATTGGTATTAAAGGAACTGCACTAAGCCGGTGTAAGTCCTGTTTATCAGATCAATCCCAGTTTGTGCATCTTATCAATGGATGCTCCATGCAAAGTTAGTCACAGAGTTCTACAAGGATCTGTGCTTGGACCGATTCGATTCACCTTATGCTTTCTTTAGGGCGGGGGTAGCCAGTGAGACCGTTTGATCCAGCCCATGAGGCACCTCATGAATACAAAAAAACAACTCAGTAATACAAAATAAAAAATACATTTAAATTAAAAAAAAAATCTTGGCAGCTATTACTACTTTAAAGAGTAGACTAACACAAAGTGGCTGATGTCACGTCAAAGCATCAATGCAACTGTCAGGCAAACAAAAGTAGATTGGGAGTGATGTGGATTCAAATAGAAATGGAAAAACAATCCTTTTTTTGTTCAAGTAAAAGACAAGCCAGTGTGCTTATGTTTATTTGTGGACACACGGTTGCAGTGAAAAGGGCCAATCTCAAGCATTTTTACAGCTTGATGAGCTTCAACGACAAATTGCACTCATATCAAGTTGACGCTATTCGCTATTTATTTTGGGTGTCCAAAAAGCAGCTTTCACCAGACTGCATTCTGACAGAGACAGTGTTATGTAGGCAGGTTTTGCAGTGAGCGAGCTAATAGAAAGATACAAAGATGCTGAAACCTCATTCACAAGGAAAATTCGTGGAGGAGTGTGCTCTTGCAGCTGTGGAGCTGATGGCACAGGACAAAGTAAAATTGTTCCAAAGTGTCAGTTTGCCTCAAAGGATTCATTGATTTGAAGGGAAAATCTGCTGTGGGACTGATGTTACTAAATTACTAAAGTGCACATTTTATTCTTCTGTGGGCAGTCTTGTTACCAGACAGGTTCAGGTGCATTACAATCACCTCTGGACTGGAGTGGAGAAGATCCTGATTTGCACTGAAATCCAAGATTGCATTGATCATATTTGTGATCTGGCCAACTGAGACCAATACATGTGGGTCAATGCATTAAATCTGATCTGTATTTTATTCCCAATATGAGACAGTTAAAACATAAGGGGGCTATTCACACCACAATTTCTGTTCCAAACAACCTGTATCTACTCATGTCATTCATACAACCCTTCCCCTCTGGAAAAAAAAAAAAAAAGCGTGAACATGGCATTAGCATTTGGAGACAATGGTGCAAATTATCTGAAATCACAAGCGAGCAGGCTCAGAGTGAATGGTGCTACATTAATTTGTGTTTTGGTTCTTGTTGAAAAAGGGGGCAGGGGAGCATTGCTCATACACTTTCCCACCCCTGAAGCAGAAACAGCTCTGACCTTTTATCAAAAGGCTGCTTGTCAAAGATTTCTATCGGTCTGATGAGGAGTTGGATTGTATCAATTATGCCATGAAACTGTCTCCCTATCTGATGAGATATGTATTTTTTTTTTTTATCTCAGCATTACAAAAATAGATGTGTCAGTTTTTATGCTTTGTATTGAGAGAGCCAAATGTTCATGATCCCTCATTAGTTTCCCAGCTTGGAGAAAAGTGGATTGTACATGACATCTTGAAACTCACATTATACAAAATTAGATGTCTCTAAGGGTTAGTGGAGACATGCTATGGAAATTTAAATGCATCAACAGGACTGCGGATGATCGCTTTTAATAATCCACCAAAAGCTTTGTATTTAGGTTACTGGGCCTCTAGCATCTAGTTCTCTGGCCAAAAGCACAAGCGTGTTTAATCAAGTTTTATTTTTTTCCATTTTGTTAAGCTTAATTAATTGGTTTGCTTAAATTCTGACAGATTCCTGCCATGCAGAAGCCATACCAATAACAATGTGTTTTCATGTGTTTCATGTCTTTGGACACCAGTGGAAACCACACGACACGGGATAGTTGACTTCCTATCCTTATCCTGTTAATAAAAAAAAAAAAAAAAAAAAAAAAAAAAATGTTCACATGTTCCAAATCAGCTGTGACTTCCTGATATAATAGAACTTGATCCTGAAGAACTGCCAAATAGCTGCAGGAGACATCTTTTCCATTTCCCTCCCCTTCCCACTGGAGTGGCTGTTGACACTTGCCAGAGGGTGCAATTGTGCAATTAGCACTCTACTGCAACTACTAGTGACAGTGTCATCTCAACTTTAAATAAATAGCAGGCGTAATGTGACATTTAACAGAAAATGGGATGCAAATGATACCATGATCATGAGTGTGATACATTGAACTTTTCCAGCGCCTTGTTATAAACAACTCTATCAGGATGCCAACCAACCAGTTTATTATGAGCCTTAGAAAAAGCCTAAAATGGGAAAGTTTTGTGCCTGATGAACAACAATGTTAACCAAAAAAATAAATAAATTAAAAATACAATGATAGTAGTCACATTGACATACTGTTCACTATGAAAAAAAACAAAAAACAAAAAACAAAAAAACAGGAAAAGCACCAGCTCCCAAATGAACTGCACCAACTTAAAAGCAAACATTTTGAAAAAAACAAAAAAAACAAAAAAACATTCCGTCATAATATAAAATCAGAGTATTTCTGCTGTTCCAGCAATCCATTGTCTCCCTTCCCACAGTGGATCTCGGACTGGCCCTTCAACGCTGATCTGCACTGCATGTATTTGCCATTTAATTGTGTCTGTGTCTTTAATTGTGTTAATTGTGCCTGTGTGGCGTTATGATAGCATCTGCATGACTTGGGTGGAGTAATGGGCAGTAAAGTTCATAATGTGTAACCTCTTAAAGGGCTTCTCACACCATTAGTTTTTACAAGAACTGATTAAAGGAGAGGGGAATCAATTTGGTGAATTGTGTGAAAGAAGAAAAAAAAAAAAACAGCGTTACATAATATTGTATATTTAGTAACGTCAAGTCTAAACCAAGGATTCACCATCAAAGAGACGCTGAATATTGCACAGATTGGTAAAAGTCACCTGAAATTTAGTCAACTTCACCACTAGAGTATGCATGCAAGACAACCAGACCATTCTATTGTATTCACCGTCATTAGGTTCTGTTCATACCGTACATACACATACTATCTGTTTGTCTCTTTCATTTAACTGATAATTGCTGTGTACAACAACAATAATGTTAGATTTAATGTAATCAGATATTGATGTGGTTACATGTCATTTAACACTATTTTGCATTAATAAGCAGTATATGAACAATTGGATATTACCCTTAAAATCAGACTGGACTGTAGTTTCACTTGACCTTATTGTTCATGTTAGCTGCTTTCTGTTTGGGAGGGGTTGTTATGTTGCTGTAACCTACTGAACCAGTAGTGAGTGATGTACCAACCAATCATATTATTTACTATGTAGCTGAAGACATATCCTTATTTGTGATTTGTTAATGTATAAATAAATTAAATAAAATAGTAATACATAATATTATTGTTATACCAACCTGTTCATTCGGTGTGCCATTCATCAATCTAGAGATTATAATAAGGCTGTTTTCATGCACACTAAATCCAAGGATGTGATCTAGCCGATAGTTGGAACTTTAGAAAACCAGAACTTTCTCTCATTCATTTTTTTCCCTCTGTTACAATGACATAACATGCTAATTTTTTAAACTAACGAGTCTCTTGAAGAAGAAAAGCAACTTTAGGCAGCGTCGCTCTGCTCTACAAAAGGAGTGGCCTCCGTGGGTGGCTGTGGCTGCTGCTTCATTCCAACAAATGAACATTATGCCTATAGGGCACCATTCAAAATATCTGATCTCCACAAATGTCTCCGCTCCCTTCTGAAAACCACACTTTAATAATTCAAACATTTGTAGAGAAAGAGCAAGAGTCTTGTGAAATTAAAATTAATGTGACAAGAGGAAAAAAAACATACTGCAAATACAGCACATTTCAAGCAACAGAAAGCTACTTACAGCAAGAAGATCGAGGATAGATGAGGCCATAAAATATAGACAGCATTGTACAATAGTTGCACTTCTGATGCAACTTAGAATGAAGCATCAAACAGGATCCATATTGTGGCACAAACCAAATTGAGAGTCTCATGAAATTACAGCACTTAGGAAAAACAAAGTGATGTTTGCACCTTCATACCAACAAAAAAGAAGAAAAAAAAAATGCAGTGTAGATACTAAAGGCTCTTACTGTCAAATTTTCGAAAGCAAAATCATGTCTACCTCCTCATAGTTTCAAGGCTCATTAAGTACAGTGTGTCAGGCAGAGGCAGCGTTATCTCAATTCATTATAGTTAGGTTAAACTGACCACAGCAGTAAACCTCCCTAAAGAGCTGCGGCCCTGCTCTGTCTGAATGGAGGTGATGTCATGGCACATACTGCAATATCCACCGACCTCATCATGACATGAGTAGCACATGGAGTTGCATGGTGCTTTCTGTCTTCTTTTGATTCCAGCTGATTTCCTGTCCGCTTTTATTTTCCTGCATTATTTAAACTAAGTTGGCGAAAAAACAAGGAATGAGGAATAAAAGGTGCTACAAGGAAAGTTTAAGATGCGTTTTCTCATGCCCCTCAGCTTCTCATACAGAAGCACAAGGTACCTTTAGTTTAC
The DNA here is from genome assembly GCF_051107435.1 of Chaetodon auriga. Lineage (NCBI taxonomy): Eukaryota > Metazoa > Chordata > Actinopteri > Chaetodontiformes > Chaetodontidae > Chaetodon > Chaetodon auriga. The sequence goes on along the minus strand of NC_135092.1, from coordinate 6,902,797 downwards.
ATTGGATGGATGGGTAAAACAAAGGCCTTTCACCCAGGAGGCCATTGTGCTTGTACCATGTTAAATCAGAAGTCATGCTTACGTTACTCGTCATAATGTACTTCACTTGTGTTACATATGCATGTGCCAAGCGGCAATCTCTGGGGCTGAAAAATAAAGCCAACATGGTAGCGCCAAAAACGGTAGTCCCTCAATTTGTTTTTTTATGGGCAGAGTGACAGCTAGCTGCTAGCTTTCAGCAACCAGGCTTCATTGTGCCTCATTTTTGGATTAGCTGGGAGTTTGGTGGAGTCATGCACTGCCAAGATACTGATGGCTCAAGCCACTGTCACTGAGCATTAACAATTCATTGATTATCAAAATAGTTGTTAAAACATTTTCTCTTTGATATGTTGATGGATAACATTCGACATACACACAACATAAAAATGCTTTTTGGCAATGAGTAAGTCTTAACCACTGCAGTATAAACCATTCAAATCCAGCAACCGGAGTATATTTGGTGGACCTGTTCACGACTGGCTGACGCATGCAACAAGTGGACATTTTATCATTTTAAAGGGTCAGAAGACCAAAAACTATTGGTTTTGTCAGAGTAATGTATGCTTGGCATCCTGTGCTGATCATGTAACTGCAGCATAGCTCGTGTGAGAGAGACCTTTGTTGTGTGACAGTCCACATCGTTCTCTGTCTGTCATTTCCTGTTCGGGCTGGAAGTGTCCAGTGTGTTGTCTGGTTTGTTAGCTAATGCTTGTCTTCATTTTGTTTATCTCCTCTGCTCTGAATGCTGACACATGAAAACCTAGAAACAGCAAATCTTTTCTTGATGAACAGCTTAAAAATGATCAATTGTCAAAATCGCTGTCTATTCTATTTCTGTTAATCAACTCCTTGATTACTCAATTAATAGTTTACAGTATCGCACGTTCACTGCTTTCTGTGTGTAAAGTAGCAGGAATGCATTTTGTAAAAAGACTCTCTCAGTGTGTGTAGGCAGGTGTGTTGTTCATTTTAATCACACTTGCACTCTGCAGAGTGGTAATGTCATGATACCGCTAGTTACACTTACTCCCATTCAGTGTGTGCGCATTTTAGTGCTTGGACGTGTTCATGCTGGCTTTGCAGTTCTAAAGGCTATGGCAGAATAAGATGTTTGTGTGTTTTTGACAGAACAAGTGAAGGTGGGTGGGTTGATGCTACTGTTATCTGAGGATGAAGTATACAGCAGCTGCCAGAGCCCGTGGCAAGAGGAAAAGGGGGGCAGGTAGGCGATTATAAAATTCAATTTAGGGCAATAGAGGGGGTGGATCTTTTATGTAAGGTGCCACTGAGCTGCTTTCCCCTTTTCAGTCTGAGACACAAACACACATGCATACACACACTATCAAAAATCTGCTATAGAATCCTCTCTCTCTGTTTTTGTTGTGATATCCAGTAAAACAGAAGATCCCTATTTGTCTTAGCTGCAGGGCCAAGTCAAGCTCCAGATGCTGCTAATAATACACCACTCATTGGAGTTTGTGTTGAGTATGTATGACTGTATTTCTGCATGTGTGGTAGGGAGAAGCGCCTGGGGTAAAGAGCGACGTTTTAACAACATTTCAGTACATGCATCATCATCCAGCACGGCCTCTGCAGGGAGGAGTTCTTTTGAGGATGACCCAGCAATCGAGGGAAGAGGGCATGAAATTGCCCCTCTGAGATGGTTAAGAGGTTGTTGCACTGAATAAGTGGAGATACTTCTCACCAAGGGGTTTGCTGGCATTGTCGTCCAGCAGCAGCTGTTCCCACCATCCACATTTCAAAATTATGACAATGGAAGATGTTTTCAGTTTTTCTCTGCTTTGTCGACCAGAAAAACACCTCAGTCGAGCAGTGAAAACCATATATCTTGCCCTCATTAGCCCCCCGTTGTCATTAATAGCAGTTCATTTATTGGCTGACAGGAGCAGCATGATCTTGCTCCCACTCGATGAAACACGCTCAGATTTTATTAACTGCCCTGAACAGAAACAGAAAGCTTTCTATAAACTATAAAAATCTCTTAATAATTCAATCTTTTAAAACTCTGTCTTGTTTGATCACAGAAATGATGAATTTAATAATTTAAAACCAGAGTGGATTTCATGATGCACACACGAAAAACTGCTATTTCAGTGTCTGGAAGGGAGAAATTGGGGGGGAAAAAAGCAAATGACTTAACTGGAATATGGAATATGAGACCTACTGTATATTAATTGAGCTATCTCTCCGCGGTGCACGCCTGCTTGCACTTAAGCTCTTAATGGTTCCTTAAAACTGATGAGGTAAAGGGGAGAGGGAGCGGAAAATGAAAGTGTTCTTCTAAATGTTTTTTGGAGGAACGCCTGTCAAGTGGAACGGAACTGGAGGGGAAAATCAGCCAGGGGACATGCAAAGTGAGCGCTGTGGCTGGCTGTGTGACATCCTTCTCTCTTCAAAGCTGTCTGAGGGGAGGAGGGGTACAGGCACAGTATCTCCAGGAGGCAGGGAGTGCTTGAGGAAAAGACCAGAGAGACACGGCGAACTGGCAAATCTGCTTTTTCAGTCTCTCACGAGAGACAATCACAGCATTCGTTACCTAGTGCTGATTTCTTGGGCTGTTTTTGTGAACGTTTATGCCATATGAAAGTGTAAAAGTTGGACATGTGTACAATGCTACAGACACCTGTACTGCTGATTGATACACACTAAAAATATATGGCATTTTGTCCCACTGGGTCACATGTGTTGCCTTTGTCAAATAACAAAGCCCTCTAGTGAGGCAATTATTTGGCCGAGAAGGAAGTTGAGTGAAATTATCAGAGAGCCAGAAAGTCAATTTAGGCAGGTGGATGAGGTGAATGGGTGGGTGAACTTAACGTGGGACTTTGCCACAAGAGACTACAGTTTGTTTCCTGTCCATGTAACCATGACGATGGAGGGTCTAATCTTAATGAAGAGGAAATTTTAACCCGAAGATTTTTTGGGTGCCATGCTGCTGATAGCTTATATTTAATTTAGAGGACTGTGTTTTTCTTTTACTTTGCCACAGTTATCCCACTCTTCGGGGTTGGGGTTAGGGGTTAGTCCCTTAGAGGTGGAACTAAGCGCACAGAATAAAATCACGACCATGATGTGCAAACCCATGGAATGCATCATCATTAGTGAACGGCTGCATGTAGGGAAAAAGTGGGCAAACTGAAAAAGCAGAATGTTAAATCAACTGGTGCAATAGCTTTTCCAGTCATTACAGTTTTGGCCAATCAGGAACCGATCTTGGTAACTATCCTGAAAACAACATTAAGCAAATGTATTTCCAATTGTCTTCTTTCAATTCATCTGAGGTCTAATCCCAACTGCTGCTGTGTGACGGACATTTTCATTCATATCTTTTGGGTATTGTCATTTTGGGGCTATACACGCAAAGTATGAAACCATAAGGAAGCACATGTAACTTAACTTAACTTAATAAAAAACTTAACTTAATAGCATTTAACTGTATTATCATTAACTTTATTAACAACCGCTAATGTTGGTCTCTTAATATTAAGAAATACTAGTATGTATTTCCATAATGTTGAAAAATATATATATGTAACATCATTCCATTATCTGAAAGTTGCAGTCTTATATCAAAACCTCATACAATAAGCTCCATTTGTGAGAGAAGCCAAGATACCAAACTGTTCGTTGGTGTAATATATCTAGAGTACAATGCTGTTTTTCCCACAGCTTCTTTCTAAGGACATTTTTGTCTGAAAACAGCTCCTTTTTTAACCACTATCCTTGTTTATTAGCTCGTAAAGCACACCCTCTGTATTTTATCAGCTCATGAAAGAAGAAGCTACACTATGTGAACAGCATCGCTTGTATAGAACTAACAACTTCGTAAAAGAGAAAAACAGACTGAAGACTTACCGGTATACTACTTACTTACTTAATACTTGAACCTCAAACTGTGACACATTATAGACATTTAATGAAAAGATAAGTAGTGGAGCATAATATTGTGTCACCTAAAGATTATACTGCAGCCACGCTGTATAGTGTACCACTAATTATGTATTTAAGCTCCGAAATCTGGCTCCACCACAGCTATATTTTCACTTGTTTTGTCTGATTAGACCTCTTCTAATGAATGTGTGGGCATGCACACACTGTATTTGACTGACATTTTTGTGCCTCACGACAGGCAGCTTACACGGGCATTCAGACCATGTCAGCAGACTGGAGAAAAAAAAACAAAACATTTTAAATCTTTGTTTACAAGTAAAACTGTCATTTGGGGCGGGAACGTTTGAAGAAAAGATGGAATTGAGATTTTCCTGACCGATAATAATTTTGATTTTAATATCTATTATTGTCTTTGTAAACTCCAGGCCTGTATTTGTTTATCCAGGTATAGAATCAGATAAAATAATGCAGTTGCTTGTTGTTAAAGTCCTCTGAGTATTACCTGATGGGTATACTTGACATTGCCTGATATCATCGTGGCTTTTAAAAGTGGCATTGTGTTTATTGAACAGTGACACTGAATGTCAAACTGCCTCTAAGTTGCGTCTGACAGTGTTATGATATCAAACAGACTACCTTGTGATACAACTGACAGCTTTGCACTGTAGCTGCTGAGCTAACTTTAACGTTAGCTTCGCAGACTGACAGGGCGAGCTGCTCCACAGCTTTGAACCCTGGAGGTCCCCACCCTGAGCTGGTGATAAACATAAAACAATGAAAGTATTGCATGATTTTCAAGGTCTTCCTCTAGCGCACTCAGTGCCAAACCATTCAGTCATGTTTGGAGTACAAAGAAATGCGATGTGAAACTGGCAGTTGAGCTTGCTGCTCGCACTGTCCGACCTAAACTCGAAAAGGCAGAGAAAATTGTGTGGGAGTGAACAATTTTGTATTTAAAGCAAACTGAATTTGGTCTTCTGTCTGTAGATGAATTATTAATGAAAGTTTAACGTTAATTAACTGGATTACTAAATGCCTAAACCAATTGATCTATGTGCTCTGGAGTAAGGAACAAAAATATATGTATATGTTTTTGCATCCCCCGCAGTGGAGAATACTCTCTATGCTGCAAGGCTAGTGCGTACCAAGGAAATCCATCATTATCCATAACTTTGTAAAGACATACGTGTCTCAAATTGAAACAGACTGTGAACTGAGTGATATTTCTTTGCCAAATCAGAGTTGGCTGAAGTTTAGTGCGTTGGTTTGCCAGCTTGTTTGTTAGCGCTGGAGTTCAGTGATCCACTCGCTAATGTTGAACGGTGGTGATGTACTTTCATCTTACAAAGCTACTTATCAAGTTCTTAAATCCCAAATGCTGGCCTTCTTTGAAGATTAACAACGCTGCTTCTTTGAACTGTTGCGGAATCGTAGAAGACAAGAATCTCAATTCTTATTTGGATCAACTTTCACTCACTCTCATTTCTTGAGGCGGTGTTAATTATGTAAGTTACGATTACAATTACAGCTCTGGCGATCTGAATATTGTACTCTTCAAAATCGCAGTTTTGATATTAAAATAATTAATTGTTCAGCCCAATCAGATAAACAACATGAGCTCCCTTTAAAATCGCTCATTGTATTGGTGGTTCTGGATTTGCCAAAGAGCACTTTATTTACACTTTTGTTGTTCTTTTCTCCAAGTAGGAGATATTGAAAATCCCAATAACTCCAACTCAAGACAATCTGAACTGTATTTCCCATTCAACAGCTCACATTTACAGTCTCTGCAATTTATGTGAATGTCGCTTGAGTGAATGGATTTTGGTGATCTCAGCAAACTCGCAACATACCTGCATTCAACTTCTGCCTGGCAGAAGTCTAATCAGCCAGAGTAAATGACAACACCTGTCTGGGTGTGTGGGGGCCTTTATGTTTGAAGTTTCCAGCCCCAGAACCTTAAGGACCAAAGAGAAAGAGGCAGTCTCAGGCAACTGTATTCTGCTGGGCTCTGACACCATTCTGTGCCAATCTTGACAATACCTCACTGAATCCTAGCCACAGCAGCGTAAATGTGTTGTGTTGGCTTTTGTTTTTCCACATTGCCATCCGCAAGGACTGCTGGCGCTGCACAGGGCCATAATGAAAGGCACAGCCAGCTGTGCTGGCCAGCAGGATGACATTTTCATCAAGCTAAACGAGGCTTACATCAGCTTCTTAATAATTAAACGCCTGAAATAAGCAACAGTGTAGACCCCCCCCCCCTCAATAAACTACTGTAAAGCACTGACACCCATCAGCGATGATGTTGAAAAGGAGAGATCATTTCTGAGATGATGAGATTTGGATTACAGTTATGTTGAGAGAGACAATACACTGACTCTGATTGCTCCAGAAATACTTGCAGTGGTAAAAGAAAAACAAAACGAGCACTGCTTTTGTTTTGCAGCAAACTGCAGTCAAGTTTCATATTCGTGCCAGATGTATGACTAACACATCAGGCACAGGATTGTACATACCACTGTCTGAGCCTGGGTCCTTCAACATTTTCTGGGCCTCTTTTAGGTTCCAAAATAAATCAGCATGTCATGATGTTAATTTGTTTATGACATATTATATTAGATTTGGCATAGATCATGACAGCAGCTTGCAAGTGATTATACATAAATGCCAGGTTTGGAACATGTCTAATGTATTTATTTTTCTTTAAAAATACATCAAAAAGGCATTATGTTGTTCTAAACATTCTACAAAGCAGCTAACTTGGATGCTACAGACTAATTTGGAATGTAAAAGAATCCCGATTTTCTGCAGTGCTTGACAATTTTTACCCAAGTTCCACTAGGACTGTGGAGTAGAACTGGATAACGGGGAATTTAGGGAGGCATACAATGAACATATCCAACATGCTTCTCTAATGTGACAATGATACTGTCACAACTTCTGCCTGTCAATGCTGGAATGCCAGAGTCAAAGTTGAACTTAAAAAGGGCTAGTGATCTCTTGTCAAGCTCATGTATCAAACAACATATGCAAACATTTCTGGCTCTTTTGACATGTGCACTGCAGAAGCCCCAGATTTGTTTATTCTGAGAAGTCTACAGCAGCATTTTCAATCACAGGAGAGTAGCCCTGTATAGACCATATTCACATGGCGGCCCTTTTCCTGTGACGTGACACTCAGGGTGGAAAGCTTAAATGCTGTTATCAGAAAGGATAATGTAGAGCTGCTGTGAGTAATTCTGAAATATTAACGCACATCTTGGACACATTGATTTAAGCCTGGAAGCACAACTCACCGGATGTGATCAAGCTTGCAATATAACGTTAACTGTCTTGCTGTCCCTTCACCCAACCTCAAATTTTCTGGTTACGTCAGTAACATTATGTGACATTATACCTCCTAAAACACATATTTCTGTGTGACTGAATATCACACAGAAACATTACAGATTACATCCAAGAGTCTGGCCAAAGGTTTGTAGTGGTAAATGTTTTGCATGGTATGAAGAGACTGGCAAGACATGCCTGCTTCATATTATTATGTTATATTGCAAGTTTGTTTACGTCAAGTGCGTTTTACCTCCATAATTTCGATTACTACATTATCCTGCTCAGGATACACAAGGCGTCCTTACATGTTATTTCAAATATTTGCATAAATTGCAAAGATTTTTCTTCTTGCCTTTTGTATAATTTACTGAACCCTCACAATGATGAGATAATGAGAGTATACATATATTCAATATTAACACTGTTGCGCATTGATTCTCTGTTGTGAAAATTATGTCAATGCAACCATAATCTACGGTAGCTGGAGGAGAAATTACAGTTTGAGGTGGTATTATATGGAGATATTTATTTATTTTTTTAGCGCTTCTTTTTACAACCATCTTAGCAAACTATTGAGCAAACAAAGCTTTTCATTTCCTTTTCAAACACAGTTGGACCCATAGGTGGATTTTCCATAGGTGTGCACCCTTTGGTTGAACGGCTGTATTGTCCTAAAAAAAGCATGCTTCCTGAGAACAAACAAAAGATGACCTGCAATTCTTTTCTTTCCTTTTTTTGTAAGAGGGTGATAATTACTGTGGTGTATAAATATACCCTCATATCACTAAGGGATCCACATTTAAGCCATATCATACACTCTGGGATTACCGTAGTGCATCTGTGCAGGTTACCATAAATCTCCCCACACCACTGAGGAAGTGTGCGCTGTTCCGGAGAAACTCAGCTGAAGGGCAGTTTCACTGCACACCCATGTATGAGACTATAGGAGGGCAATATGGCCAAAATCTTCTATCATGGTATATGTAATGTTATGTCAAAGTAATGGTATATATCATGTTATGGTTAGTGTTATGTCAATTTTTTATTAAGAAGTGGTATAAAATAACCATACTGTACCATACTTCTTTTCTTCTTTTATTTGGAACTTCCATACAAATAAAAACAACTGCCTCACATGAGACAACACTTCAGTTAAAAACAAAAGACTCAAAACAGTAAAACTAACTTTCTTTCAAAATGGAACCTTTTAAGGTTCCAAACGAGAACAACAGAGATGTAACAGAGGTGCATTATCGACACCAACTGTTGTTCTCAGGACACGTGTGGTAATCAGTCCTCCTGAACAAATCATATGACCTCGCAAAGCAGCTGGATTGCTACATCGTGCTGCCCGCCCGAATACACAGCAGAGACACTAAAGCCGTTTTCTCATATGAAATTCAAACAATGTCCACAGAATCAGGTCCAGACAGTGTCCAGAGTTGCTCTTTCACACACGTAGCACTTTTCTCCGTGTCAGACGCGTTCTCACTGACTGGTTATACTGTTTGGTTTAGGCGAGGGGTGGTGCCTGGGTAGAGCGTGTAGGAGGAGGAGGAGGACTCATCTGTAATGAGGACTGTTTCTGCGTTGATGTCAATATTACATGTATTAGGATGTATCCGCAATATCAATGAAAGAGTGGAGAGCAAAAGCAGGTAAGTAGAAAAGAGTACGAAGCAGCTACACTCAAAACATCCACTCGCTCGCTGTGTAGCAGGGTAGCAGTGCATCCACTGTGAATGACAGTGTGCAAATATGGCTTAAGGGATAGCTCCTGTGGTGGAAACACTACTGCCAAATCTCTACTGCTGGACACATTTCTCCTGTTGCATGGTGTATACCGTCATACCACCCAACCTTGCACAAGACCATGCAGATCATAAACCTTCATCACCTATAAAAGACTTCCAGCCTTGAACAAGTTAACAGGATCCAGTTTTTAGTGCAGTTAAAGGCCTCTCAGGCAGCTCATCTCTGACATGTGATAGCAAAACGGTGCCGATCAATACCAGTGCACTTTATCCACCCTTTCTGTGAATTTTGCACCAATTGATAATGTTGTCTTTTACAAACTGAAAAGATTTACAGCAATTTGCAAGTTTATTAGTAATATATAATAAAAATTCCCACAGAAACACATATTTTTGCACCAGTGCATCCCATCCCATCCCTGCACACACACACACACACACACACACACACACACATATATATATCAAGTACAGTACAAACAAACATACTGTCCAAACAAATTGCTTAAAACACATATGAGCCATGCCATGTTGATGTGGAGAGGTGTTTGCAAAATAGTTAGACATTGTCCAATTATTCATGGTCCCTTAAAGCAGACACCAATACCATGAAAAACATTTGCAAAATAAAATGTAGACAACAAATAAGAGATAAATATTGTGTTTCAAAACAGTACTTAAAGCCACACACAATAAACCTCAGAGAACACAAACTTCAGTATTGCATTATTGTTATAATGTGGTCCTCTGAGCCCATGTTGTAGATTGCTTCCCCTGGATCAGATTAATTGTTTTCCATTTTCCACTTTAAGGTTTAAGTAAAACCTGAATAATTGGAGACATCTAATATTAGAAGTCAAGCGTGTTATGAACGAAGAGTCAAGGGTGCTTAGCTGTGAATCAGAAGTGTCTTTTTACAGGGCATATTTGATAAAGGATTTACCTCTCTGTTGAGCCTTTGTATTTTGATTTTGAGTTTTTATTTTTAGGCTGATGCGATGGATCATACCTCACACTCCCTGGAGCCAGAAATTGTGCAAGTGCAGGAACCAGTGCCATTGCCTAGCACTTCCAATGCCTCTGGTGTGGCAGCAGGGTTGTAGCTCATGTAATACTCTTGCAGCTGGGAGCTCAGGTTCTGCTCTGGCTCTGGACTCTTTTTGCGACGCTTCCTTCCCACCATGGATCGCTGCTGCAGCAACCTGGTTGCACCTGGATAGCGCCGCCACAGCACATAGATAATTGTTAAGAGTAGGGACATGCTGAAGAAGAGTGCCACGCTGCCCACCACCACTTTGTGCAGAGTCATGTGCTCCATATCTGGGGGTGGTGTAAGAGTGGGTCGAGTGCGAGCAACTGAGTCTCTTGGGTCCTTGCTCATATGCCCTGGGAAGGTAGGATGAGGAATAGGTCGAGGTCTAAATGGTGGGGGAGGACCAAAGGTGCCGGTTGGTGGCATAGGTGGAGAGCCACTAGTAGGGGCATAGGTTGGTTCAGCAGTGGCTTCAGAAATTAGTTCAGACATTGGTGAGGGTGTTTCAGTCAGAAAGTAATCAGTTTCCTCACAAATACCATGATTCCTTGTGGCTTCCATAATTTTTTCTCCCTGGAGATACTTTGGGCTGCTGCATATCATCGTGGTGTCTTTACTTCCCCGAAAATTCCTCAACCAAGCCACAAGTGGGCATATGCCGGTTCCACAATCCCACATGTTCCCAGCAAGGCTGATGGAGGTCAGTGAGATCCATGCTGACACTGCCTCCTGAGACACATTGGACAGTTTGTTGGATTCCAGGTTGAGGACTTGAAGGTTGGGCAAGCAGTGAAACACGGCTGGGTCCAGGGTCTGGATTTCATTTCCAGACAGATCAAGTTTCTGCAGTGTATACCAAGTCCATGGAAGGCCCTGATTGACCACCCTGATGCGGTTCCACTGCAGATAGAGTGATCTCAGGTTGGCTAAGCGTGGAAACAGAAAAAAGTTGATTCGTGAGAACTGGTTGTGCTCCAGATGCAACTCCATCAGCTTCTGTAGCCCCAAAAAGGTGGTGCGTGTAAGAGCCTTGATTCGATTGTAGCCCAAATCCAGAAACTCCAAACTTCGGCATTCCAGGAATGCTCGAATTGGGATGTTGGACAGACCATTTGAGCGTAGGTGAAGGTTTTGTAGTTTTCGTAAGCCATGGAATTGACCTGGCTGCAGGATTTCCAATTTGTTGTAGGACAGGTCCAGACTGCGAAGATTGGGAATTCCATGGAATGTTGAATTGTGCAGGGATGTGATCTTGTTGGAGCTTAGTATTAGCTCTTTAAGCCTGCGGACCCCCTGGAATGCTCGACTGTCAACAGCTGAAATCTGATTGTGGTCCAAGTATATCCAGAGAAGTTGGCTGAGGTGAGCAAATTGATACGGTAGGAGGGTGTGCAGTTCATTGTAGCGCAGAGAGAGGCCTTGGCAGCCTACTGAGACATTTTCTGGGACATCCAAGAAGCCAGAAGAATCACAATGGACAGTTTTCCCCTCACATCGGCAGCTGTTAGGGCAGGTGCGCTCACCAAAGCTGAGCAACAGGGGAGCCCGCAAGAGGAGGAGGAGAGGAAAGAGGAGGTGTGTCAGTCGTCCATCACACAGCAATGAACCTATAAGAGAATATGAAACAGAGAAACACAGAGAAAAGAGGAATTTAAAGACTGTAAAGATCAAGTCATATGTTTAGATGTTTGCAAATATGCTGAGGACAAATCAAAAATGCTACATCTTCTTTCAAGCAAGAGGGATTTGTAACTTTTCCAAGAGAAAACCATGTGAGAAGTAATTTAAAGTTCTTTGTTAAATAATGCCAGAGGAGCTTGATCATATAAATGGAAAAACTAGACAAAAAACTCAGGTGAGTTAAAGACAAGAATGATCTTCAGAAGAAGATCATGGAAGCTGACTGCAAAAACTTATGCAAAAGCAAATGGAAGCTTAATAATTGTTTTCTTTCATCCTTCAATACTGGTACTCATTTTTAAAGCAACTATTGCACGAATCACATTCAACACTTTGCATACCATCCTTTTTAGTTTTCTTATAATCAAGGGTCATGATGCTGGTTTCTGCAAAAGTGAACTTTGAGATTTTACTTTTCTCAAACATATTAATGTTCTGAGCGTAAACTTATCAAGGATGATGGACATCTGGACAAATATTCTACACATCTGTTCAGGGTTGAGATACTGCCAAACTCAGCTTAATCGTGAATCAACCAAAAACTTGGAACCTCTATTGAGTAAGTCTATTAATATAATTCAGTGTAAATGCAGTGACTGACTCAGTAAAGGTCTTGCAATTGCAGGACAATAGAACTGGACAACGATGTTCTTGACTGTCCAAGTCAGTCACCTGATGGAGGCACTTTCAAATTGAAGCTGACAGTTGGCCCTTTAACCCTATAGCCTTGTTTGATTTCTGATTCTCCATCCTGCAGTGCCAACACGTTAAATGATGTGTCACTGTTCTAATCCATTTTGACTGCACTATATGTCAAGGGACACATCCTTGACCCAAGGCTCTTATCTAGTCGCACTCGAAGTAATGCTCAGGCTTAGAATGTTCATATCTCAGGACAATGCTGCTTTCAAAGACTTTTACCTCCCCAAGGCACCTGTCTGTTCCCCGCTTTTTCGAGCAACTGCTCTGCTGTTAACCACTTCAGATTTGACAATTAACAATGAGGACCTAGTCTACAAAGGCATAAATGGAGGAAGGGTGTTAATTTTGTTTGGACAGGCTGAGACGGCAGTGTTTCTGAGTAGGAAGTGGGTGAAAGCAGGGATGACAAGCAGCATTGTGGAGATGTGTAAAGTAGCTGGGCCAGGGACTTTTTTTTTTTTAATATATTATACAGAGTTTCAAGGTCTAGTGGTTTTTAATAATAAATGTTTCCACAGGTATGGAGTTTATTATTGAGTATTGGACGAACTATCATTTGTTGAATTGCTAAGATTCAAATTTGTGTGTGTGTGTGTTTCTGAGACAGCGAGAGAGAGAGAGAGAGAGAGAGAGAAATTATTAAGTATAAAGTCTTCTGTTTAGTTCATGTTTTTAGTAATTTATAATTATTTTTTGCCCAGTAGATTTGATTTTTTGTTTTTGAAATTGCTATTACTGCAGAAGCATTTAGGCTAACTCTGTACATATATTATACATAAGCAAAGAATGCCTTGTTTCTTCTTTTACACATTGATTTCCAACTTCAGAAAACACATATTGACAGAAAAAAGTCATATTCCTCATGATTACACATTAGCATTAATTCATGCATACTTAAACGGAACTTATGACCACTTGACGTTTGCCACCCACTGATGTGGAAGGAGTTGACTACTTGTGCAACACGTATGTTTGTGCTTACACTTGTGATGACCCTTACTGACACAGTGCATTTGTTAATTCCTAAATGTAGCCACGACTGTGACATTCTCAACCTCAAAACCCTTGTCCTAACTATAACCTAAACCTAATTCTAACCTTAAAACAAATCCCCCCAATCTTTCATAGAACTGTGGACTGAACAAAATATTCTTCTTTTTTGAAAATGTCCTTACACTCAAGGTCTAACATTCAAAATGGTCCTCTCAAAAATGAAAGTAGAAGAGCACACACACACACACAAACACACATAGCCTAAATGTTTCCATTTGTTTTATATATGAAGTCACTGTTTGACTTTGGTCAAGGCTTATGAAAGGACAGCAAGTGAATGACAGGAATATAAAACAGAAATGCATCATTTCACTGGCAGAATGTAAAACTCTGCATATATAAGATTTGGAGAGATATAGTATTGCTTTCCAGAACTGTGTGGAGAGACAGATGTGATTTAAGAGACCAATAATCAATAGTCATGATGGGGAAACTACATGAATCAATAATGCAAGTTGATAAATTTGTTATGTGCATTGCAGTCACTTGACATTCACACTGACAGTTCCCCAGAAAGCTGAACAGTAAATAAAGTGTTTCGTCATGCCTCTTGTAAATGTTCATTACGATCCTTAAAACATAGTTTTAATATATAGCAAAGCTCCAGGAGATGTTTTATGAACACAAAATCATTTGTAATGTCCATGTGCTAACCTGCTGTTGTAAGCTGTAAAAAGAAACCACATTATTTCATATATATCATTATACCACAACTTGGGGAGGGTCACACTGCACTGTGACAATTTCATGCTAATATGGGTAGCAAAAGTCTCACATGACCTGCATTAATCACACACTAATAGTATGTCACTGTAACTCAGTGCAGGCACGCTCATTTGGAGCCATAAAATTGCCAAACAAGACTAAGCACAAAAACAATTGACTTTTACCCTCTGAAAACTATATTTTACTAGAGGCTGAATTTTGTTTTAAAACTCTGTACACTGTATTTAACAGTCCTTGCCAATGAAAATTTATTCCACACTGTAATGAGTTGGGGGTGGAACAGTAATCAAAATTCTGTTAATAATATACAGCATAACTTAGTTTGGGACTAACAGATCACATTTAATGGAATTGCATGGGTAGAAGTTCTATGTGGTATCCCAGTTGTCAGTTCCTTGCGACTGTGCAACATTAGCTAGGGTATGAGCACCAGCAATGGCACAATTTTAATGGATCTGCTCTAATTATAGTTATCATGTGACACCTGAAAAGAGTCCATACTTTAGCCAAGGCTGCATAACCCTCTAAATCTGTTATTTTAATAATACACAATGTCAAGAAATGATTCATGCATTAGCATCAAAAGACAGTGATAGACAGCCATGGGATACATATAGACTTGTTTCTTTAAAGTAAGTGTAATTGGTTAAAATGCTCAAATATGAACACTTTGTCACTCTTACTAGTTCTGAGATTTCCTGCAAACAACAATCAATCAATTTTTGCATTGCACTGTGCTTTATATTTAATGCTTTTATAGAAATGACTATAAATAGTAGAAAAGAAGAAGAGAAAGAATGTAAAATATTGTTGGATTTTCGTGACTATGGCACAATACAAGCAAAAAATAAAGCGGCAGAGGGAAAGAGAGTGTTAATGAGCATCTGAGAAGGAGTGAGGATACACACTCTGTCAAAATGCGTGTTATAAATAAAAATCCTCCAAGCAATAGATGCACTGCCACTTCCATCACCTCCATTAGGTACCCTGTGAAGTGGGCAAGTGTCCACGTGACTATACACAGTCATCAGTTTTACCAAAATGATAATCCCATTGGAGTATTTAAGTGTCTGTTGTGAGCCCCTTAGGGTAACCTCACTAAGTCGAACCACTGAAGCTACATTTGGGATCTTTCGTGCTTGTGCCCCTAATAAAAAAACGTAAAAGTGGATTCATACATATTTTAAATCGTAGAAAACTGCAGGCTGTACGATGTCATAGAAAACCACAAAATTCAGCCACTGGCTCATTGACGCCTCCACATGACAGCATCTTTAATTAGCACATACTGGTTCAGCATGGATTTCTGTGGAGAGACAAGAGTAATAAAAACCCACTGGACATGTGTACACCGGGCTCCCATAGGAGGCTTTACAGAGCAGGACGAAGAGACTTTTGATTAATGATTATCCAGTCATTAAATGTGGTATTCTGCAGTGGCATCACACAGATTTTCCTCTTTTTTTCATACATTAGGTGAGGTAAACACCATGTGGCTATTAGGGCTCTACGGGTCTTGCTAACATCGCGCGTGCCATCTCCGCCAAAGACAGTCAGGGAAACAAGGACTCTCCCTTAACAATGTGTACGGGGGCGGGCTGTTGGGGCCTCCTACAGCTTTCCAAATAACAGGATTTTTACACGAATCTTTTCAAAACACTTTTTCTCTGGGTCTGACTGAAAGTAAACACAAAAAGCAGCTGCCTGGAGCAGCTATTATGACTAACTGCATAGGGATCTACATCCAGGTCAACTAGTACACCGTTTGTTTACACGTGCGAGGCTGTGGGTAGCTTTCCATTGCGCATGTGTTCGTGAGCAGCAGTAACTAACAAGTGCCTGCGAGTTTCTTGCAATAATTAACTGACAAGATGCACACTGTGCAGTTTTCATCTACTATCACTACCCCTGGATGATGGAGACTCCAGTTGTGGCTAATTGCTCAGCAAGTTGCCCGAAACACTACTCCGAGACACCACATTCTTATTTTTGTAATCTCTTTTTCTAGAAAGCCACCACCATATGCTTTGATTGAGCTGGCCTTGAGATTGACGACAGTGTTTTTAAGCGATGCATTTGTTGCGGTTACACAGTTGGAATCCCTCGCATTCATGGACACATCTGCTTTCCAACTCTGGCATCAACAGGTCCCACTCTCTGCAGCGAACGTTTTCCTCCTCAATCGGCTGTGGAGAGCAGTGAGTGCAGGAGCACCGCCAGTTTCATTACAGTCCTGTTGCCCTTCTGCGTCTGCCTTCATTCTTCATGTCTCCTCTTCCATTCGACTTAGCGCCTTGTCTGTGTACTCCGAACAAATATGATCAAGCATTAAAACGAAAGTTGGCCTCACACATATGAACAGATGAAATCCCGCAGTTGAAAATGCAGGGTGGTAAGGTGATTTGTGTCAAAAGCATTAGTTATTTGGAAAGCTGTATGAGCCTTATACAACTTGTTTTGATCGAAGTTGCTGCAGATGAGTCCTCGTTTCTCTGAATCTCTGCAATGGAGGTGGCAAGTGCAAAGTTATTTCCAACACAATAGCTGCATTCACGGGAAATGCACCAGGTTGAAATTAACTGGAATTATCCTTTCAGACCTCACTTGTAAGGTCACTCTTGATTCTTGGCAGTCGCACACCAACAACACTTCACAGACAAAGCGGAGTGAAATAAAGCTTTTTGATAGACCGGGAAGAAATAAAAACACATGCAGAGAGATGCCTGTTTGCATACACATGCCTACCTTAACGCTACAGGTATGACTGACATTCTAATTTAGAAAGCTGAAATGTTAGAAAGGAAAAATGCGATGGATTTAAATCATCATCAATGAAAAAAGCTAAATTATACAGAATCTGTATCTGTCACTGTGGGCAGAAGACACGAAGTTAGAGCCTTAAAAATAAATGAAATGCCCCAGCCAGTGCTATCTGTTCCCTCTCAGAAGAGATTTGATCTCATGTGGTAAGCTGCACACATCTGTTTACCTGGCTCTCTCTTAGTAGAGCATGACCAATCAGCGCCAGAGGGTTTCCGAGATTTCATATCTCGTAGCAGTTATATCTTGGAGATTTGAACAACTTGTACTACAACAATGCAGAAGTAATTATCCTGTTTCTAACAACTTTCAGGTCTCAAGTCCACTTTTTTTTTCAGTTTGAATGTCAGTGGAAGGGGTTTGCGTTGCAGGTTGCGACCCTTATAATAGTGTTGCATGCGTCGATTTATTTTTATCATAGAGCTTCAGCGGATTGAGCCCACAGTGTCTTTATTTTTTTCTGCAGAGAATCCACCTGCAACACTCAGCCAACAAAGGTTTGTTGCCATCTTCAAAAAACCGTATCCCTGGTTAACCCTCGGCTAAATACGAGTGTAGAATTTTGATGCCTTGATTTAGTTAAAACTATGAAATCAAACCTAGATTTAATCATATTAAAAGAGTGCTGCACCAATTTAGCATTGTACTCTTGTAACACTGTCTCATGATGGACAGTTGGTATAGAAAGTATCGCAATCAATGCAGCAGAAGCAGAGATATCAGCTCTTTTATTCCACACATTCTTCTCCCATCACTTGAGGCAGTTTATCAGATTTCACGCATTTCCCTCTGGAGCCACAAAAGGATTTATACAACTTTTTCACGTCTGTTCCACAAGACCTGTGAGCAGACTTTGAAGTATAAAATCGCTGCAGATCCACTCTAACTTTTATTTGGTTTAGGATTTATTAATAAAAAAAAATTTGCAACAGTAAAACCTTGATTTTAAGCTGATTTAATTCTTATTTTTGTTGGTAAAACCCAGTGTACTGCATTCCAGCCAGTGGATCAGTGCATTAAGGGAAGGACAAGATGGGTAGCTGTGCCTCACAGCAAACTGGAGCACATTGCTTTTTCTTTTATTGTGTGCAACGAATAATGCTTCAACGCAATTTACGTCTGATAAAGACGCAATTGCAGCCAATAAATATCAATTAAAAAACAGGCTCTGTGCTCCAGTGTCCCTCTGGGCTCAACTACTGGCTGTGTGGGAGTAGTTTGCTGAAGTTAGACTCCAATGTTCACGCTGAATGTCAACTAAAATGGGCTTGCAAATGCACGAAACAGCAAAAGTTAAATCATGTAATTTCTTAAAATATATCTTTCCCCCAATTACCTCACCTACGGTCACGGATGGCACCCTTTGTGAAATCCCATGAAAGTGAGACAGCTTCTCCCCCTGAGAACAGAGCGGATTCTGGCAGACCCAACAGAGTCAGCTGTCGTCTTCTTTGGCTGTGTGACAAGTTGATATTTCATTTGAATGCACATTGCTCTGAGCACTGATGCAAAGGCTATTACCCAGAGTGCCCAAAGTGAGTTGGCCAAGAGTGCTAAGGCCGCACGCTGGGCCACTTCAAAGAAATGAAAAGTGCGTAAGAAAACAAAATATATCTAGTATTTCGTATTAAATGGTCCACGATACTATAGGCTATAGACATCAAAAGGAAGCGTTCCTTTGTCGCAGCTTTTCAAGGTTATAGACTGTCAGAAATGTATGAGCATTTTAGATATGGATTTATTGTACAAACGCTAAATTTTCTACCTTTATCTTTACTTGAGACATATGTACTATATTATACAATACTTCTCAACATATGCATGGTGCATTCTGTGGGAAAGACTAGGAGGCAGTATTATATATAATAATATGTCTTCTTACAGACCTTAACGCTTCAGATGCGGACTTGTTATTTTCTCCAACCGCACCTTCTGCCTTCTTTTCCCTCCCCGACTGTCTTCCTCTCTGACACAGGAGCCAAGTGTTTTTAAAACGTGTGATGTGTGATCGAGCTTAGGCAAGCAAAATTCTAAGGCACTACAGCATGTGTGATATATTACATTATTGAGTGTTTTCGCTCAGATTTAAGGCACGGAAAATTGAAAATACTTTCAGGGTATGTGACATATTACCCATCATGCTACAGTGATTAATTGGACATAGTGGCATTACAATATTTAAATTAAGTACCTTTTGCACACTTAAAACCCATTATTTTACCCCCAGTAATTAGAAAATTGGAGTCAGCTGTAATTTCAACTCACAGCAAACGCATGAAGCAGTATAAAACAGCTGATTTATGATAAAAGCTTATTTTACTGCTACTGGAGCTGCGCACACATGCAGAGATAGGAGGAGCAGCCTGTATGAAATACAC
The DNA here is from genome assembly GCF_051107435.1 of Chaetodon auriga. Taxonomy (NCBI): domain Eukaryota; kingdom Metazoa; phylum Chordata; class Actinopteri; order Chaetodontiformes; family Chaetodontidae; genus Chaetodon; species Chaetodon auriga. The sequence continues at coordinate 6,883,364 of NC_135092.1, read as the reverse complement.
ACAATATGGTACAGTGGCAACAAGATATAGGGAAAAATAGAGCATGGCTAGTTAATATCATGCCAGTAATGGAAAAATGCAGTTTAAATGGGGCAACATCTATTTAGAACTTAAATGAAATGAGCACTCTGTTTTGTTAGCTCAGTTAGTGTGCCTGGATTTGTGAGGGATGCAGTAGCCTAACGGAGGTCTAGTGAGTCCATGACCTACTCAAGCATAACAGTGAAACAGGGGAATGAAGACAGACAGATTGCTCTAGCTTTGCCTGCTGGCCGCTTTATAGGAAAAAGAGAAAGTCCTGACTTATTACCACTTAAAGACCTAATGCCATGATTAGGTGTATTGATTCCCTAAGTCTAAGCATTAGCATTCCAGATCAATGAGATTAGTAACATACGATATATAGAATTCTTATTTATCCACAAGAGAAACGGCCTGTAATGTACATGAACCCTTCACTGTGAGTGCAGCGCAGCCTTGCTGGTCACCATGTTTATTGATTGACGTGTTTATCATTCTCATTTATACAATGGCCACTGGGAATTCTTAATTCTGAGTTGACAGGTGTGGACTAACTTTCAGTAACCACACAGTACAACTGGACGCTGAAGATGACTGTGTTTGTTTGTAGTTCTGAATGAATGCCTCTGTTAAACTGGAGGTAAAGATGGCAACACTGACTGCAGTGCATGCACACTAATTTGCCGCTGCTATTCCAGAGTTGATTCAGGTCATGCACACGGCAATTATGTCCATTTGGATATTTACAGCCCATTTTGAATATCCATCTAATTTGGAGGTTTTACCACAGTTTGCCACACATGTTCTCTTCCCTGTTTACGGTCAGCTTTGTGCACGATAAGCAAGCCAATGAGCCAACAGTTTGCAAGGCTTGGGTAGAGATGCATGCACAGAAGAAAAGCCGACCATTCTCATCAGATGGAGAGAGACATGACTACTTTTAATCATTCTGAAAGACCTTCATGTCAGCTTGTCCTTGGGTATGCACGAATGTTGCAATGCTGACCTTTTCAAGGTGATTGGAAAAATGAAAGAGGGAGGCTGTGTGTGTTCATGAGGGCGTTGCTGCATGTAAACAGGAATATCAGTGGAATATTCATTGTCATTAGACACGTAAACAGCTTCGAAGGAATATTGTCTTTTTTGGAATAAAGGCCAACAACTGGAATATTTTGTGCATGTAAACGCACTCACTGAGGATAATGTTATTTGTGTATCTAATAAAATACAATCGATAAAATAGCTACTCCGTGAAAACCACACAGATTTCATTTCAAAGTGTTTTATATTTGCATGAATCTTGACGTCCCGCAGTGAAGCGAGCCTGTGGGTCTGACTGGACAGCTGCAGTGGAAAGAGGAGCGCGCAACCAAAAGAAAATAAAGACATTTGGAAAAGTCGCAGGTTAGGGTGCAACAGGGAAAGAGCGGAAGCTAACTTCACTGAATGTGTGAGTGAGACGTGGAGGGAGGGAGAGAGAACTGCAGCCAGTGTGTGTGAGAAGGAGAGTGCTAATGTCTTCTCAGTTGGGGAGATTTAATAATATGGTATTTCTGTATTCTTACAGTCTGAATATGTTCAAGAGCTTAAAGCAATCAGTGACATTTCTTTCTCTCCTCATTTTGAAATTTGTCACAACTTCCAACCTCCCGGCCCAGCTTTGAGAAACACATTCCTTCCCATTTAGCTACTTGTCCGACAATGCAAGCAGCTGGGATTCTGCACGAGAGGAACTATATTTCATTGTCCTTAAAACAGAAAAGTGAGATTAAAAATTGGTTGTGATGTTGAAATGTAAGTAAATGAATTACAGGTATTTTTCATTTGAGTACACATGGCATTTTGTTGGCATGTGGACATGGCATAGAGACGATAATACCTTCCAAGTTGTACATTCCATGATTGTAATGGCGTCATCCATGCATAATGGTATTATCTCCTACATAATTTAGCATTTTGACTGTAAATTCAGCCTAGTTTTCTCAGTAAAGAGGGTTTCTGACTACATGTAAAGTTCAACAACTGGCTCATATTATTTTCTTCTTTATTATTATTTTTTAATTCATCTATTAATTGTTCACTCTCTAAAATGTCAGAAGATAATGATTACCCAGAACTTAAAGTGATGTTAAAATTGCTTGTTTTGGATTTAAGATATTCAATTTACAATGAGAGAGAAAAGCAGCAAATCATCACATCTGAGACTGGAAGCAGCTGTTCCGCATTGAAATGTAATAGATAATAAATAGTGTTTTTTTTTTAATCAAAATTATCTATTATTTTTCTTTTGAGTTGTTGGTCAACTAATTGTTTTGACATTTAGACTAACTGATGTCTCACAGGCTTTGAAGCTGCTCATCAAATCCAAACGACAAATGAATGAACTTCTTTACAAACAGTTGTCTCATAGAAATCACAGCCTGTTACAGCTTATTTGTAGAAATCACTTAAGTCTACTCGCCCAAGGTGTAAAACATAATTTGCAAGCAGGGAACCTTTTAAAAAGGCTAATTGGTTATTTAAATGTCAACATTTCTGCACCAGCAGGTTTTGTGTGGCCGTGAAAGCTGCCCGCTGCAGAAAAAGGAAGCCTTAATGAGACAAGTTGGATGGAAGTCCACTTGGAAAAGTGACTTTTTTGAGGCGCTTCAGCCAGACCATTCTGGTCTGGTGCCTACGGCTCCTCTCAGCCGCAGCGCTGCCTGATATTTCAGGGACTTTGAGCCTTATGAATGTCCAGTAATCGTACATCTGTTCAGGCATGTTTGTGTAAAAAAAAAAAAAAAAAAAAAAGCATCGCTTTTTTTTAAATTGACAAACATAAAAACAACATATGCACTTTTTGAAAACTGAGAATGAAAGCTGCGAATGGATGGTACTTAGGAGATGTGAGAGCAAAACTGGAGTCTGCACTGCTGCTTTATATTTCCATTAAAACTTCAACTATCTATTGCTGCAGCGTTTTGATCCGACAGGATGTCCGTGCCTGATGAAGATTTATGAATGAAAGAAAAGCTGCAGCAATAGATAATTAAAGTTAAACAGCGTACAGATAGTATTTGCTCCTTATCTCTCTTAGACACCGGCAGTAGCTTAATTCCTTGTCTTAAAGATATACAAAACCTAAGTGATATCTTTCCCTAAATATGATTAAAGCCCAATGGAAAAAAAATTGATATTTAAGAATTATCTTTATATTTAAGATTCAGACATTAAAGAAGTCTGATTAGGACGAGGTATGACTTGTATGAGTTCACTTCTTTCATTTTCAATAATCAGCTTATACAGGAGCATTTTCCTTTATAAGAAAATGTAGAGCAGTACAGCAATGAACCTCATGAGGCCGTTAGTTTGCGTCTCTAATAGTTGCATCCAGTAAATCAGCCATATCACTAAAAGTCTTCAACCTTGACACCCACAGCGCTTCACATTCAGACTCAACCTGTCAAAGAGTGACAGCCGAAACTCTCCACAGGCCCAGAGGATCAGACATATCAGGAAGTTGACTGATGCTGGCGTTCCCTGTACACACACACAAGTTATTGGTTTCGAAGTCTGTGCAGAGCGGCTGAGAGCTGCATTGATCGATATGAGTGCTGATGTCAAAAGATCAGCACAAACCGAGACGTTTAAGCTGGCCACTGTGAGACGAGCCCGTTGTAAAGGCTGAGGGGTTGACATCACAGATGATGAGAGCGTGTGTGGTATGCTGGTAATGTGCAATGGTGAGAAGGGAACCCACTGAGGAGCGTGAAAGGCAATATTTATTTTTAATCATAATTCATCACTTTATGCCAGTGATCAGCCAATCCCAATGTGAATCAAAGTCAGTTCATTAATTCTGTAGTATATTCAGTATCTCATTTTCCTTACTGTGTAGCTGCTGGAAGGGATGTGGAAGACGACATGACAATGGGAGGAAATAAAAGACCTCTTTTTCTTTCTGACACAAATCCTTCAAAATAAAAGCACCATCTGCACAAATGGTCACTGAATAAAAAACATACATTTGGCACAAAAACTGCATAGATTGTATGTCTAAATACACCACCTGATCTAAACCTCACTCAGACAATCATAGATGCATGCCAAAAATATTACCAATGTCATTATTTTGTTTTCCTGTTTCCCAAATGTCCAAGTGACCTGGAAGAGAATTAACCTTTGTGTTTAAATTTGTGTGCAAGAATGAAAAAATATGTCTTTTTTTTCCCCCTCTGCTATCTATATTTCTCTCCATGCCCCCTCTGGGACTTCATGCTTCACACAAAGAGGCTGTCCTCATCAGAAAAATGAAAGCAATGTTCATTTGTTTAAAGGCCCTGAAGACCTAATTTCATTATGAGCTATGAGCTGCTACGTGAACTCACATTTGTTCTGCTAAAGTTAGAACAGTGTCGGTTATTTAACATAAGACATTTCTATGGTTGTCTTTTTCCCTGAGCTCGCTCACTGGTTTTTGAAGTGGGTGGGACTGCTGGAAAAAAGGAGAGGTCACGTACTTACATGCACCAATCACAATTTAACAATGCTTCGTGACAGTTGTGAGGTAGTTTGCTTATGTTGCCAGGCCCCTGTCAATCAAATCAACTCAAACCACACCCACAGAGTCCTGACAAAGCACATCAGCTGAGTTTTTGAGTGTCAAACTAAATGAATAATTAGGTTTAGGTTTGTATTAATCAAGTTTTCAGAGCCTTTGGATGCTAAAAAATACCCATGTTTCTGTTTTTTTGACAAGCCACCTCTTGTGGTCGTGTGAATACTGGCTGATGTCACTGAGTTGTAGTGGCAGAAGTCTACAGTTAACACTTCATCTTCTACCAACAGTTGGTGTTAACCATGACACAGATCCTTCCTCCACCTTGACCAAGCAGTTTGTAGTTGCCTCACTTTAAACAAACCTTAACTGCGGTGCTGGCAGCACTGTCATATACTGTGCACTGACAAATGATCTATTTTGTTATTTAAGCAGAAATTAGAAAAAAGTGGACATCATCAAACGTATAAAACCATGACAACCAAAAGTAGGTTGTAGTGTGATTCAGTGATATACAAAATACACAACGTTGTGTTGCAGAGTCTTTTGTTTTTTTTGTTTTTTTTCCCGGTGCTAGCTCAGCTCCCAGTGCTTCCTGCCAGACTCTGTTCTCAGTTTTGTGTCTCTGCCCATATTTCACTTTGTGAGTTCAGTGTGCAGGACACATTGTTTGGGGAAGTCTTTCACAGTTATTTCAGAATTTCAAGGAAAATACAAAATGAAAAAGAAGAGAAAAACAAACTTGGAAGGAGCGTTGCCGTTCCATTCGAGATCGTCTGGCGCTCCAAACTCAAATGAATGACCTAAAGGTACAGTGAGGGAGTTCTTGCCCATGTGATGTGCTGTGTTATGACGGCTTGATGGCGTGTGGGGGTAGTGGTGAAGTGAATATTACTAAACTGCTGCAAAAAGTGCCTGATGGGGACTTTCAGCCAGGCTCAGAATGAGAAGCAGGCGTCACACTGACAGAATAATCCTTATTGATGGGTTTAGGTATTTTAAAAAGGAAGCTACAGTTGCAGCTATTTAGATTGTTCAAGGCTAGTTAATTATTCTTCTTTCATTTTCATGCTTTTTCTAAAGAAAAAAAAAGGAGGATTTTTCTTCATGACCATGGCTCTGGAAGAAGCATAGTATAACCAACCATCTTACAGCACCATTTTAACTTTCAGACAAAGGTACTTATTTGATTTAATTTATAGTTGGCAGTTTGACTATGATTAGGAATTTATAGACTTGAGAAACTATCCAAATCTATTGTGTAAGATTGCATAATGGTCTCACAGCTGCCGGGAACATTAGTGGTTTTGTGCCAATGGCAAACCTGTGAATAACACTAAATCTTGTAATTATCCGCACTATTTTGAGCTTGAAGAAGTGAAATGGAAAAACTGTGTCCTCAGGTTACTTTTTTGTTCAAAGACATTCAGCTTAGGTTTTCTAGAAATTTGCCCCATGCACCAATTACCATCTGCTCTTGGAAACCGGTGGATTATTGAATAAATTGAAGGTTATTTGAGTGTAATTGCCATGTTGCCCTTGCCTAAGCAGTTCTACTACAGCGGCCGAGTGTGTTCAGTCATACCTGAGATTACCGGGTCCCTGTGTTGTTGCCAGTGACTCCTGCATTACTTTCCCCTGCCCTTACTTTCTGTCAGCTGGAAATGTAGCTTCACTGTGTCGTTAGCACAGTTCTGTTGTTGTGGGAGAAAGGGCTGAATATGAATTTCACAGCTTAGTCCACAAATAGTTCAAATTGATCAGTGTTGGGCTTGTTAAGGGTGATCCATCTTACGTGTTATTCATCAAATAACAACAACAAACAAAAACACAACATTGATACCAATTTTGAATTGATTAGTCGAATTAAGTGAATTTTCAACCAACAGAAAATCATTCTGATGATCACTTCATTTATCAAGCAGAAATGCCAAACATTCAGTTCCAGCTCTTCAAATGTGAGGATTTGCTGCCTTTCTTTGTTTTATATATTTGTGAATTGAACACTTTGGTGTTGTGAATTGTTGGATGAACAAAACAAGCAATTTTAAAGAGTTGGTGATGGGCATTATTCACACTTCAACTGACTGATTAGTCAAGAAGTCCTTTCTTGAAAATCAATATTTACCTAAGCTGCAACTAGTTGCTGCGCTTAACAGTTGTAAACCATTTGTTAGCTGGAGAAATCTTCAGCCCTGGAGGCATTATAAACCTTTCCCATTTAATCTGCCCCTGCATGAGGACAAGAAAGGCGCTGAAGATGAAGATGGATACAGAGCCAGAGCTTAAGTCAGAAGCGTTGATATGCCAACAAATGCAGCCCCTTATTTTGGCCTATAGTAATTTTGATGACATAATTAAAACTGTAATAGTATGTGCTCATTAGTTGCACTAAGCTGCTCATTACTTGGGAAAATGCCACAATTCTGCACAGATGTGTGGGCAGCATGCATCCCTCCAGCCTGTGTCAGCTTTTCAGTCAATTTGGGAACAAACAATAAGAGAAAAAAAAAAAAAAAAAAACAGCAGCAGCATAAATCCCACAAGTGAGGAGTCAAGACAGACCAAATGAATCACAATGGTGCAGTTTAAAAACAACTCAAACGGCTCTCTCTGCACCTATCAAGCGTCGAAGCGCGCGCTTGCTTGCGTGCGTGCGTGCGTGCGTGCGCGCGTGCCAACGTATGAATAACAGTCCTTCAGTGAGCACTGAGATACTCAAAAACAAAAGTTGCTATGACAGAAAGGACTTGAAACATCGTGAGACTCTCGATTGCAACAGCTCCAGACGGGCTTGAAAGTCAGCACCATTTCAGCGCATATTCAGTGACAATTCTGAACACCCACAGTTCCTTTGAGCCCCACCACCAAAAAAAAAAAAAAAAAAAAAACATATGCAAAAGGAAAGAGTGGAGCGGCGGAACGCAGAGCTCATGAAGAGGAGTGTGGGTTTGTGAGGTTTATGAGGCTGAGCGGTGTGCTTTGGAGCACCCACAGTCAGTAAAATGGAGGAGGTGATAGGCAGTGTGGGATGAGATTGTAGGTGCCCGGAGCTGTCAGGAAAAGAGGGGAGGTAGAAAGAAACCGGGACTGATTCAAAACATGTCAGGGCTTTGAGGGGGAGACAGAGAGGAGGCCACAGAAAACAGACAGCTCACCAAATTTCGTGAAATCAGATTGGGATTCAGTGAATAAACTTGTCGTTGCAGCTCCTGGACGTCGTCTGACTGACAGATAACGGGGCTATGATTGAGCTCCAACTCATTCTGCATTGGCGCCTAGACCCACGTCGACTAATTCAGATTTTGGACTGCATCACTTCCACATCATAAAGGTGAGAAGATTACTGTCTCTCTCCTCCCGTTCAGATTCACAAGCACCGAACACTCCGCCTGCAGTATTTTTTATTTATTTATTTTTATGAATAGGGAAAAGAGAAAAATCTCAGGAAACATGAGTAAAAAACAATAGAAATCAAATAAAAAGAGGCAAAAGTGCTGCTCTGAAGCACTGGAGATGTTAGCTTGCTGCGCAGGAATAAGCCGCGAAAGGCTTGGGGAAAATTTCTGAACATCTACACACTCACAGATGCGCCAGAGGATATCAAGCCATACTTGTACGGACCACAAGTGCGCTCAACTAATAATAGTGGTGATTCGCAGACTCCCGGGGCTCTCTATGCTCTGGCGGCAATCGTTTCAAAATGAGACAGTCCTCCACTCAGGCTACTTACCCATGATGTCTCATCGGTCCGTTCCCCCGTCCTCCGTGGCGCAATCCGCCGCACAGATCACGACTTCCTCCGTGCTTTTCCTTTCCAGTACCTGGAGAGCTCCGGAGATCCGCGCGCTTTTCACGCGAGTGGTGACTCACCTGCCTTCATTCTAAAAACTGTCTCGATTATAAAAAGCTTTTAAAGTTTGCGCCCATGCTCCCTGGCGCAGCGCAACTTTCCAGACCTGTCACAAATAACCGTGCCATCAAGCCCCAAGTTGGAAGTCAAACGCCTGGTTCTACGGGGTTTTTTCACCCGATAGAAACATAGTCTTGGAACAGGTGCCCGCAATAGTAAAACCGTCACACGTCGCAAAAGTTAAAAGGTGGAGAGGCGCCGGAGTGCTCCGCGGGGGTCGGTGCAGTCACCGGCGGAGGCAGGTGTCCTCTGCGCAAACATCCAGCGGAGCGGCAGAGACGCCAGGCAGCGATCACAGCCAGGCGCACGGGCACTGTCAGTGGCTCCCGTGCAGCGCATCGGCGAGCAAGAATCGCGTGTGCGCGCCCGGCTGCGTGGGGAACGTGTCCGCGCGCGTGCAGGCGCGCGCACGCGGGAGAAAGAAACGGAGAGAGAGAGAGAGAGAGAGAGAGAAAGCATTCAATGCAGTGTCGCACAGCTGCGGGTAGATATGATCAAATGTGAGATTTGCGTTTCTTTAGTTAGTTTTTGTTGTTGTAGTTGTTGTTGTTCTTGTTGTTGATCTGCTTTTCCCGTCATCATCAGCACCAACCCAAAGAATGCGGGAGCTGTCTCCGCGTTCACCATGCTTTTTTTCTCTGAGTCCATTATGCAGGTGTTGTGGAGGATATGCTGAGGGCTATACGTGGTCATCATTATAGCATGAGTGGGTAGCCTGATCCCACCTCCTGTTGCATAATTATTGTGATGGGAAGACTAAATGCAAGAGTTTTGTGTTAGAGCAAGGATAATGCTGAGCAGTGTTTACAAGACATGATTTTCTTCTTAATGTAGTGATGCATTTCAAGTGCTCTCTCATTAGGGAGCATGGCATCCTCCAAACCAGAGGGAAAACAGTTGTTTTGAAGCCCTAATGTGCATTTGATTTTTGGATGATTAAAAATAGCTGTAGTTTTTAGTAGATTAATTTTCTTGGCAATGGCAAAAGTCCTCCTGCAATGACATTTCTCTCTAATTTGAACTACTCGGTTGAAGTTATATCCACAGACCATAACACTCTCAAATATTTGATTTAGTCCGACCTTCTTTAATCACTTCGTATTGTGATTAATTCCCGGGCTGGTGTTTAGCCTTCCAATTGGTACTCAGACACAAGAAATGAAAAAAAAAAAGACAATAAATTCTAAGAAATGTGCCCATTATAAGTAATAGCTTCAGCCTGATTTGACTTTCAGTTTAATCTTGTCACACGTATATAGTGACTTGCTGAAACCTTTATGACTGTATAACATTGAAGTAGGAACTTCAAAGTGAGCACGTATGACAATAAGCTCCTTTTCCATTCGGGCTGTTACAGCATACGATATTAGTGCCCATGGATGTGGAATGACATGTTCAGCTATCGCACATCAGCGTGTACGTTCAGGTGTCCACATACTTTTAGTCGTATAGAATATCTTTCATTATCTTTCGTGACATTGTCGTCTACACACCGACAATTTATGCTACTTAACAGGGGGCAGATTGTTTAAAATTCAAACCATCCCTTAAAGAGCCTCATATGTACTCTTGAAAGGAAACACCCTCTTCAGGAAGGTGATTTCTCTAATATTGTCATTTTTTGACCTCAGTCTCTTTTGTTAGTTCTCAAAAGCAGTGCACATGTGTAACAGAAAGCCATATAATGAGAAGGACTGCAAAGACCTTGATACAAACTGAGAAACAGAGATAGAAAGCAGCATGTTTTCCAGCCTAACTAGTTGTTTTACCATGCTGTGGGCAAAGCAGCTGCAGCGTCTGGCTATGTGATAGTGCCGGTTTGACCACACAGTCATCTTTTATGGGTCAGAGCCCCTTTGAATGTCAGATCTATTCAGTTTCTTTGAGCCAGTCACATGCTAACAACAGCACTTTATTTTTGGATGGACTTGACCTAACAAGCTGACCATTTCTGCCAGAAAACATCCTCCAGGTGTGTGCAGGATTCAGCCCATCAGTTCCTTACATACCATACAGTGTTACTGTACGGCATTCAGCTCCTGCAGCATTTTTTTTTTCTTTTTTAAAATTGAATCTGGTTGAATTTAGTGAAGTGTAGCTCACTCAGGAAAGACACTTGAGACAAGGAGTGACAAGAGCCATAAAATGAATTTAACAAGCGCAGGGAGCTGCCCGATGGAGGTTTGACATTGGCCCTGCTGCCTGGAGCCACGGTCACAAGGAGGCGGTGCCGTAAATCAGCAGGGCTATGGAGATCCCTCCCCTCCCCTTCCTCCTCCTCCGCCTTGACCACAGACGGGGCCTTGATGTTGGTGGTGGTGAGGAGGAGGAGGAAGAGGAGGAAGGAGGGTTAAACAGATGTCAGCTAACAAAGGAGGAAGGCCGGCACGACAGAGGGGAACAGTGATAACACGGGGGGAGGACAGGTGACACAGGTGAGACGGCAGAGGCAGGTGAGCGGAGAGTCTATGCGTTTGAACTTGTGCAAAGGGCTTCTTTAATGCAACACATGCAGCCTGTAAAAAAACACAAATATTATATTTTCTCAGTTTTCTTTAGTGGTATGTAGCCATGTGTGTGTGTGCTCCCGCGGAAAAACAGCACCGTTCAAGCGAAAAAGCCCTCCTGCAGTCGTAGCAATACTGATTATTGTCCATTGGGAGCAAAAGAAGATAGTTTCCCTGTTAATTCACAGGTATCGATATATGTATGAGAATAATTAATATAAATAAAATTGGCATCGGTGCAGGAGCTCAAAAATACCTTCAAAGTCCACCCCCTGTAGGTGTGTATGATGAAACCCTCTTCTTGCATATGGCTACAGGTCGGACTCTTTGTGCTCAGCATGATATTGGTTGCGCTCTCAAATTTTCTTTGGAGGTAGTGTAAGATATAAAGAAAAGGGGCTTTCTCTCATGACACTGCAATGCATTGACTTCTTTTAGGATTAAAGTTGGCAAATTTCCTCTCCATTTTTCAATGCACAGTAGTTTTGATGTGATTATGATGAGGATCTGTGGACGGTTCTCTGGCTGAATCAGTTCCGAGTTTAAGCCAGTGGTGAAAACTTTTTGTCATATCTGGGACGACAAAAATCACAAAATCTTGTACTGTGAATAACAAATGTTAAATGTCTCAACTAGGCAGCCATCTTTCTTGATCACATCACCCCTGCTGTTGTGAGCCATTACTGCCTGAAAATGATCATGGGAGTGTCACTCTGAAGAAGACAAGAATGGTAGACGTTTTGATGCACAATTCAGGCTTAAAACTTGTTTTCCACGGATAATTTGTGTTTGTGATTGGTGATATAACGTGCACTTCAGGGTCATGGGAAGAAGAACAAGGAGGACATAAGAAATTAGTTGGGTATTTTTCCAAACAATGTAAAAAATCTAGATTATTTAGTGAGATAACATCAGTTCAGCTCAGCCGCAGCAGAGTTTAATAGAATAATAATTGGAGCTCTGAATCGTCAAACATTAGCTTATTGGTGTCAGTCCCTCACAATCAAAGACCATTTTCCGCTATGTTTTGACGTTCGACAGGGAGAAACCCTTTGTTGAAGAGGCAGGGATAACAGCGTCTCTACCACGAGCTAGCAATACTGCGCAAGCCACCAGAGATGATGCGATCACTGCCATGTCCCCATGTTCATCAACCAGATGACTCTCCTGCCGTTTGACTGAGCACAGCTAGTTCATATCAGTTTCCTGCTGAAACACACAAAGTCAGTAACTGCAGTAGGAAGGAAAGGCAGTGGGGGGGAGCTGCAGTAAAAGAGTAAATGAAAAGTCTTCATTCACTGGACTGAAATGTTCACTTCTTAAGTAAAATGCATACTTGACAATATTTTCTATGCCATGGCACTGCAACTTAACTGTAGCTGTCAAGGTAAATGGGTAATCTAACCGAGCTGCAACTAATGATTATACTTTTACTGATTAATCTTCTGAGTCATTTACAAATTAGTCAATTACATAGTTTATATCTTCATATTCTTTTTTTTTAAATCAACCAATGTCCAAAAACCTAGATATGCACTTTACATTGATACTGAATTGACTAAAACAATTAATTTTTACATTCAAGAAGCCAGAACCAGCAAATGTTTGTTTTACTGACAGCAAAGACTGACACACTAATGGCTTACAGTATGATAAATGCATGATTTAAATTGCTGTTAAATCAATTTTCTCTCAATTGACTATTCAGTGCTTCAGCACTACTCAAACTAAGTAAATGTGACATTTGAAATGCTCAGCATTAATTTTCCTTGACAGAACAATGTCCCCATTATGCCTTACCAAGAGGTCTGGATTATCCAAAGTTAAGACCTTTACACACTGGGGACATTTTTTTGGTTGGTTGGTTGTTTGTTTTTATGCAATTAATTTGCAAGACAATACATTTTTTTTAACCTGTTGACATTAGTACTTTCACACAGAACCCAATTTACAATTTCTTTTGGAACAAGGTTGAATAAAGCCATCGACCACTGTGTGTGAGTGTGTGTGTGTGTGTGTGTGTGTGTGTGTGTGTGTGTGTGTGTGTGTGTGTGTGTGATGTGGATGTGCTGCTCCTCTCACTCTCCAAGCACAAATGGGATGTACCTGGAATCTCTTGTTGAGGAGGAGGACAAGATCATCATCCCTGGATGATGTTGAATCCATCAGTTTTTCTGAAGAATGAGCTGCACAAATCTATTTGAATCCTTATTGAACACATGTTGTGCATTGCTGCTGGTATGCATAGTTTTGATGCAAAATATTTACAGGTCAGTATTTTTCATTCATTGTTTATTCATCATGGCCCCCTTGTGTAGAGGCCTTTCAGGCATCTGATTGGACGAACCCCCCAGCAAGCTGGCCTGAGCTGAAGGTACTGTTTGACTGCAGTAACATGCTTACTTGCAGGGATAGTCTTTCCTTCTCTAAAAACCTTAAATTCTGTTTATTTGGCATTGCATCATATACTCCTACCCGCAGTGCCCCCAGCTGCATATCTGCTATCCACTTTTTTATTACTGCACAGTGCTAAAATGACAGAAGAACCATTAGTTTACGACAAGTGTTGACTACTGGTTTTGAGCAATACTATGAAACCCTAATTGCCTGGCAGCACCTGGTGACAAAAAAAGCTGTGGGAAGTCATTACGACAGACTTCTTATCGGCAAGAAATACTTACAGTATGCAACTCCCGATAAAACCACAACTTGTCATTTTTTTAGTTTGTGTACAGATGAACTTGAGGTGTTGGTAGTGATGTTGAACCTTGGACTGACTAGCTGTTTACCCTGATTACAGTACTTCTGATAGGTCAAGCAAAAGGACTAAGAAAAAAAAAGCACATTTTGCATAATGTCAAATAACTCCGATAAAGACACTATTTGTTGACCATTGACTAATTGATTAAGTGTCTTTGCCTGGTTTCCAAAGTCTATATTTGTGCCTTATTAGATGACTGAAATTAAAGTCGGAAGATGTGATCCACAGCTAAGAACACTGCTGTATACAGTTTTCTGTCATTAATCTCTTGTCTCTCATTGTACATTTTAAGTGGCCCAAGTCACTGACTTTCTCCAGTCACATTAGATAACACAGACCTAATACTAATAAATGCTATACAACACTTTTCAAGCACAGTTACAAATTGCTTTACAGTAAAAACAAAACGAGAATTAGATATACTAAATGTGATTAAAAACTAAGCATGGGGCTTACTAAGCAAGTCTGTAACACAGACCTCCTCAGACAGGTCACTCCAAAGCCTTAAAAGCCCTGATTGCTCTATCACCTCTATATAGTAATCTGGAATCTTGAAAGATTCATAGAAGATGCATCTGAGGATCTCAAGCACCAGCAAGGAACATAGTGCAATAGAAGATCTGTTAAATAACTCTCAAGGCTTTGTAAGTGATCAATAATATCTTGAAATCGATTCTAATAGCAAATGGTAGCCAGTGTAAGGAAGCCAGGGTCACTGCAATGTGATCATGCTTCCTCGCCTGAATGAAATCCTGGAAACAGAGTTTTTCAGGAGCTGGAGATTTGAGATGGAAAAGCAGGATGGAACCACTGATTTAACATGCCTGTCTAAGATGAGGTTTGAATGCACAGTTTCTGCAATGCTGAGTTATTGACAGAGACAGAGAACCAAAAGTGTTTGTGTAATGGGTTGGTTTAGGACCCAAATGCAGTACCACCAAAACAGATAGCTTGTTCCAACTTAAATCTCAGATGTGGCAGAAACAGATAAGCAGCAACAAGTTCAAAGTCTTTTGAGATGTTTGGTTAAGCCAACACAAAACAATCACAGGCAAACAAACATCCGGCAAATGCAGTGCAAGACTTGTGGTCAGAGACAGAAGGCTCAGGTATTCACTGGAGAACAGGAGATCAGGCAAAGTCAGCGGCAGGCGGGTCCAGTAACGAGAGATCAGTCCAATAATGAACGTTGGAGAGTTTTGCATGATGCGAAGAACAGTCTGGCAATGAGTGAGTGTGGGAGAGCATCTTAAATACTAGGCAGATTGGGAATGAGAATCAGGTGAAGATCAGGTGAGTGGGCAGATAGGCATGGCTGGCCAGGGGAGTGGAAAAGTACTGGCTGAGCAGGTGAGCAGAGGACAAGGAAATGGCAGCAGGTAAGAGGCTGAAAGCCCTGTGACAGTTTGATATTTGGGTATTTGTACTACCTTAACCTGCGATCATTATGTCTGTCTTACTAGCATTTAGCTACAGGAAATTTTCCTTGCCATCCATTTGTGGATGTCATGAAGGCACTGAAGGCACTTTTGCAGTGTTCTAGTAGTTGTTTGCAGGATCACTTTAGATAGACCTGAGTATCGTCTGCATAAAAAAAAACCTTACTCACCCAGGTTTCAAGATGGTTCAAGAGGATATCAAGGCCAATGGTATAAAGTGCTGTGCTTAGATCTTTTTTTTATGAAAATCGTGTTGGAATTTATCAGAGAGGATATTTTCAAAAGCTTCCAGTTGAACTCCTATAACCTTTTCTAAAACCTTAGCTGAAAATGAGAGCTTTTGATTAGGCCTACAATTGTTAAGATCAGAGGAATCAAGACACAGCCATTTTAAAAGAGGTTGAACAATAGCAGTTTTAAAAGATTCAGGAATGGAACCTGTCAACAAAGAACAGTTGGACATTTTCAGAATAGTGGGGGGCACTCTGTTAAAAACCTCCTTTGGAAATTTTACAGTTAGAATTTCTGAAAGGAACGTTGAGGATTTCATTTTCATTAGCAAATCAGTTAGTATAGACGGAGAAATTCGATTAATTGATCAGAGAAGAAACTGCACAGGGCTTCACAACAGTAACTGGAAAATCTGCACTAGAAATGCAACTTATATTTGAGATGTTCTGAGAGAAGAAGGACAGGAATTCTTCAATAATATCTAGGCAGAGGGAGGGCCAATAACACGACTCACAATGTTGAACAACATTTTTGTACTGGGCTGGTTTTTATCAATTAAAGTAGCAAAATATGCAGCTCCAGAATTTTTGATCTCTGCGATGTTAAACATAAGATGTTGGTGGCATCTATACATTGGATATTAGGAATCTTCATACCGTAGGGATAAGACTCGATCAAGAGTATGACCTTTTGAGTGAGTATAGGTCTAGATAGAACACATGATAAGTTAAAAGACTTCATAAGTTTTAAAAACTCCAAGCCCCGGAGCTCATCTGGGCAGCAGACAGGAACATTAAAGTCTCATAGGATCAGCTTATCAAATCTAGGCAGAGTTAAGGACAGCAATTCTGTGAATTGAACTGATAAACGTGGGAGCATATCCAGGTGGTCTATACATTATTAAGCACAGACAAAATCTTCCCTTAATCAGGAAAGGAAGGGCTTCAAACTTGCTAAACAGACCCAGATCAATGCTGGAGCATTTGTCTTCACTCGTCTTCAGTTACATTTGATGCCTCGTCCAAACTCATACCCATTATATTCATGAAATGTTTCTTTCATCTGCCCCCTGTCTCATCCATCTGAGCCCAGTGTTTTGGGTCCTGTGAACTCTACTGAAACATAACACAGTGGTTTGCAGTGTTTGGCAGTGGCGGTGCTAAAAGTAGAAAGGTTACCAGTTTGACTACATTTCTCAGTAGCAAGCATTTCTTAAGCAGAGCTTTTTGCTGCTGTCTGATATAAAACTGCTTAGGACCAATAAGTGATTTCACCCCCATTCATAGACGTGTAGCTTTTGTGAGGCTTCATTCAGTGTCGAGTAACTGTTAGCTTAGTTCAGTGTCCTTCCAAGTAGCTTGCCCAACACTGGTGGTTTGTCTCCTACCACAAATGGTTGATATCTTATTTGATTGGAAATATTTAAACACTGTCAAAGAGGGGTTTAACTGGATAGTGAGCATGACCACGTATTATTTATTAAAGAAAAGGAAATTTGTACCCTTTTTGTTAGGGTGTATATTGGGTGTATATTATCTCTTTTATATAAATCTCTCCTATTCCAGAATCAGTCAAAATTATCAATAAGGCTGAAGCTGGTCGCCTTGAAGCCATTGATTAAAATTAAAATGCTGGCTAAAACCTTCACACCCTTTTCTCAGTGTTGCAATGAGCCTAGATAGTACACATTGTTTATCCAAACTTTCAACAGCTATAGCAACAAGTTCGATATCATGTTGGAGCTTGACTGTTGTTTATACCTTACATTATTCATTCCCACGTGGACAAAGTCTGTATAGACAGCTCAATAACTGCAGGAATGTACTGGGATATATCAAAGATTTTTGCACAAGAGAAACAGTATGTTAAGCCCCTGGAGAATTCCAAAGTGAACAATGGAATCTGACACCAGCAGAAACTCTAGATCTGAGATATTGCCATTTTCAACCAGAGCCAAGCTGGACTGCTGTGCCACTTGGTAAGATAATTGGGTAGGGTGACATAGATGGACTTAGTTCACTTCATCCAGCCGTCATTGGAAGGTGGAGGCCTTGGGACAACAGGACCTGGGCCTGCGCAATGGTGAAGATGTCCTTGGCCGATTAAGCTGGGAAGGACTGGCTACCCTTGTGAGCTTTCTGGCCAGGAGATGTTCAAGTAGCAGGCCTGAGGTCAAATGAACGGATGTCCTCTGGTAGATCGCAAAATGGAGCAAAGAAGTTTGACAGTGGGAGGACATTGTCAACCTCTATGGATTCAAAAAGAGGGAGAAACAGTGTCTTTTTTCCTTTAACCATCAATGCTCGAGATGACCCAAATGGACACTTTGCATTTGGCAGACCAAACCATTGTATACTGACATGAATGGGCAAGTTGTTTTCCAGGCTAGAAGGCTCCACTGCCAGCCGTGCCAAGGCCACCACACAGTGCCTGTCAGTGGCTCAAAAATACTGTAAATACTCAGCTTCTCCAGGAATTATGTAGGCAAGGAGGTAGACAGTAACATCTGGAAGTAAAATGACTTGAAATTCAAAGTAAAAACAACCAGCCTAGCCCCCAGGCTAAAAAGAAAACCTAGCCAAAGTAGGTTGGCAGCCATCAAGACAGACCACTAACAAAATGTGTTTTAAAAACTAGTTCAAGTGACATTTTATGACAGACTGCCAGACGGACTAACACGATGCTGATGCATGCATAGGTAGGGATCACCAGTTGAAATATATACCTCAAAAACTAAGTAAAAATGAAGAAATTGTTTGAATATGTTTTTTAGGATATATCAACTAATTTCTGCATTTAAAAAAATACAATAATATTTATTCATATAGTTGGACAAATTTCACTGTATGACCTTAAACTGCCATTGCGTTCACCTTTTAAAAGCAATTCTAATTGACTGCTGAAAATGGCATGAATCAAGACAACAGTTGTTAAGATGACTAAAACAAAAATCAATAGTAGCACATATCCAGGTGGGAACAGCATGTGCTAAATAAGAAAAAAGCTCTACACAGATGA
Organism: Chaetodon auriga; assembly: GCF_051107435.1. Taxonomy (NCBI): domain Eukaryota; kingdom Metazoa; phylum Chordata; class Actinopteri; order Chaetodontiformes; family Chaetodontidae; genus Chaetodon; species Chaetodon auriga. Next base: position 6,864,934 of record NC_135092.1, on the reverse strand, counting down.
AGGTCAGAAGATACAGTATGAGATTAATAATATAATACTTTAAAGTAGAAGAATGTTGATGGCGTTGCACAAAATACAAAGGAGGATGAAAATATATATGCAATACTTATTACATGATTGAATGAGTCCTTCATATATGAGTCTAACTGGTAAAACACTGATATAGATTTATGTTATTATACATATATCAGAGCTAAGGTAGATGCACTATAGTTGCAGTTACTTGGAATTGAAAGGAATAGCACAGAGCAAGGATTAATGTAAAGGGAGCAACAAATAAAGTATGATGAAAAGATGATGGATAATATGATCTTTTCATTATTAAAAGACAGTTTGAGTCAAATATTGTGAAGAAATAAAAAAATTGTGGTTGCATAATCTTGGAAATGTAATGTCTAAGTCGATGCAAAGCTCAGTGTGTGTGATGTCGTTTTTTATAAATCAGTTTAGAAGTACAAGTTCAGGCTTCAGGCCTAATCCTTTTCTTAACCAGGCTAAATGGTGCATGTTAAATTTGACATGAATTGTAAACATGCATATCAATTATTCAATATTATAAGCAAAGGTCAGTCAAGCAGATAAGGTCACATTAATAATAAACCGCCACTCATCCTGTCCAGTGAAGTTTTATCAATACACAACACACAACAGCCCAAAATAATTTCACTGCATGATCTCAAATTAATGTGTAGTGTCATTTCTCAAGCAAACATACCAGGATTTGTGCTTTACAGTTGCATATCCCATCACATGCATGTGCAAGTAGGGTATGTCAATCAACAAGGTCACCTGTTATCTTGGGGACCTGAACGCCCAGGTAATATTTCTATTGAAATCATGGAATCAGAGGGCAAACCGCACAGCACACAGCTCAAACAGATTTACAGTATATTCCAATTTTACCATGGCTGTAGAGAAAATGAGACCTAGCTAGTCAACCAGATCTCAAGAGGCAAAAGTGACAGAAGATCCAGCAGGACCACTGAGGATTTAGCTATAAACATCCCCAGTGGAATGAGCAAACTCGTCCTACTATAATTTAAAGGAATGTAAAAGAAAGTTGTCCTCCTGGGGAGGAGGGGACTGTCATCAGGTGAGAATCAAAAGACACGCAGATGAACACGCTCCGCTAAATTGACGCTGACACCAAGCAGGGTACTATGGGAGACTGATGCTTTGTGTTCCTGATTGCTTTCGACTGAGAACATAAGAATCAGTCATCTATGTTATACGTGGAAGAATCCGCATTCCTCTTGCCTGCAGCAGGGCCAGTGCGGCTGCCATGCATCTTGTGGATATATTGGGGGGTAGCAAAATCCCATGTGGGAGCACTCTTAACTGGTATGCCCTTCGACAAAAAGAACTGCCTGTGCAGGGGGGCTATGGCACACAAAAATAGACATTTTTTAGAGAAGAGCTAGACTGATCAGTCTGAAAGGCAGATACCGTATGGTAGCTAAAAGTAGCTCATCATGGATACATTGCAGGAAATATAAGTCCAGAAATCCCATTGCATAGGGATGTATTGGCATTGTGTGTTGGCCAGACAACCATTTCCTACCAGCAAGGAAGACAGACACCTCATAAAGCGGGAGCCAGGACACTGCAGGATCTCTCAAATCATATGGCAAGTGAACTTAAGACTGGCTGACCTGGCCTCAACAAAAGGGCATAGTGAACATTACAAGTAAAGTAAAGCCCAAGTCCAAACGTACTATACATACAAACATACATCCTGGTCTGCGAACCATCCAAGGAATTACAGCTATGAGAGTTAGCAACTAAGGCTTGAGAGGTGTTCTCAAAACCATCTTCGTCCACATCTTTTCCATATCATAAAAGGTGTTGTCTGAGACTCCAGTTGGCAAAGCATCCTCCTCAGCTGAATGCAAGGCCTTGAGGAGCTCTCATGTCTGTGCCAAACATTGAGGCTAAGGTTGCTGCAACCAAGGCTTCAGAGGGCAGTGCAGGAGATGGTTGCAAGTTAAAAAGTGTCCACTCGACCGTAGGGAAGGTTAGTTGCTTGTTAGTTATTCCCAACACTATAAAACAATAATAAAACAATAAACTAATTCAAAGTCTGAAGCAGCGCAGTGAGAACATCCCAGGCTGTCTGAATCTTATTACCTCCACCAAGGAGGTTTTGTTTTTGGTTGGGTGTGTCTCTCATTATGACTGGGGAAAAACTACTTGCCTCATTTTTAAGAAACTTGCAGAAGAATACATTAAGTTGTGGAGCGGATCCTTGGGGCCATGGGGCAGATGCACAAATTATTTTTCACTTTCACTAACATTGTGAGATTTGGCCTTGGCCGAATGAATGCCATACATCTTCAATGTTCAGTGCTTTTTTCTCAAACCAGGGTGTGGCTATGGAATCATAAATGCACGCATCGCATGCAACAAATTATACTCCTACTCATATCCAAATGCGAAATTCTAATAGATTTGGAAATACATCCAGACATGCATATCGTGGTTGTGATTTCAGATTTGCATATCACAGACGAGTGGACTATTGGCCATGGCAGAGGTCTGTGCTCTTCGAATGCCCTTCTAGTTAATGCCATAATTTCAATCTATAAAATCATAGAGGCCATAGGATTTAATTTGGGCCTTAAACCAAAAACACAGTGTGATCCCTCATTACTGTCACATCACACAATGAATAATCCAATAACACTGCTAATCTGCCTATTGTTTTTAAATCCAGTGTAAATATATATGCAGTGATACATTTATTTCAATACTATTTTTATTTCTTGTACTTTTTTTTTTTTTTTTTAGACCTATATACCCAGTTGAGAGTACAGCCACAGAAGACCTTGTCACACCTTGTCTGACCAAGGACCCATGGTGTCAGGGAAACATCTTAGAATAGATGGACACTATTGCTCAGGATTTGTAATACTTCCATATACTGTCCACAACCCCCACAGCCGCCAGTGAACACTGGTTAAAAATTTGGCCTGGCCACCACTCTTGTGCAAAGCACTACTTCTGGCAGTCAAAATATATAGACAAAAAACGATTATAGTACTTATAGTTACTCAAACTAGTGTGCCAATTTACAATCAGTATTAATGCTTAGTTTCATCGCAAGAGGGAGTGGGATGTGTAGCACTGTGAAAAATACCTGTAGCTTGCTGATATTGATACTCATACGCATTCTGCCCCCTTGTGTAAAGCACCACTTCTGGCAGTCAGAAAGAATGGAGAGAAAAACTGACTTGAAAATGGAAAACACATATCACAGACTGAGAGGCAGTGGGAAGGAAATGCAAGGGCCAGAAAAAAAGCTGGATGGCACAGTTGAAAAAAAGAAATATTTAAGACATGCACTCAGACATGAAAATCCTTGTCAAATTAAAGACTCTTGACAGTGTTAAATATGACTATTCTACTGTTATGAGTTTCACTGAAGGCAACAATTATGTTCACCTCTGCATAAATTGAAACACGGACTTCAGGCAGGCCCACCATTACTGTGATCACAGTTAAGTGTTTTTAAACATTAAATCTCTCTCTGGGACATGATACAGCTTGGTGATACTGTGCTATGTATGTATGATAAACTAAACAGGCCATTTCAGAAACCATAATGCTTGAGTCAAGTCAAGCGTACCTGCTCACCTTTGACTATGCTCATCAAAATTTCCAAATAACGCTTTCTGGCAAAAAGCCCTGATAGAAACTTCCCACAAACCAAAGGCACTTAAATTACCTAACCTTTTCTTGCTAACGCTGCACTACCAACTTATGAGGATGACCTCTATCATGACATACATTCTTCATGAACAAACCCAAAGTCATGTGAAGTTTTCTGTCAGAATTGTCGTAATGCATGTAGCCATCATTATATTTAGCAACTTAGCTATCTGGAAAACAAAATTATTATCATTGTAAATAAATGTGAAACAAATCAATGTATATTTAAAAATAAGGTTTGCAAATGTATTTCTGATGCACACAAACTTTTCTTGTTTTAACTAAACGTAGTAGAAATCCACAAATAATATATGTAATTGAGTACTTGCAATTTTCCTCAAAAACATATTGGCTGTTGTTACATTTATATGGAGACCAGCAATTACGAATTGCTTCATTCACATGCAGTTTTTAATAGGGAATGCTCTTTATGTGTCAGCCAATCACATAAGCCTAGAACTTCTCAGCAGTGACAGCTTATTCACCATTGTATTATATTGTTGCTTAGTTATGGTAGTTTCTTCATTGGAACATCCGATGATAGCAGAAAAGTCTGACATTTTCTACTATTTGAACGGGTCAGAACACCTCTGCACGACAGCAGTGGAAGAGATGTATCTCACAAGCTTGAATGTTAGTTATTTGTTCTATCTCTAGCCTCTATGAGCGCCTTTGTGCATTTTTGAGTGCTGTTTTAATGGATAACATCTTGACAGACATTTGGGCCTCAGAGCGTGAAGCACCAGGTGTAAATCCCACCTGCAAGAGTGCTAGAGAGTGCTCGACAGGTTTCTGTCATTTCACTGGCTTTAAAAAGCCCTTTACCAAAGGATGCACACCAGCATCATCAGCGCTGAAAAGCATCTACTCTCGTAACACCCTGTAGAATAGAAGGGGCTCTACCCTGGATAGCACCCCCCCTTGAGACACACATTTCTATTATAAATGAGTAAGATAAAATTTCTGTTGGATTTGTGCTGTGTTGTTTTCCCGTCACCTCACATTAGGTTACGGTTGTCAGTTGGTGGTTTGTTTGTGTGTTGCTCTGCTTGCTTTTCAAGTGAACTAGCGTCACTTCTAACGACTGTTTGTGATCATTCGATTTCTAAATTGATTTTATAGTCTGCCTGTACTATTTTATGGACTATTTGTGAACTACTTTTGTCCAGTCTTCGATCTGCATTGATTTTATGACACAGAGGCCTCTAACTGCTCCTTCTGGGAAGCTACACCCATGTCGTGGAGGCACGGACACTTTCAGTTACATTTTTTATCAATGCCACCGCTCAGCTCTCCTCTGGACTCATCTGGATACCTTTGGTTAAGTCAAATACAAGTTTAGGAGCAACTCCTGGACTCGTTTGCTGCAGAATCCTCCCACATTCCCGACAACAGCACTATGCTTCCCTGGTCCCCCCTGTAACCACAGAGCTGCAGCCGCTGACCATATCACTCCACGAGAAGGACCCCTGGCCCCACAGTTCAAGAAGGCCACTGACTTTTTACATCTATTGGAAGGTCTGACCTTTACACAACACGTTTGTGAACCAACCCATAGCTGTGGTCATCCCTCAGACCTTGTCATTACTGGGGACTTTCTGTTGACATGTCATCAGTCCTGGATGTGGTTCTGTCTGATCACTACTTAACTGAATTCATAGTCTCTCTTCATATGCTGCATTGTAATTCTAGACACACTGTGAAACAGCAATATCTTACATCTGAATTGGCCGAAAATATTATCTTGCATATAAATAATATACCTGAGTCTTTGCCAACTCTCCAATCATCTGCTGAAGATCTGGTGGATAATATAAATACAAAACTAAAATCAGATATTGACCATATTGCACCAGTGAGGTGCAAAAAAAAAAGATAAATCAAAAACAGACACCACCATGGAGAAAACATAACATCAACCAACTCAAAAGAAACTACTGCAAAGCTAAATGGAGATGGACAAAGACAAAACTTCAGGTCCACCATGATATCTTAAAAGAACTCTGAGCAGAATCCAAAACAGCAGTCAGAAATGCCAGACGATCTAATTTTTCTCAATTTATAGATAAAAATTGTAACAATCCAGGAATTCTTTTTTTTTTTTTTTTTCCAACTGTTGGCATTCTCATGAACCCTACCCCTAACTACTACTCAGATCCATGCAATGAAATTTCTGCATATTTTAAAGATTGCGGCAATCAGACCAAACATTACCAGAGAGTATTAGTCTAGAAACCAAATGCACCATGCACTGCTTTACACCAGTGGACTAGGAAATGCTCAAGAAAGTTGTATGTGAGTTAAAATCATGTACTTGTGCTCTTAATCCCATTCCCACAACAAAAATAATTAATAATTAATCACTCACTGTTCACAGACACCTTTCCTACAGCTTTTAATTACAATTACAATTACAATTAGTCATTTGATAGATGCTTTATCTACATCTCTAACTACCGACCAAGGTCCAACCTGGCAAAAAACTGTTGAATGATTTCCTCTGTGTCCACATTGTGTTAGAAAAATTCCAGTCTGGTTTTAGGGCCCAGAACAGTGGTGGATCACTCCTCCAATGAAATAGACTTGACGTGGTATCCCGCAGAGCTCTATCTTTGGCCCAGTTCTTTCCAGTTTCTAATGTTACAATTTGGTAATATTATTAGAAATCGTCACATCAATTTCCATAAAAAGCTGAGAGAGAGAGAAACTGTCTGAACATCTAAATCTATTTACAGTGAACATCAAGGAACAGATCAAAAACCCTTGTGTTATCACTGAATCTATCTGGCAAAATTTTGAACGTCACATTAGAAATGTGACTAAAGTGTCCTATTATTGAACTGGACTACTGTAACGCTCCTCTGTCTGATGAGTCAAAGAAAGGTATTGGTCAGTTACAGCTCGTTCAGAATGCAGCAGCACGTGTTCTGACGAAAACCAGACAGACATTACTCCTATCTTAATATCTTTACACTGGTTACTTGTCTGTCATAGAATTCATTTTCAAGTTCTTTTGTTGTTTCTTTAAATCACTGAAGTTGCCCTGTCTTATCTGTCTGACATGGTTAAGACATATGTGCCTGCTAGGTCTCTTAGATCCTCTGACTCAAACTTGATTGTTCCTGAGGCCAGAATGAAAAGGCACAGACAGCCAGTCTTTGTTAATTATGCCCCAAAACTCTGTAACAGCCTGCCTGAAGGTCTTAGGGGTTCTAAATCTGTTGACACTGTCAAACGAAATCTTAAGACACATCTTTTTAACACTGCTTTCTCCTGAAGTGGCTTTTCTTTTTACCTGACAGGAGGTTCATTTTGTCTTACCCTGTTGTTCTAATTTTATGTTATTTTCCTTGTTTTCACTATTTTATCACAATTAATCATTATTTGCTTTTATGTTAAGTGTTTTGCGTTGCATTTTGTGCATGAGTTGTGCTATGTAAATAAGATTAAAAAGCATGGCCGCCATCCACCATACTGTAATTATCACAAGGGGCAGTGCAAAGCAGGAAAATGTCCATGATTGATTAGCAATTTGTCCAGTCATCATAAATCTGGGTATATTCAGGTCATGTTTGGGTGTTAGGCCTATCAAAGCATTTTGAGCCTGGCAAACAGGCTGTGCCACAAGTGCTAAAAATGTGTAAATACACACCCAGTGGACAGAATTCCGCCAATTCTATTTAATTAGTTAGCATAATGGATGATCCCAGGTTGTCTATCAGCATTATTTGGCTAAATTGTTAGCTAAAGCCAGTGTTGAATGCCACATCACTGACTTGGTAAGCATTCATAACTGAAACATATTTAAGAGAGTTGTGACTTACCTGTAGAGAGCTGTCTGACCTTCATCCTCTGTTTTTGTTCTAATTCGTAATTGTGCAGATGTAAGGCTGTGTGATCATATTAAACAATACACTTGAATCTATGCCTGGCTGAAATGAAATGAAAATGCTTTTGTGAATCAAACCCCATCAGGGGAGTCTCCAAAAGCCCACACCCACATACAGTTAAGTTCACAAATGACGAGCAGTTTGTATCTGCAGATTCAACAGTTTTTATACAAATGTACAATACAAACATCCAAATATGTTTCTGATGAAAATTCTAAATGCTTTTAAATACATACATTTGTGGATTTCTACTACATTTATTTAAATCAAGGAATATTTGTATGTGCATCAGAAATATATTTTTGAACCTTATTTTTTTGTGGATTTGTTTCACATTTCTATACAACAATAGCAGTTTTTGGTGCATTTAAAAATATTTATGTGGAGAGAGCCCTTATATATAATTCCCTGCATTCATTAATACAGCCACCAATTTGACTGCAGATTTGTTCTGACATTGTTAAGCAATAAAAAAGGAGAAAAATAAACTTACCAGCTGACCAATATGTTGGCTCATACTTGCTGTGTCCCCATAAGGACAAATGGGTGGAACAGCATTGAGCTTACTGCAAACCAGAGTATTCTCTGTCTCAAATTTTCAGATCATTTGTCAAAGAAGAAATGCTAACCTGCTAAAATTAGAGATGCGTAGCTACACACTGCTTCTCCTCTAATACGACTTGTTTCACCGCAGCTCCTCCCTGCAAATTGAGGATGTTCCTTAGGTATGTTACATATGTAATCCTGGCTGTCTGAATGTGTGTCTCTTGCACATTGATCTTCTGCAGTACTAAGGTGGAAATTGCCAGACATGGCGCTGACTGCTTATTTCGCTCATGGTGTGTCTTTTAGCATGCAAAAAACACCATATGGACATGTTTAACAAGGTTAAAAGCTTGATGTTAATTAGAGGGGGTCTTCAGAAATAATTCATCAATGACGTGTACATTCATAGCAACCATTAAGAGATTGCTGAGGTGATTTTTCACCATATTTAACCTGTTGAGGATAAAGACTCAAGGACTTCCTTTTCAGCAAATTGATAAAAGGAGAACCTCACGCTTAGTGGACTTTAGTTGGAGCTGAAGATGAAGTTTCAGTTTTTCAATTTGTACCATTTCATACAGGTTAATCTTAATAGAATCTCCTCTGTGTGTATGTGTGTGTGTGTGTGTGAGAGAGAGAGAGAGAGTGCATATGTGTGTGTGTGCGCGCATGTGCATCTGTGCGTGCATGCGTGTGCGTGTTTGAGAGAGCTAGGACAGAGAAACACGGGGAGAGACAAAGAGAAAAGAAGCTGCTTCTCATCAATCTGGCAGACAGTCGTCAATGTTCATTTGTGTGGCTCTCCTGTGGCTCCAGTGTAGTTTAGCCATCCCACAAACACAGTTGAATAAAATGGCTGCTTTTCTTGTTTGTATGAAGGTCAGCTAAATAGGATGTGTATCCAAAAAAAAAAAAACCTACACCTTGTATTGACAAATGAACAACTCTGAGCATGTCACTGAGCAATTAAAAATATCAAAGTTTGGAATGTTAACAGGATACTTGACAGCATTCACACTGACTGCTCCACATCACAGTACACACATGCAGAGGGATTCCAACGCAGGGCTGGTTCCCGTTTGGATCAGTTCAGTCGGCGTCTAAGTGGGTGTCCCACTCATGATGTAAAGGCATAAGCTGCAGATTTGGTTGCTAGGATGCAGTCATGAACGTGTACACGGCTACACATTGAAGGGTACCAACAAGGGAGCAGCAGCAGCAGCAGCAGCAGCAGCAGCAGCAGCAGCAGCAGCAGCAGCAGCAAGGACTCATTTAAGCAGTACTGTTTTCCTCAGTCCACACAATGACACTGTGCACTCTGACGCTGGTAGAGAAGCCACATGGTTATGCTTTTCTTTTTTTTTTTTCCCCTCCCTTTGTTCCACTGTGCACTTTACCTTGAAAGTACAATTCTTAATGTTTGCAAGAGGAACTATGAAAGTGTGGCTAGCGAATGAGGCTAAGCTTTTATTTTAAGAATGCTTTTCAGATTTTGTTTTCACATGACATTTATTACATAGATATACTTTGCCAGACACCAGAAGACACATTAAACTTGTAGTGCTTACATACTGTATAGCCTGAGTGGTTTTCACAGCACTAATAAATTTGCCAAGACAAGCCAAACATTTATGTATATAACCTCTGCAATCAACAATCAGGTCCACAGGGCGTCTGCAGGCAGGAGCCACACTGTTCCCCCATGCCAGCACCACACCTCAGCCCCCTACTGCATATCAGTGCCACAGCTTTGTCAGAATTTAGCAGAGCACCAGTTAAGGTCTAACTTTTACACAGTTCACAGTGTGCATACAACCCCACTCACCTCACCTGTGCCCCTTTTATGAATAGGGTCTACCAATGTCACAGGAGATGGGTTTTGGGCCCAAGTGCAGAACCACTACAGCACAGATAAAATTTATATCAACTTTTAATCCTAACATGGCAGGATCAGATTAGCAGCAACAAGGACAGTCTCTGGTATCATGCAGCAGTCACAGGCAGGCAAAGATTTGGGAGGTGTTGAATACAAAGTCTCAGAGTCTCTTTAAGTGTTTGGTGTAGCAAACACCAAACACTCTCAGGCAAACAAAAATCCAGGAAGCGAAAAGCTAGACTTGTGGTCAGGGACAAAAGGCTAAGGTTTTTTACTGGGGAACAGGAGAACAAGCGTGGTCAGAAACAGGCAGATTTGGCAATGGGAGATGGAGATAGCTGGAGAGTCTTGCATGAGAACAATGACAGTCTGATAAAGAATGAGTGTGGCAGAGCAGCTTACACATGCACTGATTGCTATGAGTCTCAGGTGTGTGATCAGGTGAGCAGGCAGGTGGGCGTGGCTGAGAGTGGAAAAGCACTGAGGGCACCGGTGAGCAGATGAGGAAACAATGGCAGCAGGAACCCAATATACTGTGACAACCATTTAGCAATGGTTGTCATTTTAATGATTTTTAAAGCAGGCAAAAATATCCAGCTAGAACACCCACAGTTATCTTAAAAACAGTGCAGCCAGACTAAAAAACAAGTAAATTTGTCTGGGTACATAGAAATTCTAACCTTGACAAAGCAGTTTTGTACTTGTATTCTACTTTCAAGTATTAGGCCACTCAGAACCAGTTACAAAATCTCTGCAACAAGTCATGATACAATAATTATGTTACGATAATTAAGGACAAAAAAGCCTGAAACATAAAAACTGTCTGATAGGAAGATATATCTGTCAGACAACAAATGAACATGTGTTGCCTTGATTGAAGACATTTCTATTTTCGATTAGATTTTGGCTGTTGCTGTGAGCTAATGCGTCAAACTCAAGATGATTCTGATTTTCTAACCTGTAGACTACTAGTCTGTTTCCGTATTTAGCCACAATATGACCAACCTGGTCTCCTGCTGAGAATGTAATAGTGTTAAAGAGTAGCTGAATGAAAGGGCTCTGCGTAAGGTGTTGCCATGGTCACCCATTAAAAAATGGTGTTCTGACAAGTTAACAGTCACTCACACACTTTAAACTGCAGTCAGTGGCAGTGCAGCAGATGAAAAGGAGATAGGAATGGGCATTAAAGGGTTATTTTTAAAAAAAAGACAATAAAAAATCCCCAGGCGAATGGCCTCATACCCTCCTACTTTTTCTGGGTATCTGCACACACGGAACAGTTTGGTACTGAAAGAGGAACATCAGGAGAGATTGGTACCTTGGGTGTGTGAAGCACAGTTAATTATCCTTTAATTTTTTGTACATTTGAAATAGTTATTTTTTGCCGCCCCAGTGGGTCCAGAAGGAAAAGTTCTGGCTATGCCCCTGCTTATCTGGCCCATGAATACATTTTTATTTCTTAAAATGGGCCATGCAGTGAATGAGTTTGACAGCTCTGAACTAATGAACTAATTATGATCTATACCTATGGAATAGGCGAGGTGTGGAAATAAATGGTTTCATCCTCCACATGTGTCCATGTGTGGAAGAAAGACATCAATTTTTTGGTTCTTGAGGTCCCATTTGGCAGCTGTAAAAATCTCACATGAATAACTGCAAATCTGCGTAATGACAGTGCAGCATTCAGTGCCAATGCAAGAATACGTACAATGTTTATATGCTGTAATTTAGAGGAAATTAAAAAAAAAAAAGTCCTTGGGACAAAGATCCAGAGTGGGTTAAGTGAGTGATGTTTAAGCTGTAAAAGCTTCAGAACTATGGACACATTTCTGGGAAAGGTCGCATCTCTGTTATCTAACCAAGTCCTAGGTGTGACAGTATTGTAAATGTTCATTAGAGAGTTTGTTGCAGTGTTTCATTGTTGATTCCATTGTCATCTCTTGCTCTCTGCAATGCACTTCATATAGTATTTCAGCCTGAGCTCGTGCCTCGAGGCGTGAACTCGCTACCCTCAGGGACTGTAAGATGGCTGGTGGAGGGATGTAATCGTCGTCATATGTCCCTTTTAAGAATTCTGGGTCAGGGTACACTGATTGTTTTTTTTTTTTTTTGGCATGTGTTGCACATGTCTGAAAGGTAATGGTGCACAAAACTGAAGTCTTCTGCTGCAGAGCTGATGAGAAGACGCTCTTTCACAAGTCTGCATTCATCCTATAAGAGGAATTGCTGTATATGTGGAAACATGAAATAGCCTGATGTTGTCAGTGCAACAAAAAGACCAGTGATTGAATGACTGATGATAAATGAGTGAGGGGGCTTTTTCTTGCTGCTTTCTCTAGATTATTTCTGTGAAGAGATAAAAATAAGTAACGGCCTCCTTAATTATCATTACTGGCTGCTGCCATCACATGGCACTGGACTCAAGCTGCTGGGAGCCATAAGAAATCAAGAAAAATAAGCAAGAGGCACCTGCAGACAGCAGAGAGGCAGTCTTGTAAAAAGAACCACTTTTTCATTGTTCCTCTTTTAGCTTATGTTGTGAGTAGGGACCTTTAGTAAATTTAAAATGCATCTTTTAATTTGCGTTTCTGTTTTTGCTCTGTCTCTCTCACTTGTCTGTTTCCATCCACAATTTTACTGAAAATATACAAAAGAAGTGCCTTTCCATCTACTACTTTAATGTATATGGTGCTTTCTTCAGGCTGGAGCCATGAAACCACTGCAGAAGGTGAAGGTGTAATTAAAAAGTGACGGTCAAGCCTCAAATGAATAGAAACCATGTGGAAAATGCAATGGAAATATGTTTTCCATGTTTCTTTCAAGTATTCATGCGAGGAAGGTCACAGTAACTTCAATGGACGTTTAAGTGACATGCTTGATGTATGTGTAGCGCTGTGTTAATGCTGTCTTTCTCAATTCATAAAGCCCCTTTTCTTTTGCACTGTTATCAATGCTAATAGATGCTCGCCTTCTCCTTGCGATTTCTAAGTAGTTTCTCTCAACTGTGCAATAACACTTTACATATTGGCAATATTGCCAACAGTATTTTTATCAACTGTACATATTGTGCATATACATAGTCGTAGTATTTCTCAAGCGCAATACAACATGTGACATTGGTATTATACATTATATTTTCTCATAAGAATATTGGCAATAGTACTTTTCATGGCAGTAAGATTTTTATAGCATTTACTATTTTTTATAATCTGTACAAACACAAGCGTAGTTGTTTTTCTATTCATTATCCTGTGCACTGTTTTTTTATCTTGACCTTTTTATGCCACTGTGTTTTCTTTTTGTAATACTTGCTGGCTGTAACAACTGAATCTCCACAGTGTGGGATCAATTAGGTCTCATCTTATCTTATCTTATCTTATCTTATCGTCCAGCCAAATGCTGTTTGAATGTTTAGTCTTTCACAGTCGAGACAGTATTCTTTGTTGGTTCCACTCAAACCTGTTTTGACTCAACTCTTACAAAATATCTTGTTCTGATCAACTTTATTGTTGATTAGACATTTCTAAACCTTCATATCCCCTTTGCTGTCTTTGTAGTTATCATTGCGGTTGCTTGATTTTTTTTTTTTGTCACCTGTATTTCCACTTTCCCCAGTTTACAGTTTAGTCTGCACATGTTCCACTACTGGAGTATTAATAAACAAAAATAAATAAATAAATGAATGAAACAAAGCTGCAGTGAGTATATGCATATTTGTATGCTGTGCTGTTTCTGGCCGTGTTTCTATTACAGGCAGCTTTGAGTTCATCGCTGTTAGTGTTGTTGAAAGAGGAGAGACTGCGGAGACCCCCAAAGGATGTCACTATGCCTAAACATAGCATTCTTAGCATATCAACTAGAAATGGAAAGGATATGAGAATATGTTATAGATAGACTTCTTTATTATTCTTTGCAAGCGGGCCAGGAACTAGTGTGTGCAAATCTTTTTAAGAGCACTTTCCAAGCTGTGCTGATGATTGTCTCTCTTAATGCTGCTGGCTAAGTGGCTCTAGGTGAGAAGAAGTGGCCACTGTTTGTCATGACCAACTTCGCTCCCTTTCTTCGCCGAATGAATTTGCATTATTTAAAGTCGCTGTGGCTGCGCTCGTGACAGTTTTCTCTCCTGTCATTTTGTGACTTAAAAACACAATGCACTTAACCCCACCCTACGCTGGTGTCCATTAACACACTTTATTATTATGCTGCGAGTAGTGACCTTTGAAAAAGCACTCAGGATTTCCTTTTTTTTTTTTGTACTATTTCTGTAGACTCTCCAGACAAACATGGAAATCCACTTTAGAGGTGCAAATATATGACCTGTCCCTGCCTGTCTCTGTCTGTGACGACGGACTCCCTCCCTTCTTGCTTACCCAACCAGCTGTCTCACCTGGATTTACCTGAAATGTTTGCAGACTCATGCTGGCTTTTCGCCCCAACTCATCATCCTGTTAAATGTAAGTCAGTGTGTGAATGAGTATTTGTATAAATGAGCTGGGAAGTGAATGGATAATTAAGTTAATTGGTGGGACTTGCAGAACAGAAATGCCAAAGATGCATTTATTTAGAAACAGCGTCTCCATTCATAGTTTGTCCACCAGAGAGCGCTGACAAGTTCTTTAAGTTGTTTAGTTACTACTTTTTTTTTAATCCTCTGTTTTCATTTCATTTCATAATGACTGACAATGATTAGCGGTCTTCTTCAGGTGTCCAGCATTTATGTATTGTTAATTTGTGTTTTCATGTGAAATCGTCAATCAAACACACGACAACATTCTGCAGTGTGATCACAATATACTTTCTAGTGCTTTTTGTCATGATTTTGTCATGGTTTTCGTTTACTTATTTCCTATTTTATGTTGAGTGAGTTTCTCCTAGTGTTGTGTTTTTTATTTTTTTTTCCACCCTCCCTTCGTCTCTTTCATGCCCTTGTGATTGTGGATTAGTCCCTCGGTAGCCTTCCCTCTCGTCTGTGTTCAGTCAGTGTGTTTTCCCTCTTTCAGTGGTCAGGTCGTCTGCATGTGTCTTGCGTTTGTTCCCTGCCTGAGCCTTAATAGTTTGTTATTAACTTGGTAATTTATATTTCTGCTGGCGGTCTGCAAGCTTTTCAGCAAACGACCTCCCAGCCGGTACTCCAGGAGATTAGGCTCAGGTTTGTGAGCCTGTAGCCTTTCTATCCTGAGCCAACCTCCCGGACCGCAAACTGCCAGCCAGCCTCTCTCTGGCCGGCTAACCTGCTGCTACCTCCAACTCCTGAATCAACTAACCACCGGCCTGCTCTACTGCTGCCAGCTCCAGCTACTGGGTCAGCTAACTGCTAGCAGCTATTGGCTAGCTTCCTTCTTGATCCTGTGGTCCCCTGAGGGTGGCAAGGCTGACACCTGCTCATGAGCTCCAGCTGTCTCCAGTTTCTGAGCTGCCGCACTCCGCTGCCCTGTTCCCGGCCTCCAGCCCAGCTGACCGGTTGACGGCCTCCAGCCCAGCTGACCTGCCTCCAGTCTTTGTTCCAGCGCTCCAGCCCCCAGACTCTGGTCCTTCTCTCCAGCCACATCTTCTGCCTCCAGAATGGTCCCACTACACTGTTGGACCTCCACAGGGGTTCCACCTTTGCCACAGGCCTCCTACCTCACTTCCAGCTGTCCCTTGAAGGGGTGGGGGTTACCGTCATGGTTTTCGCTTTTAGTTTAGTGATTTCCTGTTTTATGTTGAGCTTCTTCTCATGTGTTGTGTTTTGTTTTACTTCCTGGCTTTGTCTCTGTTCCACCGCTGTGATTGTGGATTAGTTTCACCTGTCCTTTGTTACCATTCCCCCTCTGTATTTATTCTATTTAGTCAGTGTGTTTTCCCTCTTTCAGTGGTCAGATCGTCTGCATATGTCCCCTTGTCCTGCATCTGTTTTTTGCCTGAGCCTTACTGGTTTGTTAGTAGCTCATTCATTTGTATGTCTTCTGTTTGTATTTTTGATTTGCCCCTGTCTGCTCCTCCAGTTTGTGGCCTGCGTCTTTTGTTTGTCTGGATTCAGATTAGGTTATTAAATCTGGCTTTTTGTTCTTCAACCTGCCCCGGTGTTCAGCATTTTGGTCTTTTAAATTGTTGAAACCGTCCAGATTTGGCGGATAAATCAACACATCAGGATGATCCCTCTACTATAATGTCAAAAATTGAATATATCAGCATGTTACAATGTCCTTACACTTTGAGATAATCATAAAACAGTGTCATACCATAAAGCAACAGTCACATATGTACTACAGGGGGCTGGCAATAGCAGAACTTTTCTTATGTTTGTATGCACATATCTAATATTTAACGGCTTCTTTATAATTAAGAGATAATGATGTGAAATATCATCGGCTTCTTTATAATTAAGAGATAATGATGTGAAATATCACCATCAACTGTCTGTTACACATATGTGTGTTCAGCTATTAACTCGATGGTTGAAAGGTTGTCAGTGATAATCACATAAAATAATCTCCCTCTCTTTACATGAATGTCTAATGGCTTGTTACAGATGCACGTTGTGAGCCCTATAACTTGAATATTTACATCATGAGAGACAGCAGGAGTGCTTGTTGTTTTGATGCATGATACTGTATACTGTATATGAAGTTAAACCTAGTGGGCATGAACACAGCATAAACAGAGAGACCTGCTGCCTTGTGTCAGCTCAGTGTCAGATCAGCACTCACAACTGGAGCCTGGAACGTGGCTTATTAGTATCCAAATGTAATACCTGAAACTACTCCCAAAATACAATTTGCTCAAAGCAGTGACTTAAGCACATGTAGGATAAATTTAATGCTCCATGTTTTAGTTTATTTGCCACAACCCTGTTCTGTCTGCAACAGCTTATGCGCTCATATGTACACTGAGTGTTATTGGTCGATGTAATCGTTCCTTGTGTCCACACTGGCTGCAAAATGATCCCTCTCTAAAGTCTTTTCAATGTAAGTGATGGAGGACAAAATCCACAGTCCTGTATCTGTGCAAAAATGAACTCCAGCATTTAGCCAAAGCTCTAAGGCTTTAACTGTCTGAATTAGGCAAATGAAATGGGTATCTTCCAAAGTCTTTTTAATACAAAATGTCTTCTTTGTGCTTCCCCAGACAGTGTTCCCTCGCTGAGCTGAAGTGGAGGGATAGTAACAAAAAAAAGGAAAATCTCTATTAAAAAGACTTGAACTTTGGAAGATTCACACTTCAATTGTTCAACACGGAGTGCTGAAGCCTCATATTATCTTCAGCTGAACTTTGGAATTATTTTTTCAACAGAATGAGGACTGTGGATTTTGTCCCCCATCTCTGACACTGCCACTGAAAAAAAAAAAAAAAAAAAAAAAATCAAAGTTCATGGCCAGAGTGAACAGAAGGCCCTACACGGCTTTTTAATATGCACAAGGCATTGTGAGGAATGTATAAATACATCCTTCAGAAAAGGTAAACATCCATTAATAATAACATAGTTGCCATGTGCAGATATTGTAAAGAGAAAATTCTTTGTAAATTTTGGCCTTCACTAATGTAATCTTGGGTTTTGCACAAACATCCAATACTGATGTGAAGCCATTAACTTTGCCATTTTAGAAAATCTTGCAAATCAGTGAGCAGGACTGCTTTACGATGGCATTTGATGTGCCTAAGGTGCCTTTTAATTACCAGGCATTTGAATCACTCTATTGTCCAGATCTATACATGTAGTTTTAATTGAATTTTTAGAGCATCTACAATATCATGTTACAAAATTCCACATACTGTGATAGAAGATTTTATCCCCATCACCCACATCTAATTAATGGAAGTCATATAGCAGCACTCCCTGCTTGACCCCATCAACGCCACTGGACATCCACAATGCACTTAAGGCGGCATTGATTGCCTGAGACACGGTGGAGCTCCACCTCAGGGGGGAGCTGGATTCCTGCTGGCTCCATGTGATTGTTGCTCAGTGGAATCCTTCAGTGGTGGTACTGAGCAGGACCCCTGCAGACTCTATCAAGCACACTTCACTCTGCATCAACAGTCCACTGACCAGGTTTTCATCACTTGTTGAACGGCCAAGACTCAAGCTACTGCACGGAAAAGGTGTGTAAATGAATAAAGAGCATTGTATCGACAGTGCCTACAAATATGTGTCAAATATAGATGTTACAAACAAGAGAACGAGCAAGCAGTTTTGACTTTCAGGCCAATTTACCTGTTCATGTCAAGTGAGTAATTGGAAATCAAGCAAACAAGAGGTAAGAGGTGAATAATCCTGTTAATGATATTTAATAAGTGTTGCAAGCAAACAAGAAGTCACTCAAATCTCGCTTTTCAAACGTTAATCTCTGCAAAGTCCATGCTGCTGCTGAACTCTAAGAGAGATGAGATAAAATGCAAACAAGATACTGCATGTCATCGGTCCTAAAGGGATGTTGCATTTGTCTACAGTTCAAATAATCTTTTCAGTATTTTTTAATGGTATGTCTTCACAGCTCGCAAAGAGAGACCTTGAATAAGAAACTTGAGTGTTTCTGCGCCATCCTGAAGCCTTCCATGTTATTCAGAATCATTTTTTTTAACCACGTTTGTATGAATTTTAATTGGCTGCCACTGTAGATGTCACTTCTTTGAACATGCTTTGGGAAAATACTCTTCATCTTTGTCTGCTTTGAAAACATCTCCTCAAATCATAGAGCAGTATAACCAAAATAGCTGCTACTTCATATGGCAAAACACACAAAAAAAATGCGATAAACAATGGCGTAAATGTGAGTTCTGCTTCAGAGAGGTTGGACAGATGTTTTCCAGACACCATTGATGATAACTGTTTGTCTGGTCTGAAACAGTGTGTGACTTGATACCGCACTGAGATCACACTGTGTGTGGGAGGAAGCACGAGTGGGTTTCTGATTATAACCAGAGGAAAGACAGCTTGCATAGATGATGCTCATTATTCTAAATATCCCTGTTTTTGAGCGAGTGCCTGGTGGATGGCACACCAGCGAAACGGCAGTTAATTGTCAAGTTACGAACCCCCCGTAGGCACACATCCACTCAACTGTGCCCACAACATTTCTGCTGTCACCCCAACCTGGACTGCCCTTTCTCACCATCCTCAGTGTGATTCATTCATGATTGCCCGACAGCAGTGACTCCTCTTTTTCTGATTCTGAGAACAAGCAGGAATGACAACGTTGCCTGTGGCTCATGAGTATAAACCATTAATAGCCTCATATTCTGCAGGGGTAAGTGAATCCATTGACCAGACACCCAGCAGCATAAAACTCCCACCCTGCTCATGCATCAGTGTCTGTGTGGAAAAGCGGACTCCTAACTGCTGTTCCACTCGTGTGACAGCAGACAAGATAAGCAGGCATTGATTTTTTGCCTCCCTTGACATTGGCTGAAAGGAGAACCCTGCCCTGATATAATTGTGTTGGGTCCTTGCTTTGCAGCTGTTGAATAGGACATGAGCCAGCAGACGGATGTAAGCAGTGAATGACTAAAATGACATACACCACACAGACTGAACTGACCCTTAAAACTGTCCTCATTCTTGCTTGCCAGCCCTTCAATGCAAACTCATCTCCACACTGAAATTCCTTTCACAGAGGTGAGTTTCAGCCTATAGACATCAAAATGCAGACTGAAGTGTGCAAAATGGGCCAGAGCTGCTATACATATACGCAATTATCCTGGTGCTCCTTGTGCATTTTCCTCAAGATAGAGCCCTACTTTTCAGTCTGCATTGCAAATTTGAGGATTTATTCAGCATTGTTCCTCATGCATCATACATGCATGCACATACTGTGCCGAGAACAAGCTCAATGTAACGTGTGTCGTTAATCTGGATAAACATTTTTCTATAAACACCTTTGAGACGCACTTAGAGATAAATGAATTCAATGTTATTTTTGAGAGGATGAAATCCCTGCAGTGAAGCACATCAGACACATGGCAATTTCATGTAACACAATTAATTTATTCATAGCTCTGCTATAGTGGTTTATGTTTTGTTTTTATGCTCGCCGGCAAAGGGATACAAATGCACATACAGTGCATGTGGTGATTTGTCTCAAAGAGACTGTAATATTTTCAGCATAACTGAAACACAGCCCGTGGCAGCAACTTTATAGCCAAGCTGATGGACCATAACTTAGTCCTTTAAGGACTTCACAGAGGTTCTCTACAGCAGCTTATGGCAAGAAGTGTGGTGCAATTTAGACATTTAATTGGTCTTTTTCTTGTTTTGTGAGCAAACTACTGGGGATATTTGCATAACCTTAGATTTTAGAGCTTTTATAAGAGAAAAAAATTAAGGGTGCTTATAAAAATGTACCTTTACAGAATGTCACATCAGCACATTAATAAGATTTCACTATGTTCCCTGTCACTATGAAAATCGTTTAGCAAGTGCTCCTTCATGTGTTAGGTAGACTTTGTGTATTGTTCATTATATAAATTGCTTTGGCAAATCAAAGACCCATGAACAGAATTGAAAGGTAACAATTTAGGTTAATTCAGGATCTTGCTGTGCTCCTCCCTCTGTATGGCAGAATAAAACTCAGATTTATGAATAAAATTCCCTGTGGCCTAAATTATTCATCATAACCCTTTAAAACCTTCACATTTTTAAGTTTTTGCCAAGTTTTGTGTTGCTTGTTTTTGTAGACATCGGAAGATATTGGCACTGACTCCACGCAGAGCTCACCCCATAATCAGAGAATGATGTAACCTCTCAGCTCGGTCATGGCGCTGGATGCTGGACGTGGTCCGGAGGATGGTGGTCATTTGTTGGCATCAGGATGCTTAAGGCAGTGAGCCACAGGAGCATCTGATTGGGTTAATAAAGAGCATGCTGATCAGTGGTCGGCCCCCGTGTGTGTAAGTGGAAAAAAAGGGGGAAGCTTGAGGATTCGTTGGATGATTTGAACCAAAATGAAGCTGGCAAGAAAATAGCAAGTTTTCATAAATTGAATGGGGACTAGGAGGATTTGCATTAATATGGGTCCTGCTGTGGCTGTTTGTCAGTAAAAGTCACATTGGACGTTTGTACTTTTGTCTGATTTTGTTGGCCAATTACTTAAAGCATAAAAAATCTTTTGACTTTTTCTTGGATGGGCCTTCTTTTCTGGGCCAAATCCTCCTTCACCTCCATGTTAGCAATGGCAGTTAGAAAAGAGTGGGGCTCAGTTGGAAAAAGGTTATATCATTTGAGCAATGGGTGTCAGCCAGTATGAAGGGTGTGAGGGTGGGACTCAAACAGGATTCCATTAGCCTTTGATTGTTTGAAGGACGTACTTACTGTACTTCAACCCAAACCATAATCTTTTCCTAAACCTAACCGAGTACTTATGGTGCCTGAACCGACCATCACCTGAAATAAGTCTTATTTTTGAAATTCTAACCAGATGTTTAGTATTGCAGATGTGACGGTGGAATGAGAATGACAGTGGTCATGGTGCAAGCACGAAAGGTACTTCCAACTGAACTGAATTACTTTGAAAGAAGAAAGAGGAAAATTCATGTCCATGTGCACAAATCCAATCAATTAGATTCCGTGACTAATGCATGTGAGACTGTGTTGCAATGGGGCAATGAAATGCAATCCAAGAAGTCCAGTTGGAGAAAAGATCTGTGAGTCTAAAGGCTCATCAGACGCCAAAACTCTGTACAGTGGTTGTTATGAGGAACAACATAACTAACATACTATATTATCTCGCGAGCATATCACATGTATGTTCTCCTACGATAAATGCAGTATTGAGCTGTTTGGTTTTGGTTCAAATTCATGCACCCTTTTATCGAGGAAACAACCGAGGAATAATTTCTCATACCACAATCAAAGGTCATTTGAATCATTACATTATATATTAGATATGATATTATGCATACTATGAAGAACCAGAGAATGTTTAATGTAAAACTGCTTGTGTTGTTACTGCTTATAAAAGCATTGCTCTGATCAAATAATAGTCTATATAAATACCCAACAAGATAATTTACTTATGCAAGTTTCTTGTGTAAGTTCTCAAAACTGTCATCAGTGATCATGATGATGCCCTGAATATTATTGCTTGCAATGAGTAAACAGTGCATGTCATTTCTGATCCCTTGTGCTCTGAGCAGGTTAAGACGAAGACATGAATGCTGATGGTATTCAGATGATTGCCTTTGGACCTGAACACATCAGAAAATGAGTGCCCTGTCTTCTAATTAAATGTTTTAGTTGAGCAGCTTCCACCGCTGTAGCTCGGGATATATGGCTGACGTTTTTACCAGGCCACTTAGGAATATTTGTGCCCCCGGCAGCTTGGCTTTTCAGCAGTGATGCTGTTTAGACTCCAGCGTCTAACTGGGCGTGCTGCTCCTTGGCAGCATTCAAGTTGCTGCTGGGCTCTGACATGAAGTTTCACACTGGCTTTGTTAGTCTTGTTGTCATGTTTATAATGAAAAGAAAATATATTACATGACCCCAGGAGTGCACTAACCTGCTTTTATTATATGTCTTGATCAAACTGCTGTGAGTGAGCAGCCATCATGGACTTATCTCATGAAGCAATACATTCAACCATAGAATGACACGTGAGAAGGGAAAATAGGTTTTGCTTGTTTCTGGTGATGAGACAAGTGGTCGGATCTCTGCTCATAGTGAATTATAAAAACTGCATTTTGAACATGAACTACTTTTTCTACACAATGGGGGGAAAAACAGAGTAACAGAACATCATCACACACCCAGTTCTTGAAAAATCTTATCTCGCTAGAAGTGCTGCCTTGCTCAGTGTTGATAAGAACAAGCTTACATGTCCTTTCTGTTTCTCAGTGCAGGACCCATGTGTGTCTGAGATGAGCACACAAATGGATTTTCATAATTTTGATATTTTGGCGATCGCTATCTTCTGTTCAGCATATTACACACTCTGAATAACAGCCTATAGCTGTTTTACAAAATTAGATATTTAAATCACTTTTTCACATCAGAGATATTCTGTGGGCTTTGGCTGCCTCTAATTATGATTATACATGCTTTGTCGTGCTTCAAGTCCACTGTTGGACAGTTCTTAAACATTTCAAAACAACACCGCCAAAACTATAAAAGCACAGATTTTATTTAAATCCTTAGCATGCGTTGACCATCAATGTTACAAAAACTGTAACTCTTCAACTCTATTCCTGTGTAAAAACTATGATATACCAATATCAGATGACATTATTGCATGATGTCCTTAGAAGTTAATAATTTGCTCTTTTTGCTGTTATGCAAATTTTCTTTCAACTGACGTGTGCAATTTAGGCAGAGTTATTGTAAAAGAGAGTAAATGTAGCAGCCTGTTCATGAACCAAGGCGACATACACGTCAGACCGCTTCTTCAGAGAGAAAGTGTGTGAACCCAGCTGTGACAAGGTTCATTAATAACTTTCATACTGCACCACCATATATTTCCACTCTGGCATCATCTCAAAATCTTCTCAAATTAAACAGAATGTATCAGACCCTGCATGTCAGAAACACCCACAGTCCAACAACTGCATTTACTTCTTCCTGTTCTTCTCCTCTAACTGTTACCAGAAAAAGTACCAGAGTTCCTCTTAGTGACATAATGATTTTTTGTGGTTTTTCCATGCAGGATGACAGTATAAAATTCAGCATATATTATTTCAACCCTTTTAATAATAATTAATACATTCTGGTCATTAAAAGAAAAAAAAAAAAGAATGCCTGATCATAGAAATAACCTAGCACACTTCATGACAATGTATGTGGCTGAAACCTTAAAAATATGGCACCTCCGCACCTTTAAAGCAGTGTCTTCTAAGCAGTGTCATCAATCTTTAAAAGCTTTAACTCAGACGGAAAATTGTACATGACAACAGAAACATAAGTAAGTAATTCAAGACCAGCATTCACCAACACGTTGGCTATACAATGCAGATAAACAACCAGGATCATCTATTAGCATGCTAACTCATCAAGCATTCATAGCCCAAGCATATTTAATTGATGCTCGACAGGAGAGTTATCACTTAGCAGCTTTCAGACTCCATGTTGAGGTCGACCTGCAGGCAGACGTAATGCCACTCTGCACCGGATGCCACATTTGGGCTTGTGAGATGTATAAATCCAGAAATACCTCTGTGAATCCTTCTGTGTGCATTCATTAATATTCACACTGATCTGTCTCCATAGCCCTAGTCCTCACCAAATCTATAAAAAAAAACACGCCTTGAACATAATTTAAACAACCTGTATTGCAGTGAAGTGTGGGTGCTTCAAGCGAATGGAATGACACACAGTCAGCACTGGTCAGACGTTTTTAATTAACATGGTCCAGAGGTCCACTTGCAGGCCACTAGAGCTAAGCGCTCATTTGTTTTAAATAATGATTAATAGTATTGTCAATGCTTTATCACAAATGTTTGTCACATTTTCAGGATTCTCAGGTAGCCTGACTACTGCTATCAATCACTGATGACATTTACTGTTGCATATTAATGTGCTGAAGTTTCATCACCGGGTTCCCCACAGTGATTGATGCAGCAGATTGTCCCCATATCTCCCTCACCACAGCCCTGCAGAATACAAGATGAATAGAAGATCTTCTCCCAGACACGCTGTGAGTTGTATCAATGGATGATCTTCTCACTGTGCCTTAATGACAGGCAGTGATAAGCCTGTTTACACACTTAGGCTAAATGTACTTTTTCTCCTCCAATCCTCTCCGGCCGCTAGCTGCAGTAACAGTTTTTGTGTCTTTTGTGTTGCTCTGCTGCTGAGTCATTACATAGTTTGTTCTTCTTGAGAGAACACATCACACATTTTCTTTCCTTATATCAACACTTTTTTTTTTTTCCCTATATCCATTTTCACAGTCTGCTTAATCTGTTGAAATTGTCTGCAGCATATGGTAACATAATCCCACAGTTATTCAGTAGATTGCTCTGAGTCCACATTCTTCATATTTTAGTTGTATATTTCTTTTATTTGTCATCTTCCCACCTCAGACATATTAACTTTGCCATTGGAAAGAGCAAATTTAAGTAATCATTATTTTCATTATTGATTTTCCTTTGAAAATTCCCCCATTGATCATGTCAAATATTTGTCTCTGAATCTTTCTTTTCTTCATTAAATTGTTGATTCCCTCCTGTCTGGTTTCTATCTCTGAGGTTGGTCATACAGGTTCGCCATTGTTTGGTTTTGTGAAGACTGCCGTAAAGGATGCCCTGATGTTCAACTTGCTTTGTGAGACAGGTCCCTGGGCCTTTGCACTGCTAAAAAATTCACTTTCAAAATCCAAACAGGAAATCTAAGTGAACAGCTGCGCAGACACAGGGCCGGCTTCCCGACAGTTGGTAGACAGAAGGTGGAGGAGGCTTTTCCTCTCTTTTCCTTCTCTTCTTATAGACGGCAGTATACAAATGCACAGCGCATCAAGGCTGTAACTAGTAAGCAGACAGCACACGCAGTTGCACATTAAATGAAAGTGCACTACTGTTGCATGCAGAAAAAAACATAAGTGTTTTCCAACACTGGCGTTTGTTTACTTATGAAGCCTTCCTCCAAGAATTGCTTTCACACTTCGTGCTGCTATTTGAGTGGATGTAAAGAGCCTGTGATCACCACTGTGGCAGATAGTCTTTTTGCTTTTAGTAATTTTGCATCTCTGTGAACAAAAGATCCTGTGATGTAAGTGCTCCAAACTTTAAATGCTCATAACGGCATCAGCCTCATGTGGCAGTGCGTTCTCCACTGTGGCCTTGCTATCCTTGTGGTCATGCCCACTTCTGAGTCTGTAAACTCCTTAATCTTCCTCGATTATTCTTTGTGACTTGTGTTTTGTGTAGAACACAATCTGACACAGCTGCTTTTTATTTACCCAATATTATATGACAGCTTATCGGGTGTTAAGTTGATCATGAGAACACAAACACCTCTGTGACTGAAGAAGCCAATGTGCAGACCAAATGCCCAAACCCAATTATTTTAACAGTGTTTTTATGCTTGACAGTACTTTTCCAAAGCAAAACAAGCTATCAGAGTCCATTATTATATATTTTCATCAGATATTCTAGCGAGAAAATCCAATAAATTGTTTTTAGAGTTGTGTTTTCAACTTGTTTGAACTCTTGAAATTCTGAAATAGTATTAAAACCACAACAGTTTGCAAGGATAGTCTCAAAACAATATTTTGTGTGTGCGCATACGGTATTTGTGTTTATGTATGCTTTCTTTGCCTCTCCCTCAGGATCTCCTTTCCTTGCCGGATGAGCGTTTATTCTCTGTCTGTGCCTGTGTGTCCTTTATGCACTTCACATCCTTCTGCAGCTGTGTCTCCAGGTAATAAGAAACGAGAAGAAGCACGGCGTGAGTAGGTTTGACAGTGGTAGAAGCTGTGGAATACATTATTGTGTATTCCTGCGCAGCATAGCTTGCTCGCACTTTGTCTCTAGAAATTTTGCTGAAGACACAGAAAAAGTTAATACTAAAGAAAAAAACTGACAGCGTCTGAGCAGCTGACATTGTTTGATGTGGATAAAAAGGAGGAGGAGGAGGAGGAGGAGGAGGAGGAGGAGGACGTGTCACTTCTTGGCCTTGTTTAAGTCCAGCTGACATTAAATTGCATTTCATTCTTGACAAACAAATGTATTTGGTGTGTAAACTACAGAGCATTTCTGTCATGAAATATTCCCAACTCAAGGTTATTTTTCTTGATTTTTCCTGGACTCTGTATCTTAGGACAGGTGTCATCACAAATCACATGACCTGAGCATGGAACTTCTTCACATGATTCCAGGTGGTTGAATGTTACAATCCTGTTTCTGCTCAGAGATGGTCTTTGGTGTCAGGTGTGACTTCTGGTCGATGACTTTGACCCCCTCTTAGTCGATGCTGTGACCGGTTTTGGTTGGGTGTTCACAGACAGCTGATCTCGGCTGATTCATTATCTAACCATCTGTTATCATGTGACCGAAGCTGTTGTTTTTCTGTCCATCGATATAGACAGAGGACGTCTTCGCATATTACACATTTCATTTAAAACTGTATTTGCATAAAGCAGCAACAGTCAGCATCCTACCATCTGCGACACAGTTTGTGATCACAAACTGTGCAACAGATTGTGAACTGCAGCACACATTAGCTTTTTAAATTCTAGCTAATGTCTCAATCAAATCTCAATCACAGTAGAGACAAAACCCAACACATAACAACAAAGACTTCGGTAAATAATGTGCAAATGTCAATATTGACTCATTTAGATCAGCCTGTCCCAGCCAAGGGTTTGGAACCCACTATGGGGTTGTAAGATAAATGTGAGGGTTTGCTACATGAGATTTTTTTTTTTTTTGGCAAGTCAAAACGGTTGGTAATCACTGATGTGTCCTTTGTGTCCATGGCTCTTTGGATGGTTAGTGTCAGTCTGTTGATTGGTTGATCCACCACTTTGTTCCAGACTGAAATATCTTAACAACTATTGGATGGATTGTCATGAAAGCTTGCACAGATTTGTACTCCCAGATGGTGAACCCCACATTGGTAGGATCCACTGACTTTTCATTCAGTGCCTCCAACAAGTTCCAACTTGCACTTATTGAGTGAAATACTGTGTATCAACAAACATGAAATGGATTGGCGTGAAATTTGGTACAGACCCTTATGTTCATGTGCGCTCAGGATGAACTGTAATTCCCTGGCTCTTCGTCTAGAGCCATCATCAGGTCAAAGTTTTGATTTGCCCAATTCTCACTTAAAAATGAACGACATTCCCATCAGTCTCAGCTGTATTCGCCTTCTTGCTACAGGGCTAGTTAACAATTTTTAGCCTGCTAACACACTTAAATAAGATGGTGAACATGGTAAACAATATGGCCCACCTGCTTAGCTTGAGCATGTTGGCGTTGTTTATGTAAGCATGGCTAGAGACTGTTAGTGCTGTCCTTTAAAACAACTGTCTTTGGCTTGTAAGGCACGTACAAGCTATTTCAATCCTCTGCTTTCTGGGAAATAATTGGTCATTGTTGTGTTAAAAGACAAATTTGCATTGTGATTTTATTTTGTACAGCGACCCTCTGAATATTTTCTTTCCCTGAGATTTATTTCATTATTGACACGAGGTAATGCAGAAGGACTCTTCTCCTTGATAAGTCTTCTCCTTGAATCTTGGCAAATAGTGGAGAATTTTCTCCCTGTGCTAGTGTTTCTCCCTTTGTTTAAATCTTTCTCATCCTCTCTCAGGATCACTCTTATCCATATTTGGTGCTGTTCAATTGTACCTTCTGCCTTTAAAGCAGCTGATACCGTATGTTTGATTTAAAACAGCGTGGTTCTTACATTCTCTTTGATGTTTTTTTTTGTTTTTTTTTTACCAGAATGAATTTGGTAGCTTCCTTCATCTTTTTGGCATTGCCTCACATTCTGCAAAGAAATCAGGCCCCAAATTCTCTTTTTTTTCCCCCAAACGCTTAATAATGCGCCAGCTGAAAAGTTTAATATGTAACATTTCTGCATTCAATTGTCTAAAAATAACTAGAACTATGTTATATATTTTCTTGAGTTGTACGCTCATGTAATCCCCAAAGTTTCCAACAATGTTCAAACCCGGAGTAACTTTATTCAAGGTAACGGTGCGTGTCATTGTCGCCTGTCACTGACGTCATGTCCTCTTCACCCCCTCTAGTTGCCGTAACTTCAGGACACAGGAAACACCAGATGATACATCAGAGAGTGGAGGACTGTCGTTCTCATTAGAAATGGTGGTTATTGATGATTCCGCATCACGCTATATCATCAAACTTCGTCTTTTGTTATTGTTTGGACTGAGACAACCCTTGCAGCATAAAGCATATACTGTGCTTGTGAAATCTAACTTGAGAATTTGCTCTGTGTTTTGTCTGTTTCCAGTGTATGCTCTCATTAGTCAGTGAAAGAAATGGTCAAAACAGGTGGGAAGAGGTCTCCCAAGGTGGTTGACATGTAATCTGTAGTTAGAAAGTTCTGTGCCCACGGACTTGAAAACTTCACAGATGCTTCAGAAGTGCACACATCAAAAGAAACAGGCGGTAAAAAAAATAAGATGTTGTGTGTGGATGTTAGATTTCAACCGTCCTTAAGTTCATCTCCTGCTCCTCAGATGTTTTTTTGTTAATGCTCCTCTGAGGTGTCAATGAAATTTTCACTGGTTGCTTCCAATCTTTTGGACTTGAAAATGGCCACAGAGCAACAAAAACTTACACAGACTGCACAGAAAGAAAGTTCTCCAGTATTCACATCAGCTCCGTTGTACAACCCTTATTCCAAGAAACATAAGTAAAAAGCAATGTGGTGATTTACTAATCATCCTTCATATACTCAATTGAAAACAGTACACTTTCAGTTCTTAATCGTTTTTTTAGAGGTAAAACCAACATGCAGTCACACAGACTACACCCATTTTACCCCACCCTGGCAGTTCAGACCACAGCTTACATGTCATTTGTGATAAGTTCATGTGTTTCCACTCATTACAGTGTGATAATGATATGTCAGTGGTGTCCAACCTTTCATCCGGTGTCTAAAAATAGACTGTGCAGTGGGGCAGAGAGGAAATATGAAGGCCAGAGTGACAGAGATGTTTCTCTGATAGCAAGCTGTTCTCATACCACCTAATGAGACAGGAGATCAGTGTGTCATTCACAATGTAACTCTGGAAAGCTGATCCAGTCACACACACCTCAATCTTGTACATGTTGGCATTCATGCAAAGCAGAGCCGTATCCATGAGATGTCAGATATGTAGATGCTGTGCAGAATGTTTGCATGAAAATAGATGAGAGATGAATAGAGAGATGATTTGATGGGAATTAACCCCAGTCTTCTAAATCCCATACATCGGAACATTACTTCCACGCATCCAGTAAGGATGAGGATTTGTTCCTTTTCCTTTTAATTATTTTAATCATTTGAATGCCTTTTGAACCATTTGGTGGTTTGGACTGTTGTTGCTGACAGAACCACAGGTTAAACTCAGTACAAACACACTTTTAATAACTAGATGACAATTGAAACATGTCCTTACAATGTTTGTCAGGTCGCAAGGATACACACAATGCTCCACAAAGTACCTTTAAAGGTCTAGTGTGTGGGACAGGGGCTGCATCCAGACTGAGCAGCATGTCAATCTGGACCCAACCCACACGTCATCATTAACTGGCGATTAATGAATTCAGAAAATGTGCACATCTGATGTTACTCAGTCCGTTCTGAGAGTGTTCATAGATTAGTTTGCCAATCCCAGGCAACGACCCAGAAACTCTGGAGTTCACAGCTTACCCACTCTCCAAAAACGGATTATTGTCCAACTCCATCCTCTCTACTTTGTGGACCCTCCATCAAACCACTGAGCTCCCATCCTGACCATTCCCTGAAGGCAACAGCAGCACACTGGAAGACTATGCAGGTGACTTTGGAGCTGTAGGAGAATCACTAAGCTTGTCTATTAGATGCAAGAGGCATCGCTCAGGTTTTTTTTCACTGGCCAAGCGTTGTATTGATTTTCAAACTGAGAAATTGTATTTGCTTCCTGGGATCCTGAAGTTTTAGGTATTTATTTATTTATTTTTTGGTGTTGAGATAAGGACTCATTCATTGGTAGCTGAACTTGGTGGATTTGTGTATCTGGTTATCATTACGGACATTACATGTTTTTTAGGAGTTGGCTTGCATTGATATAGGCTCATAAAATAACATCAATTGTGTAAGAAAGTGAATATATTAAACTCGATCCTGTCCCCAGATGAAAGTGGTTTTAATGTGACCTGTTAACCTACCATTGACATCATTGTCATGGCAACATGATGTGCTGGGGAGAGAGTTGTATATCGTTGCTGCTCGCACATTAACGTTACAAGAGAGAATTTGCATTCAGCTTCTTAATTGCTGAAACAGAACATGTCTCCTTTTCTCTAGGACACAATAACTAGAGTAAGTGCAGCTGTAAGAACAAGTCTGAGTCAGAAATAAATATGGACTAACTGTCTGAGCCTTGCCTTTTGTGCTGGCCCAATCAGAAGAGTTGTGATGTTAATTAATTGATTAAATATGACTTTTTTATTGACATCGTTCCGGACATCTGACCTTGAATGAAAATCTGATGTGGACCATTGAATAATAAGTGGTGTACGATTTAGTGGCACCTACCAGTCAGGTTGTAGATTGTAAGCAGCTTCATACCAGTCGACTCACCTTTCCCTATGGTGGCCACGGAAAACGTGAAAGGCACTCTGTAAGGCCAGTTTCATTTGTCCATTCTGGGATAGCATAGAACATGGCAGTGCAACAGGAGGACTCTGTGGAAGAGGAATCACTCCCTCTATAGATATAAGAGCTCAATCCAAGGTACCAAACACACAATTTTTATCTCCAGGTGATTCTAAACTGATGAAAACATAACTATGAATATTACATTACAATAGATCCCTCTAAATCCTCCACACTGAACCTTTAATTTACTTTACAATGCACCCTGAAGTGTTCTGCTACAGGAAATGCTGAACTCTGTGCTCTACTCGGCTTCATTTTATGCTGGTTTTGACTTACTTTGTCCATTTCTCTCTTTGATCAGAAGCCCTCGTTATTCAAGACCTGGAGATTGTTAAAGGACTGCTTTTGAATGCGTGTGTACAGTTTACTGAAGCAACCTTTGCAAGAAAATGGAAAATTTTCCCTTCTGCTTTGGGAACAGCCGCTTGCCTCTTTTCTTTTTTTGTCTCCTGATATCTTCTTCCTTCACTTCTGTGCTCCCACTGACACAGTGAGTGATGGCAATCCCCCTTTCTCTCACTTTCTCTCTGCACACGCACATGCACAGTCATAACTGTCATCACTGTCTCTCCCCTCAGCAGGCAGCTGATGACTGTTAGTGAACAGTGTACTATATTCACCACAAACTCCACAATGGCACTTTCCATGAGGGGAGGGCATGTAGGAGGGGATGATTGTGTGTGTGTGGGTGTGTGTGTGTGCGCTTACATGCATTAATGTGCCTGTATTTGTGAGGATTGAGGACATCTCCTTGAATCCAAATCCATCCAGAAAAAAAAAAAGAAATCCACATTCAGAAGCATAGCTGGTGAAAGCCACTGACAGACAGCATGTCAGTGCAGCATCTTCTTTGTTTTGGCAATGCTATATTTTGGGCTATTGCTGTGCAGCCGCCAACAGCTGCAGAATGCATCCATGGAAACTCCGTCAGAACCACATTTTCTCTGGCAGCTAAAAGGACATGCAGCCTTAAAGACAATTTTTTTCTCATTTTGTAGAGTGGTTTGGAGGTTAGAAAGAATACCTTGATAACGACATAAGGAGCAGGCTATTGCCTTAAGTAAGGATCTCTGTGTGGGCACAGAGGAAAGACTTCATGCTTACGATTGGCACAGATGGATAAATGGATGGGTGTATGCATGAAATGGGCCTTGTGACAGGAAAAAAGATATATGTCAGACGCACTTGCAAAGTGCATTTACATCTGTTTAATCCCAGCATTTCTGTGTTTTTGTGTGGTGTACAATGTGTGAATAATTGCGTAAGTGCTAACCTTTTTGGTTAAACTGTTGCTTTGCATACTGTATGCCACTGAGCTGCTCTCAGCCGTCCCTCTGCACCCATGAATATCCTAATGAATACGGCTGTCTGTTCTCTGGAGAAAGCACCCACTGTTTCTCTCCATCTCAGGGGAGGAGGCAAGGTGCTGCTGCTGGCTCTCTAATAACCACCATTGAATATAGAGCACTATAAAGCTATCTCTGAGGGATTATTGCACTTCAAGAACCAATTAATGGAAGGTACAAGTTTAAACTGAGGCAAGCAAATAGCCGAGAGGTAAACAAGACACAAATTCCAGCTCATTCTTTGTACTGTGACTTTTTGCTTTAATTAAATCATGTGTTTTAAGGGAAGGATTAATGTAGCACTTCAGGCTAGAACACGGTAAACAGAAGTAGGAAAAAAGTCATCATATAAAAACCGTGGTTGAGTGAAAAATGTCAAGAGGGGTGCAAGTGATCAGAGCGTGCATAAAGTCAGTGTATAAAGGGAAATGTGTCTTAAGCCCGGCAGTTGGGTAATGTGGTGTTGGACCTTGGTGAAAATAAGATGGAGCTTGAGATCGAAGGGCAGCTTGGTGCTGCATCTCCAGTCATGCAGATGCAGGACTGTCATGTTGAACAAGGAGCTGAGGCTGAAGCTCTTAATTTACCAGTTCAGCTGTGTTCCAACCCTCACTTATAGTGACAAGCTTTGGGTAGTGACCAGCAGAATGCAGCCGTAGATTTAGGTGGCTGACATGAGGTTCCTATGCAACATGTTTGGGCTCAGATATCTTGAATGAGCTCAGAATAGATTGGTGAAACCAACATGTACAACCTTGGATTCCTCTCTGCTGTCAGGTTTTTGTTTCTGTCAATTGAAAAGCCCTTCATTTGAAGCGATTTGGAGACTGAATAATCTTTTCTTAGGTATTTGAGAAAGTGTTTTATACACAGCACACAACTTTTTTGGAATGAGAACTCCATATTTGAAAGGTTCCACTCAGGCTTTTGAGCCCACCATAGCAAAGAAATGACACTCTTAAAGGTTGCAAATGGTGTTTGACTGGTACTGAAGATTCTAGTTGAACTGTTTTAATCTTAGATCATTTGGCTGCCTTTGATACTGTCCATCAGTACATATTAATTGACAGACTAGGTACTGGTCTCGAGTGCTTTGAGTCTCATCTGAGTGACAGAACTTTCTCTGTGTCTGCAGGATATTCTCATGTGGTGAATTGAAAGTCAAAATATGGAGATGTCTAGGTTACAAGTGGACACACTTGGTTGGAAAGTGAATACTTGTGAGACATCTAAGTTGCTTGTAAGTGATATCAATGACACTGCTTCTTGTAAAACAGGTCCCCATACACACTGAAATACTGTCATTGAAATGGTGTTGAAACAATGGTTACAGTATAACCTTGATTTCTGAAAAACTCTTTTCAATCATATTTCTCCCACTTTTTAACCTAGATGTCTGACCTTCAAATCATCAAATAAAACCTTACACATTTTTCTTTATTATTATTATTCCATGAAAAAAAGTTATCCAATGAAATGACATGCAGCCCTCAAGCAGTGACAATTTCCCCCATTTGTGAGAAAGAAAAAGCTTTTCACAAGCTGAGACTGGAGCGAGAGAATGTCTACAGAAGATCTACTGTGATGTCAGGAGCACAGTTTGATGCATTACCCATCATGGTGGAAGTTCACATCAAAAAGAACTGGACCAATTACTGCAATCCAGTTGATCCTGAACAGCAGCTGGCAGCATGATAGACACACACACATGGCTTCAGTGCTCTTTGCCTCAGGGAATTGTCTTCAAAAAAATGTTCATGTCTCTTCTACAGCTAAATTCATTTGTAATAGATTGTATTCACTTTTTTTTTTTTTTTTTACAGTTTTGGACCAAAATAGCAGAGTAGATGTGTAAGGTCTGTATTCCAGTCGTGTCCACCTGGGAAGAGACCCCAAGGTAAGCCCAGAAGATGCTGGAGGGGTAATATATCCAATCTGTCCTGGGAATTCCTCCTCTTAAGGAGCGGGAGAATGTGACTTGAAAATGTAAAGCAGTGCCATCATGTATGTACCACTGAGAAAGCGGAAGAATACATATGAAGAGGAAGATAGATGAATGTAGAGGTGAAAAGATTAGAATATTTATCAATAGACAGAATGTAATTTAAAAAGACTTTTGATAATCAATTCAGCAATTTATCAAGCAGAAAGGACAAATAGTTGTCCCTTTTTTTTTTCAAATGATTTGATGCTGTTCTCTGTTTCATTGTAAATCAAATATCTTTGTTATCTCTGCATGTCTTGGATGCCACCTTGGGCTCTCTGAATTTATGATGAGCATTGTTTTGTTTGACATTTTTGCATGCTAAAATGATCATTGCAGGCACCCTGTGGGGGTTTTGATCACTGGTAGCACTATGGGGCGGTGTTATATGAGTAGGTCGTTGTTTTGTGTCAATCCTCACAATGGCAACATAAAGGACATTCCTATGCTTTCACACCATTCCACTGACCAACAGTTGGTGGCGGGAATGTGCAAAGAAAGGTAGCAATGAGCAAGCAAACGATGGGCTGGCTAGCAAACACTTCATTGGCTTTGCAAATGTTTTATGAGCAATGAAACACATTCAGCAAGTTTGTTAGACTTCAAGCATACATATATTGCTTTTTGATGAAGAACAAAATATGCTTTAATCAAAACATCTAATAGTCAATATTTACAAAAAAGCATTAGTTTCATGGATGGATGGATGGATACATTTTAATATTACACTATGAGAGAAATGATGGGATAGTTTTACCATTGCAACAGCAAACTGGTTGAACTCACCCTCTGTACAAACTGAATCCCCTGAATCCATAGATTCAGGGGACATACATATTTTCATAATGTGAGCTAAACTGGGTGTCTGCCAGATGTTTCAGGCAGTCCGAGAAGGAAGTCAGATCAGGAACTTGGGCTAAAGGGTGCCAGCTGAGCAGAAACCCTGAAAGAGCCTCACCACCCACTCAACCAAAAGAGGTATCAGTGTTAACATCACCACTTGAACATCACAAGGTCTTAGGCTTTGTTACGAATGTGCATTTGTGCATTTGAGTAAAAACATATTGCAGATTTCTTTAACTACTTTCTGTTCATTTCCATAGCATTTTCAGCGGATGCTCTAATTCAAAGAAACTTTTGGAAATAAATACTTGAGCTATCTAACCAAGGGCAAATTGTTTATTGAAGGTTTTTATCTGACACAGAAGCATTAGAGGGATGTTTACTGGGTTGAAACTTACTTGGGGTTAAACTTTTTTTGGTTGACTGGACCAGTCAGCTACACAATCTGTTTTAACTGGACTAATGTTTTTATGCAATGGCCTGGATATGTGCATGCGTGTGTGTTTTCTCGCTCCAAGCTGCCTGGGTGGGAGGTGTGGGGAAGTCTTATTAATCCTGACAGTCTGCGTCATTTTCTATGGGATTATTTGTGCTTGTTTGTTACATGAATGGGCTGATAGCATTATCTGGGAGCATGTTTTTTGGTGACATTAGGCGGTTATAGAAAATGACACTCTGGTCTAATTGGCTTTTATGGAATGAGCACAATGTGGAAGAGCTTTCTTTGTGTAAGGAGTTCATTAAAGACATGCGTGGTCCCAAAACATCGCATGCAGTTGATTTTCGCTGATTTAATTCTTGGTGGAGTCAAAGCACTGAAATCACCAAGAATTGCACTAAATATTGATTGATTGAGGTTTTCTCAGCTCTGTTACAAATATATGGTTAATGTGGGCAACCAAAGAGATGTTTATTAGACAGGATGGAAAGCACTTTGTCATCTAAGAAAGTACAGCTGTAACTATTGTAGTCATTGGCCACCAGCAAACAACAGCAGCTGATGTCATTGAAGTGAGCATACATATAAAATATAAAGTATCTTGTGTATTCATTACAAGCTTGGATACAAACAGGCACAGCAAAAACAGCTGGCAAAATTTGCATCATGTACAGTACTTGGAGGGGAGGAGACGGATTAAAATACAAGCAACATGTCTGTTTGCAGGAGGAATGCATTTTTAATATTGTTCCATGTTTTTACCCTCATTTAACATGAATAATTATAGCACAGGATGAAGTCACAAACAATTTGTCTATGAGATACTTCATCTTCAAATTCAATTAGCATTACGCAAAGCCTTTGAGCTTGTTTCCACACTTGCCTCGCTGCATTATGCATGACGATTAGCTGTTTGTATAAATTAAATTTGAAAGCATCACATGCTGCACTCTTACGCCAAACTTGCAGGGGAATTGAAATTTTGAATTATTAGAAAGAGTGAGAATGTGCGATAATGCATCAGATGGAAGAAGGAAATCTTGGCAGATCATGCAGCTTAACTCAGGAACAAAGTGCGATATGGTTTAGCTACGTATGGCTATCAGGACGAAAGAAAATAAACAAAATCAGATATATAAGTGCACTAATAATAATGAGAAATGTTGGGACACTGTGTGAAACTTGCCATCACTACTAAAACCGAAAGTATCTAGCACTCGGGCAGGTCGTAACCATCGCTCATTGAAATATCGAGCACTTGTTGTCAAAACATGGATGGAAACAGAAAACTTGCAGCCAGCGGTGCAGAGGAGGGGTGGCAAAAAACAAAAAGGCTTAGCTGGCTGATGCTGCAAAGTGTGCTCAGATAACCAATTTTTTTTAAAGCAGTCTGCCGGTGATGATTAGGACAGCTGCAAAGAGGCAGGAACATCAAAGCGAAGTGAGCAGGGAGCTGGTGCTTTGTCATGCTTACATGCTTTGTGAGCTAACTTAGAACAAAATGTTTTTGTTAACCTTGAGGTTTCAATGCTGGAGACCTGCTGCAGGTTTCGCCATTTCCAAGGTTTACCTCGTCAGACTCGGTGCATAAACATTTAGAGAAGTTTATGCTAAACTTCTTGAAAGCATTTTAGAAAATAGTCAGTAACTTTGACTGTAAATGACTAAAACAAACATGTAAATTGGATAATCTTGAAGATTACTGATCAATTCTTTTCTGCATTGTAGCCTATATGATATTTGATAACCAGCCCAGCTGTTACTCATTGTTACTCAACTTGTTAAATACTGACCAGGTTGTCAACTGTATTAGTCAGGACTTCCAGTATATTGTATATATTATAGAAACTGATTGTCCCATATGGGACCTCCATTGTCCTGTACATTGACTTTTTGCACTGACAAGTAGGATGCACTCTTACAGATCCTTGGTCTGATCATCACCAGCAATAGCAACAAAAACAAATACATGTGGGCTGATCACACAGAGTGAGATTACCTGGCATCCAACCTCAGGCCCCCACATGTACTGCGCATTAGTTGTACATGCGTCAAGTGGTGCAAAAAAAAAAAAAAGTTTCAGTAATGTCTGCTGTTGTTCAGTGGGTTTAGCATGTGCAAATATGGATAAACATGCAAGAAAGAACACTGTGCTTCTACAACAAACAATGGGAAGCAAGAAAGATGTGGGTTAAACCCATCAGCTGTGACTCAACAAAAACTTCTGTACTTTATGTCGCCAGGAATTCTCAATTGGCCATGACGGTGAGAATGGCCCAACTCAGCATGCTTCCATAGAAATGCGCAAGAAGGCCTCAATAGCTGAAGGTGCAAGCAATATTGATGCATTCTTCATGACTTCTACTGTGGAAAATGACAAAATCGGAGCAAGTGAACCCTCGTGTGTACCAAAAGATTAAACACGGACTCAGCTACAATAACACCAACTGTCTAGTTAAGCTCAATGGTACTTTGTTTCATGACTTGTAAAGAATACAAACTTGGATAGAATGAAAGCTGACATGATTACAATAAATGTTTTAGGACCAAGACTGTGCGGGGTATTTACTGCTAGCTGGGAGGAAGTACAGAAAGTCAGACAGGATACCACAAAATCCACCAGTAAGAAAGGAGTGGCAGTTTTTCAAAACACAGGGAAAGCCAACTTGACCGGCGTGTTCAGGATTGTCTCATTTGCCCTCAGTGTGCCAGTGCCTTTGTAGAAAGGATTTTCTGTCTGATGACCATTAAATGGTCAGACTCAAGAAAAAGATGCAGCACTGAGCTGATCAAAAATGAACTTCAAATATCAGTGAACTGTGATTCATCATGCAAGGACTTTTACTCTCTGGCTGTGCATAAGGACAAAGGACTCCCAGAAACTGCCAAGGGCAGCAAAAAATATCCATGAATAAGTAGACTTGGTGAGTCGTGCACCTATTTTCTTCTTTTGCATTGTTTTTTTGCTTTAATTGAGATTTCTTTGATAATTCATTTTGAGGATTATTTACCTAAGCTTATATAAATTTAGTAAAACTATAGACTAAATGAAATGAACATTTTTTTTACACCAGTTGACATATAGATACACACACACACACACACACACATACATACATATATGTATACTGTATATGTCTGATTCCTCTGCAAAACTACAACAACTATTGTTACTTCAAGTTACTTCTACAGGATTAACAAGAAGAGGATGCCTTTTTCTAGCCTGCAGTCCAAGAGTCATATGTGTTTTGACAGAGCAGGGGTTGCAAATGAAAAACTATATTAGGCTAATGGTTCCAAATAAGGGGCTGAATTTAAGGTGCCTGTTGTAAAGTAACACAAACTACATTAAAACCTGTCTGGCCGCGGCCTGACAGTTGAGAATTGATCTTTATTTTGACTGTAAGAGATTAGCTGTCATTATGATAAATGACTCAAAACAATACACTGTATATTCACACAACATCATACCCTACCCACTGTGCCACACAGGTGAACATGGCTCTGAACAAAACAGGAAAGGATGGAGGAGGAAGGAGCAGGAACCAGCACAGATTCAATTAGAGGTGTGCTATCGAATGTCATACTGTGACTTTGAAGTAAATTAGAGGACAATACATCATTCATATAATCAAATTTAGCCACTTTATTCAAGTTATTTATTGCTGCATTACAAGAAATATGATAAATGGCAATTATGTTTCATAATACCCTACACATGTATTTGCCTATGTCAAGGTTGGACTCGTGTCAGGTCGAGTTTGGTGAATCAAATTGGGGTCACTTGACATCAAATTGTTGCTTTTTGGCTTTTTGTTGCCAGTCTGCTCCTGTTTTTTTAAACTGTAACATGGCTAATAATCAACACAATCTACTAATTTTACCCATGAATAATCAGTGAGAGTATCATCCGTGACCCTGTGGGCTGACTGTTGATGATTCTCACCGCCTGTGGATAAAAAGCACTCCCTAAAGCAGGTGGTGTGAGACTTGATAGTGCGCTAATAACCCTCAGATGGTAGCAAAGTAGTAAATAGACGATGCCTTGGATGAGTATTATCTTTCATATTAACACTGTATGGTATGTATAGCTGCAGGCTGTGGTAGTTTGTTTCATAGCTGTCACTGTCAAATCCAGGACTACCATTTGTCACGTGACACTGTGAAGTCTTTGGTTACAGTGCTTTCATTGTGCAGTAATTGAAGCTAACCATCATTTTTATTGGCATTCCAGTTTTACAATTTTCTTCCGAGAAAGAAGCACCTCTGTTATTCATTATTATTTTTGCCATGCCAAGTGCAATAATAGGAAATTCAAAAAAAAAAAAAAAAAAAAAATTAAAACTGTTGTTAGTCCCAGCAGAAGCATCATGGATAGTGAAGTGAAAGTGAAATAAAATCTCCTGAAATCAATGATAGTTTTGTTTTGAGAGACAGGCTATTTTCTTCACACCACAGGTACAGCTCCCACACCTCTATCCTATAGGCCTCCTTGTTGTGTTCATGGATCAAACAAATCACTGTGGGTTGCTAGGATGTTGGCCACACAGTCAGTGTCAGGCTTTTTCTCCATGCTGTTTTATCCTACCTTCCTTTCCATGTCTTTCTGTCATGCTTTCCCACCTCCTTGTACCATTGTAGCAGCATCACCTCATCACCCTGTATAGTGATCATTTTGTCCACCTCCACAACAGTGTGTGTGATGTATTACAGGGAGAAGCAAGAAGACACACCAAATGCTACTTAAACACTTTGCATTCACACTGTTTCAACACTGGTGTTATAGCACTTTCAGAAATCACACCATGAGTACCATTATCCTTTTGAACCTGAGGCTGTCATTCACTTCCTTTATCTGCAGGCTAATTGCATAGTCAATATGTTTCAGCCAGGCATGCTATATATTGCTTTTTTCCTGACAACCTAAGGTTCTCAGAAATGGCATTCATTGGCATGTCAGTGTTATTATTCATGCTCCTGGTCTATGAAGACTCGTGCCAAAAGCACAGGCCTTCATGTGTAATATCATACACTGCAGAAAAGTATACTTGACATACAGTAGCAGTCTGCAAGCACACGATAAAACTGCTACTTTTCTTGAGTGTTGACAGGTGTCAAGGCTGGAAGATAGGGCAGTGGTATACCTTGACATGGTGCAATGCATCAACCAGGCCATGCAGCATGACGAGTGTGTGGGTCCCCTTGGTACGATTCATTTGGTCAGATGTAAACACATCAATCATACTCATGGTATGGCACAAGACCAAAATACTGTGGCAGAACTGGTCATGGTCCAGTTACAAGTGAACTCTGGAGTGGTTTGATTAAGGTGGGAATGTGATTCACCCTCGATCTGACCCAACTACACAGTGTACCCTGCAAGTTTGAGCAAAACAGCTCACGTAGCCAGGTGTGCTTTGCATACTGGGAAGAGGATGAGTGAAATCAACAGTTGCTAGCAGCTAACCTGAGAATAAATTGAGGTCTGACCCGGACTAGCAACGAAGTGTGATGTCTTCTTCATGTTTGTGCAGATGGCTACGTCTGCCAGCTTCATCAAACAGCGCAAAAAAACACTGACCTCCAGCAGCTGAACATGAGGGGATTTGACTGGTCCGTTGTAAAATTTAAATTTAAAAAAAAGGAAAGAAAGAGAAATGCTCTCTCATGAATTCATGCGCCCAGAACCTTCTTCCTGTGTTAACTTCCTGTCTTTACTTTCTCGCTGCTGCCCCAGACACATCTAAGCAATAAGCAGAGTGAAGGTTCTCACATGACTTTAGTGATACATTTTGTTTGATTTGAGTTTTCCTCTGCGTAAATGAAACGGGAAAAACGCAACTACTCATCCGGTTTTGGACCACAGAAAACAGACTAAAATGAAAATTTCTGTCCCTGAACCCCTGACTTGCTAGCCATGGACTTTACACTCACATAATTTTATGCACATAAAAATGGATTTTCTGGACTCTGACATGCACAAATATTACATTTGCATGGTTTAAATTATTATTGAATAATAATTAACCTTGTTTGCAGTTCAAGGGTGTTTCATCAACAATTTTACAGACGTCTTTTATACTGAGAAAATGCTCTGCAGGTTGCCGTGAAAAAGACTGAATCACTCTGACTCTCTTTCTTTGTATTCTTTTTTTTTTGTGGGCATTCTGTGTTTATTAGCTGGTTTACATCGGAGATACAGACAGGAACCATGAGGAGAGAAAGGGTGGTACACCTTGCACCAGGGGTCCATAGCCAAAATCAAACCTGGGACATTCTGATGGTATATGGTTTGCTTCTTAGATCAAGCCCCCATATTGAGCTCTCATCATACAGCCATGCTTTAGGGTAATCCACACATTGAATTTACATGTGAGTCATTAGGACACATAACAGTCACACAAGAGTCACACAAATCAAGGTGTGAAATGGTGTGAACCTGCCTGGGAGGGAATGTAAGTCTGACCTACTTCCACTGCCGTCCTCATATCTCTTCTCAAGCTTCTTGCTTTTGCAAAGCCTCCCAACTGCTGCCTCACCTGGGCGGCAGTGACAAGGGGGGCACAAGCTGGGGTGCAGATCTGAGAAAGCTGGAGATGGGACAGCGCTGTGGCTTTGACCCCTGGTGCGATGGACATGATGGACTTGTTAATCCGCCTGACTACAGGCACTGATTCTTTTCCTTTTCCTTTCTTTCAGTTTCCTGCTGCAGTGTGCTGTCACTCTTCTCTCACTAGGTGTTGTAGCTTTGCTTCAGCCTTTTCTTCAGTTATCTTTAGACAGGAGTCGTCTCGTTGCTGTCTGCTGTCCTGAAAGCTCACTTTTTCTTTACATGTCCTTTGTGATCTCGAGGTTGTGTTGCTTGGAATACGGTGAACTATTTATTGTTTGAACACAATGACATATATCTTAAATTCTACTGATATTAACAGAAATTTACAATGACAGAGCTATATTTGTTTTGCGAGTGGCATTCATAGACAATATTGAGTGATACTGAGTGACACATACAAGAGCAAAGCAAATACCGGGACATTGTACTTCCTTAGGAAACATCTGCCATTAACCATTTTTCTACTGCACTCTGAAAGCCTTTATAGGACTAATGCTGAAATTAATTGTTTTCATTGTGATTAATTTTCAGAGTATAAAATGTTAAAAGTAGTGAACAGACTAATGTTATGTCTGACCAACAGTCCATTTTTTCATTTCATATTTCATTTCTAACAATAAAATAAAGCAGAAAGTCCTCATCTTTTAGGGCTAGAACCAGGAAATGAGCCACAGTCTATT
This sequence comes from Chaetodon auriga, assembly GCF_051107435.1. NCBI lineage: Eukaryota > Metazoa > Chordata > Actinopteri > Chaetodontiformes > Chaetodontidae > Chaetodon > Chaetodon auriga. The sequence continues at coordinate 6,821,726 of NC_135092.1, read as the reverse complement.
ACCAAAATTGTTGAGTACTTTTCTGGTTAATCCATTCATGAATGATTGTTTTCAGATTAAAATAATTGCTGTTTGCTGAGTGCTAAGTGCTGATATGCAGTATGTGTGTATACACAGTATATATTTCTATACAGATATATCAATCTAACAAAGCTGCCCCTGACATCATCAATCATCAGCCTGATTGATGCTACTGAGCAATCAGCTGACACCCTTGGTGTATGTCAGCTGTTGATTCCCAGCACCTCTGCCTCCTGATGATGATAGTGTTAAAACTGAAAGCTTGAAACAGCAAACATGCCTCCATCATTGATTGAACTTTTCTCTTGAACTACACTTTCTCAAATGACATATGCCTAATACCTTTTACAGCCTCCTCATCCTTCCACCTTGTGTGTTCAGTCACGTACACCAGTGATGTCCAATCAATATCCATAGAGGGCAAAGAGTGTGTAGGTTTTTCTTCCAACCAATCAGTAGAGCACCTGCTGATGTCAATGACTGAAGAACTTTCACTAATGAAGCTTTATGCACCCTTAACATTTCACCTTGCTCCAGCATTTCACATATCTGATGACTGTAGAGGAGATGGAGTACAATCAACAACTTGCTCTACTGATTGATCCTGTACAACAAGGATTTAAGCAATTCACAGCTCATGAAAGCTTTTACATTTGTGCCAATTTTCAAGTACGTCTTTCTCAGGAAAAGAAAATCTCAGCAGAGAAAGAGATGTGTTTTATAGATTATTACTTAAACAGCAAGAACCCCTCCTTTATTTTCACTGCTCTGATTCCCTGTGTCTGCTTGCATCAAACCCATGAGTGTGATCATAGAGTCTGATGTATTCCCCTGTAGCAACGACTCTGTGAAGCACATAACTCTGCATTCACAATATTCCCACTGGGTGCTGACCAAGGCAGGGAGCTCATCAATCTTTTTTGCCAGTGGTCTCACTTTCCCCATCTGGATAGATGGAGGATAGGGTTTAAATCTCCTTTAACCCCCCCTCCCCCCTCACAGCTCTCTTCTCTCTCTCCATCACGCAAGCAGCTCAGTCAGTAGATTCTTCGTCCCTGGGCTGGTTGCCAGCATCAGTGTGATCAGGTGCTGCCAAGTGTAAGGCTAAGGACAGACTGGAAAACTTGTGCTAAAGTGTCCATTGTTCAAGTCAGTCCCCAATTAGTCTGTTTATCAGTTGTTACTGCAGTTGTGTAAAACTTCTTGGGAGCTTACCTTATCTGAAGGTTGAAATACGGCTAAAACTAAAGATTGCACAGCTTTATAAAAGTATGTTTCTGCAAATATAAGGCTTATGAAATAATACCAGATAAGGTCAATTTTAAATTAAAGTCTTAATTTCAGTCTTAAAATCTAAATTTTGACCTTTCCATCTAAACATATTTTCCTTCCCTTAACCAAGCCCCCAACCATAGATGTAGCAGATCACAAAATGTTCGTAGGAGTCATATTTGGAAATTGGTAGTAGTTTTTAGAAGGCACTTACACACCAACTATTTTTTTTGTTTAGCTACAGTATGGAGACTTTTGGACACACTCTTTCCATCTGCTCTTTGAAAAACTCCATCTCTGCCAACGTTGAGGCAATCAGTGTATCTCAGCAGTAAACAGGGACAGTGACTGAATTATGAGGAGAAAAGATTGTGAAGTGTACTCGAAGCTCTTCCCATTTTTGGACAATGAACACCTGGCTAATTGCTGTTCAGAGTGTTACAGTTGTTGGGTTGTCAGTTTCAGAAAGTTGCAAAAACTGGCTCTTCAAAGCTTTTGGGCTGACTGAACAGCCTGTCTGAAAGAGCAGGTAGAGGCCACATGGGCCTGCAAGAGGGCCTGCATGAGGTCTGCAAACAGTCACAGATTTCAGGAAGAAGACTGTAATCCCTTAGAAGATAGTGATCTCAAATGTTGGTGCAGTGGTCAGAGTCACAGCACACTGTGTTTGTTATAGTGTTCACAGTGCCACCAGAGGATTCAGTAGAGGAAGCTTATGTTGCCTATGGTTACAGCTTAGAGGCAGGAGAAAAGGGGCTGTAAAGCTAGGTTGTGTGCTGTGGTTGTAAGTGAGTAAGCAGGTACACTGAAATTCCCTGTTGAGACTTCTTGCGGTGCATAGTGTGGGCGTAATTCCATGATATATCAGTGAAGGTATGCGCCCAGGTGATAACTGCACTGACATTCAATCAACCAACCTTAATAAACCTGCAAGAGAAGAAATCTCAACCAGGCAAAGTTTATCCCTGGGCGTTACTTTGCATTTGCCAAGGGGTCTGTGGAAAGAGTTGCTCAACTTGTGATTTCATCAGAGAAATATATCTATATATTCTTGTTTAGGGGCAATAACAATAAAAAAAAACACCCAACTGGAATTACAAATTGGTTTAATACTGATCTTCAATAAAGTTACAAAAGACAATGCTACTGGCTAAGATAAGCTGACTGCACAGTCATACTGTTCTCATTCACAGTTGCACAGTTGCACAGTATACACCTGCCACCAAAGTTTGTTGTAACACTTTAAAGCCACATATTGCCACTAAGACTGTATGAAAACTAGTTAGCAAGCAAGCAGGCAAGCTTAAATAGTTAGCTAAAACTAATGAAACACTTAAGATAATAATTTGTACATTTTTTTGAAAACATGCCTTCATAGAAATGTTGTTGACTTAAAGCAAATGAACAGCTGAACAACTAGCCAGTTAAAAGTCACTTCATAGCTACTTCAGAGTTATGAGTAGTAACCACTAGTAAACCATTTGGTGGCACAGTAACTCACTGCTCTCTGCCATCTTTTCATGATGTCATCTTTGTCAAGACCCATAAGAATCTCCTTCTCTGCTGCTATCAGAGGGAATGCTATAAGGTTCTCTGAAGCGGTTCTTCACAAATGTTGTGGTGGAGAAGGTCCTCTCACAGGCCACCTGAGTGATGGATAGGGTGAGGAGGAACTTGTAGCCCAAACCAATGATGTGATACACATTGGTGAGCAGTTTTTACTGAGACAGGAGAAGATAGCACCATATCAGACAGTTTTACATGTGGGACAACTTCTGGTCACCAACTCCACACTTTCATCTGGATCCTCAAAGCCTTTCCCTGATTCATCAATGGCAACGGCAGCCTTGATGTTGTATTAATCCAGGGGTGGCTGTTTTAGTCTTTCCCACTGTTGTGCAAGGCTGATCAGTTCAGCCTGCAATAACTCAACTGTGGCAAAGTATTTAGGGAGAGGGGACATCTGCTCAAAAAAAACCTGAGAAAAACTCAGCTGTAAGTATGGTTTCATCCTTCAAAAGCGTCCTTGTATCCTTGGGCCTTGCTTTGGTAGACCTGTCAACCCTCCCGTTTTTCAAAGGATTCGTCCATATTTTACCCCTCTCTCCCGCTGTTCTCCCGTTCAAATATTTTCTTGTAAATCTCCCAGTATTTTAACCTTTCTAAAAATAAATAAATAAGGTTGGCTGAGACAATGACGGGAAGCATAACAACCTATTTGATGTGTTTTTCCCCGTCAGGCACAGAAGGTGGCAGTATGTAGAACATTAGCCGTAACATCTTATTGATGTCAAGTCATTCATTGAAACTGCACCTGCCAATAGAAGAAGATCAAGAACAAGAACAAGAACAAGAACAAGAACAAGAAGGACAAGAACAAGTACAAGTATCTCACCAAATACGAGGATGCTTACGCGTGCTTACCGAAGAGTAATGTTGGTTAAAGTCATACTTTTTGGAAAAAATGCCACGTGGATTTTAGTGGATCACACAGAGGGAAAAGCAACAAATCTGCCTAACATAAGTGTGCCCGAGAGGCACAGAAATATGGTCAGACAATGACTGCATTTATATTATCTCTCCCATCCATTTTTATAATCACCCTCTCTTAACAGTTCAGTATCACTTGTCAGTTGCCTCTGTCAAAATCATAAGTGAATCATAATGTGTAAGTGATGTCTGCCTATGTGTAGGCATAAATCAACTAAATGCTAGATTTAGCGGCCCTTTTATGTTTTCATTTACATAATACAGGGATGTTCACAACATTTCACTTTCAGCCAGGTATCTGATTCTGACCAACTGACTGTAGTCAATTAATATAGGAACTAGTTAATACAATCCTTGTGGTTGCCTCATAATGATTTTAGGATCCACTCTATGTCCCCTTAAGGGGACGTAAGGGCTATGTGGACAGTGGTATGGGTGGAGGGATGACCCAGTGCAGGACACTGGAAAATTCCCCTCTTTTTCAAATGAGCTTTGGCTTTGGATGGCAGCTTTTATGGTCACGTCCTTTTAATTCTTGCCATAGTGAGGCTTTGCAATGCTTCCAAACACTTTCCTCAAGGTTTTGACTTTGACCCACCAGTGGGTTTCACCAATTACACCAAGCTATCAATGTCTCCTGTCCTTACTGCTGTCCTACAATAGCTTCATGTATTTGCAGCAATCTAAAACAGGCACTGCAATGTCATTCAGTGGTGAGAAAAGAGATTCATTTGCCACAACAACCCCAGTGGCATCAGTTAGCACAAGGTTGAGGACATCATGTGTGTACTTGGTTCGGTGACTCTCCTGTGAGCAATGCAGAGAGACCTCTGTGTTGTCCTTGCATATTAGCTGCTCCGTCGGTTGCATCACTAGTTTGATTTCTATGCCTACAATGAGTCTCTCATGGACAGTGTCAGTGACATATTATACAGCTACTGAACAATGGTCTTTGGATGTTAGATCCTGTGTGCTGTTCATTTGTACTGAGAACATCCCTGCCTTTCTCAATCAGTCAACATTCTGATGACTTCAGCTGCTTTATTTGCTGTTATTTCACAGTTACTAAGTAACCTTTTTCTTCACTTACCATCTACTTCTCACTCTTCTCAATGCAATCTCTAACATGCTCTTGTCGGCAGACATCATATTTGGTTAAGCTCACGTTTTCCGGCAACTTTACCTACTGTACATCAGTCACATGTTCCATGACCTGCCTCTTATCACCTGTAAGGGTACAGATGTCTGTTTTGCTGGCTCTGAGGAAAAAGTGATTCCGCAGTTTTTCTATGGGTCTCGCTTCTCCCGTGTTCCTGTCCTGTCTGATGGGCATGTTTCCAGGCCTGCATGCCTGCTTTGGCATTGGCTGAAGGTTTTGTGAATGCAAGACATACTGAGCAGAACAAGGAGTGAGTTCCTTCATTGTATGTCAGCCATTTACCATCTTTGGAGAGGAATATTGTACATCGGGAATGACTCTTTGAGGAGTTTGTTTTGTGTGCTACTGAAAAAACTCAGACTGAGGACAGACAAAGTAATCAATGAATTTTCATTACTTGCATTGTCCCTTTCATTTTTCCCTGTATTACTCTCTCTCTCTCTCTCTCTCTCTCTCTCTCTCTCTCTCTCTCTCTCTCTCCATATCTGGTTGCTCTGCAGAATGACATTAACACTGTAAATAACTAGTATGCCCTCTGATGACAGACCAACTGATAATCTAATGAGTAAAGCATATATTAATCTAAAATCTGTTTATCTTTGTGCACTTGTACAAAATGTTTTTATTGTATCGTAAAAATAAACCAAAACCTAAAACTTGGTGTTAAAAAAAAATTGTAGTTAAACTGAAAAATGAAAACTAATGAAACTTTTAAAACTATGTTAACTCTGTGTGTACCTGAGGGCTGCTGCTCTGAGTCTGACTTTGAACTGTCCACCATCTCCAGGTCTGCAGGAGCACCTGCAGCACCACTGCTGCTGCTGCTTCCTTCTCCACCTTTCCAAAGAAAAACCCAAGAGCAACCCATATCTTTCAGTTTATTCCACAGTTTACATTTGACCAATGGCTATTTTTTATACAACAGACAATAACAGTGATATTGTAACTTAGGAGACACTAAGACCCAATGCACAGAGTTGGCCATAGATCTGAAAATCTGAATTTCTAGTCAACTTTGGAACTGGAAAAATATTCTGTCTCTTAGAAACAACAATGTTTTATACATAAATGATCGTGTTAGTTTGCCATATTTTAATATTGTGCTACATGCTTTCTTAAAACTTCAGTCATTTGTCTATCAGTAGGCTACAGTGATATATTATGATAGTAACTTGCGTGTGGTGTGTGGCCCTCAGCTAATCAATTGCTTATTGAAAACCATGAATCCTAATATAATCCTCCCCGCAATTCCAGCACAGAACGTAAAAGGGAGTTTCATTCACTCAAACAAACGTAGACTCTGAAAATAATCCAGGCAGTGATTACGTTTGTCAGCACAATGTAATTATGAGTGCATCATGGTCGTATATTAATGTAATATCTAGGAGGCTGGTTCGCTTGTTGACAGAACTAAGCAAAGCGAATAATCTTCAATCTTTCCACTGTGCCAGCTCAACAATCTCTATTGACTCTCAATTTGAGAGCAGATTCGGTTAGTCTGAGTAATATGACAAGATGGATAAGTCGAAGGCTGTTGTAGTCAGAGGGAATGCTGCAGTCCCCAAACAGGAAGATGAAGATAAAGTGACAGGGTTTTTGGAAGGAGATTCCAATGCTGCTGTCACTGGCAGTTTATCAAACCCAGTTACCACTGTAGTCAAGTGAACTGAGCATGTTGTCTAATTCTGCAAACACAGCAGCTGCATCAGTTTAAAGCTGAAATGTTACAGTTTGCCATTATTAATAGCTGGGGGAGATTGGGAACGCTTCACAGTTTTTGTCCTAGCACCTGTACATTTTTGTGTTAGAGCGCTCAGATTTTGACACAACGTACCTTTATTTGTCTTAGGCAAACCAGTGTTTCCAACGACTCTATCTCTATCACAGAATTCATGAATTGATGTCAAATACAAGGAGTCCCACTGTTACAACCTGCCCCACTGCCAGGCTAAGTTGTAACACAACCTGGAGTAGGTTGCAACAGTAAGAGTGAATAATTAAAAACTGAGGCCACATCACAAAATATAGAATTTTAAAGGACCAGTGTGTGTGTGATTTACTGGCATCTAGTGGGGTGAGGTTGCAGATTGCAATCAAGTGAATACCCCTCACCCCACCCTTTCCAAACATGTAGGAGAACCTATGGTGGCCGCAAAACTCATGAAAGAGGCAACAGCTGCTTTTGTTTGTCTGTTCTAGGCCACTGTAGAAATATGGTGGTATAACATGGCAGATTCTGTAGAATAGGACCCACTCCCTCTGTGGGTCATTTTAAGGTTTATGAAACACAACGCTTCTTATTTTCAGGTCATGATGCACTAATGAAAACATACTCATGACCATTTTATTCAATTTCTGCCAGTTGATCCACCTAAATCCTACATACTGGTCCTTTAAGAGGTTTATTGCACCTGAGAACCAATCAGGGCCTGCCATGTTATTCTCTTCCCATGACTAGGGGTGTTTGATGTTGTACACCACTGTACAAAAAGATTGTAAAAATAGTGCCTCACTACATATACATGAAAAAACGAATACATTTGTCACGAATACAGTAACTAATTCATACTGAGGTCTACTTTTGTAGAGTCCAAAATACAAGAGTGCTGCTTCAGTCAAGTAAGCAGTCTAGACATCCTCTTGATGCACATTGAAGGCTTTCTGACCGCTGTGATAGTCCACAGGCAGCTGTCTTGATCCTTGTTCTCTGAGGGGTTTGTAATTTTGTGCAGTATCTGCTCAGTGTCACATGGCAGAGTATTCTTCTTTCCCTGCCTCACCTCCTCTGATGCAAATTTTACAATGTGAGCAGGCACAACCCTATTAGTTTCTGTCACCCAGTGGCTTGGCATGCAGAAAGAAAGGACCCCTGTCAGCCATTGTTAAGCTAGTCATCACATGGTGGTGTATGCCTCACAACAGTACCAGCTCCTAAAAATTACTTTTTTTTACCTGAAAATTAGTGTTTTGACTGCAAAATCTGCATACCTCTTGACACAGCTATGAAATTTCACATGCAAGGCCAGGGAGAAAGTGGTAACAGATGAAAGTGATCGCACAACTCACCATCCTCGGTCTCCCTTGTTAGATCAGGGACACACTCCCTTTATACATAGATTGATGCACAGTGTAGTCACGCTGGACTAATCTCTGCCATACACAATGAATTTCAGTTTCATTCATTAAAGACAGCAGTAATTCCAAAATCTGACAGTTTGTACATGGCCAGTGTAAATTAGGCTTTAATCAGTGTTGGGTTTTCCTCTTCTTTGTCCTATTCCTCTCCAAACTAAAGATACAGTAATAAGTAGTGACACATTTTTTGTAGCTCCAGAAATCTCTGTTATCTCTGCAATTATTCTTGTGACTATGATGTTAACATAATCATTAGAACTAATGGTCACAGCTCCAAAAATAGAACCCAAGTTGTAATGAGCAACTTGTAATAAAAATGTTCATTAAAATAATCATAGACATAAATACTGCTGGATTCATTAACTCATAAATGGCAGCCATATGCTGATAATAACATTAGCTATACAACTATTGCCCAACCATTTCATCAGTTTGCCATAATATCATGACCTAACGCAAACAACTGGCTTTGTACTCTTTGAAAACTACTTGAAAATTGCTGCTCCCACTTTTTTGCCCTTGTTTGCCAGCTCTGGCTGTAAATTGGGACAGACAGGGACATGGCCTATCTATGCTGTGGCTGTGTCACTTGACCTCGACTCCCACTTGACTGACTTGTACGTAACCTCCTTTTAGATAGTTTCGGCCTGTTGTTGGTCTATTTTCTCCGTGCAGATGTTTTAAAGGATAAGTAACCCTGAGGCACAAACTTAAGCTGTTATCCACAAAGGATGGCATTTTTGTACGTGCTGAAGTCAGAGTGTCAACTCAAGAGAATGACTCTTGAGCGGAGACAAGTGCTTATTTTTGCTTTTGACATGACAAACACAGCAATATAGCAACAGCTGTCCGATCTACTGCTGAGCCCTTTCTGCTCTGTAAATAAATTGATATATTCAAACCCATTTATTTTGTTTGTCTGGGTGAGACAACTGAAGACATTAAGCTGTCCAACCACAACTTGAGCCCTGCTCCTTCAGGGGAGAGATGAAACAAAACTGACTGACTGTTGACTTTTAGCTGCTCTGCTGATTGTTTACTCAGTTGTTCTACAGGGTACAGTCAGTCCATGAAGGCATTTAAAAAGGTGAATAAACCCTTTAAAGAACATTCTTGGCTTCTTGGGGGAACAAAGCTTTGAAGGATGCACTGTGAGCTGTTTGCGTAAGTACTGTTTCAGCTATACTGCAGCCTTACACTGCAGTGCTGGTCTGTCTGCCTGTGTGTCAGTCCAACACTGGTCCTGACAATTTTAGTTGTTGAAGTATCTCAGCAACTATTGGATGATTGACATGAAATTTGGTCCAGACATTCATGGTACCCACATGTTAAGTTCATATGACTTGATCCGCTGACTAGCGCCACTAACAGGTCTCAAATTTCGATCAATCCTGTCAAGTATTTCAAAAGCTACTGATGGACTGGCACAATTCATGGGCCCAGGGTGAGAAATCCAACTGACTTTTTCTCTAGCACCACCATGAGGTTGCATTTGTGGTTTTTAATGAGATGTCTCAACAGATGTGATCAAGATGAATTAAGTAATAACTTTGATGCTCCCCAAACATTGACAGTACTATGAGATCGTCAAGATGTCTTTGTCCTTTGGTTTATGATCAAATATCTCCAAATATCGCAAACTAATCACATTCACACTCAACCGCTTAACATCAGTGTGTTAGCATTTAGCTCAGAGCACCAGAACGCCAAAATCCCATTGATGTATTAAGAAAAAACTTCAGTCTCACAGAGATGCTAGCATAACTGCAGACTCAACAAATGGCATTTTTTTAAATTAGCATGGATATGAAAAGAGGACTTACTGAAAGTAGCCACTTTTTTTTTTCTTTTGTTTTACTTTGCTTTCACTTTAGACTTATCCCAGAGAGGACCCTATTACTGTATACCCATGGTACATACACAAAGACACATAGTGTAATAGATCTGAGAATGAGAAATGAACTTGGAGAATATTAAACAAGCAGTTCGGCATGAAGAATGGCATGAAAATCTCGTCAAGACAAAGCCATAACACTGTGTCAATGATAGTGCAAGTGTCAATGAAATATTTAATACCATTCAATGTTGAATAGGGTCCTGTGAGGGTTGGACAATGATGAGGCTTCAAATGTAGCTCTCTCAAGATGCTTGTGTGCATGGAGAAATTCCCGGTGCAGGGCAGAAGAAGTGGATGAAAGGATGGAAACATAAACACTGCATGTTTCCAAGGATGGCTCAGTATATGAGAAAACAGCTCTAATCTCAGACGTCGGTGTTAGATGCTGTCAAGACAGGAAAAAACTGGCACAGTGAGATGAGTCTTCCATCTGATGCTAGATATAGCACTGTCTACTGACTCAAAGTGTTCGGTGTTGTTATGGATGCCATCTAATTTACAGCAAAATATGGCTAGAGAATTGGATTTTGTTTGCGACATGAATAGTATGTTAAAGCAAGATTATCATACTCATGGGGTTGGGTTGCTGTATGTAGAAAAGGTAAAACTGATCTTGTGAAAGCTGTGGTGGCCCTGAGGGTCAAAACGCAACGCCATTTCAGAGACTAGACCATTTTGCGATGTGATCACACCAGCCGCAACGCCCTTCAACATGTTGACGTCCCCAACCTTGAGTACTCATTAGTCAGTAGATAACTTCACCCATCTTCAAACTCAGCCTTTTGATCTTAACCACATCCTTCAAGGACCACACACAGACTCAAAAGGTGAAAACAATACCAGCTATGCTATCGCAGCTGGTAATAAAGCAACCTCAGCACACAGCACATTCTACACTTTAATGCCACTTGAAATTAATGTTTAGTTACTTGACTTTGGCCTCTGTTTTTACATATTTCATTACACTTATTCACAATGTATACAGATCTCCATGCATCGGTACATATTTGTTGTACCGCTCTGAGATACTGCTACGAATCTCCCAAAGTTTTGTTTCTTAAATTTGAAATTTCTTCACATCTTTCTTGAATCCAACATGCTGCTTAGCAAGTTTAGTTGAGGTTTTGTGTTTGATAGCAAGTAATCTCATTTTCCAGCTCCTCTACCCCAAATTGCTCTCGATGCTGTGCTGCCATCGGCATGCAAGTGTGAGTGAATGGTTAATGCTGGTATGCGTCATGAGCAGGTGGCTTAGTCTCAAGTTGCAAAAGTGCTCTGAATGGTCGTCAGATTAGAAAAGTGCTATATAAGTACAGTCCATTAACCATTTACAGGCACAGCCTCATACACAGGCACACACACACTGCACAGCTATCCTTGTCAGGACATTGCATTGAGTGGCGTATTGTTGAACGGGAATGACTGAAACTGGGATACAGTGATCCTTGATTTAAAAGGAATGTGGATCAGGTGTGTGTGTGTGTGTGTGTGTGTGTATGTGTGTGTGTGTGTGTGTGTGTGTGTGTGTGTGTATGTTCCTCAAAGTACTTAAAGTTGCTTCAGTGGTAGTTTCATGCTACAATAGGTGTCTTTAGGAGCACATTTTGCCATGACACACCCATCCACACACACACACACACACACACACACACACACACACACACACACACACACACACTCTCACAGACTGACAAGCTGAAAACAATAGCAGTTACACTGTTGCCGTGCAACACAAGCTCAATTCAGAAAACACAACAACATATCAGATTACAAAAAAAAGTAAGACAACACTTCAGTGTCATTCATCATCAACTGCCTGACAGTGATACAACCAATCACAGCAGGGCAGAGTTTAGAGCATCCCTGCGGCTGATCCAATCTAGCAATCCACCTTAACACATCCATTGAATAAACTCTGAATTGACAGGAAGTGTTGTTCCACCCTTTCTGTCTGAAATGACATGTTGTATGAAACACTGTGTTATGTGAAATGTTGTGTTTTGATACTCAGGGCCAATTTAACTGTGAATTCAAATTACTGCCTAAAAGAAGCTTGCATATTTTAAATAAAAAAATCTAGCAATTAATTTTTGGGTGATAATGGTAGAGTCAAATGACTCTAGTAAGTAATGTCAGTTCTACTGAAATCAGAGAGAATTTACAGGATATTTACTGTGCAGTTTGCAGCAGCAGGCAGCTGTTTTCACAAATCAAGCTGTGAAAAACTCACTGTACAGTAGCTAGCCCTGAGCTAGATACTATTTGCTGAGGAAAATCGAACATTCTCAGCAGTTGGTGGCAACTAAAACCAAGCTGGAAAGAGAGGAAATTTCCCACTGGCATCCATCAGCTGACCATCAACACACTTCAAAATGAATGAGAATGCAGTCTGGCTGCCATACGCAGTCATGTAGAGCTGACTATTTATAGTACATAGTTTAGAGAGCATTACAGATCCAAGATGAAACTGATAGAAGGGCGAGACTGGGAGAAAAAAGGTGCAATTACAAATCTGTTGGCTCCTTCAGCACCATGGACAGCACAGTGGATTTATCAATACACAGCGCAGAGCCATGGTCATGACAGATTATAACTTGCACAAACTTCAGTCAGATAAAGGATCAATGAGTGAAGCAGACAAAACTAACATATTCAACTAAACAACCCCTCTGCCCCTGCACACTCTCTGCTACAAGGGATTGGATAGGACGGATGGCAGGTTAACAAGGGGGATGCATTTTGGCCATTTTGCTGAATAGTGGGATGACATTACCCGTCATCCCGCCTCAAATCGCCTACTGCTCACTGTCATTTTTGATAGTAAGTCTGTAAAAAGGCAAGTCTTGCCATCCCTTAAATGCCCAGTTAGAGTTACCCCTTTAAGTGTGGAGGCATAGACTCCCCATGGCCGGGGTGCAACAGATTCAAACTCTCCTTTGTAGTATGTGCAATAAATTCACCAAATTTGCACCCTTTGTAGTTATTCAGTTAGTTATGTTTTTCTTATTCTTTGATTTCATTTTTTTTTTTCTTTTTGCCTTAAAATCATCCATTCACACTCACACTCCACCTCTTGACTCAGTAGGTTTTGGAAATGCTTTTGTTTTTTAATTATTATTGTGTCAGCTCACTACTAGGCCACTGACTGCACAGTAAAGCATGCTGTTTTCTGCCTCGACCTGCTTAAATGACTGAAGTTGTCCGGGTTATCATTTCAGCCTTAGGGTGGGGAGATCACACCAACATGTACAATTACAGCTAGTTGTGTTGTAGGACCAGCACCGCTTCTCTTTCAAGGATGCATGAATGACACTTTCACTGTGCCACTTTATGGTGTGCCTGGGCAAGAAGTCACTTTCAGTCCTGTCCTACCAACACTTTTCAGTCTGGAGGCAGTTTTTGAAGGAGTTAGTTAAGGTAAAAAAAAAGGTAAGGTAAAATATTGCCATTTAGGACTGCTTTAAAAAGCAACCAGTTGAACGCAATACTTCAAACAAACCGGAAGGGACTCTGATGATCGAATCCAAAAACCAGTGTTGTGCTCTTAGGTAATGCTTTAAGTTGAAACAGAACTTTTGGCGAAGAAGTTACTACGTCTGCGGCACTTTTGCCCTGGATGAGCGCAGGATCTCACAGCTGCTCAAAATGTAATGAAGCTTGAGTGCATTGTCTTGTTGTGCCTCTGGTAAATCGATGTTCTAAATCATTCATCTGGAATAAATCCAGTCCCTTGTTTGTTTCTCTCAAGCAGCATCAAAGACAACATTCACATGTTGACAGAATATACGTATCCGGGCTTATTACTTCATTGCATGTAATTTCCTGACACAGAATTATCATTCATCCTCCTCCTTCTCTCCCCATTGCACAGACACACTCGCCTTTCCAATCAAACCCATTACCATAATCAAGCAGAGAATAGTAAATTACAGTTGAAGTCATTGTGTCGTTATAAGTTGGTCTTATATTGTACAGTGATGTCAATACTATGGAGAAAACCTCGACAACAAAATGCACTCAAGCTGTGATTGCCTCTTCATTAACATGCTTCTCAATCTTGATTAGAATTTCCTAAGCGGTGGATGGGCCTTCAGGATTCGGTAATTTAACGTGCACAACTTGAGCACAAACTGGAAAAGTCCGCCTGACGTGCATCCTGTGAGATTGATGTCTCTAATTAGGGAGGAAATGTGTTTCTGTACATAGCTCTTGAAATTCGAGCGTTTCAGTGTGTACAGGAAGTATTTTTATTCAAACAGAACTGAAACTAATTACAATTTCCATAATTCAATAACAGTAATACAGTTTTATATACTGTATAATCAGCAGTAATTTCTTTTTTGTCATATCAAATTAGTAAAGTTAGTGGAGTTCTTTAGAAAACAAGACTGAATCATGTGTTCATGCTTCTGTAACAGATATAATCAGCAGTATATGACTGCTGGAACTGCTGTATTTCAAACAGTAATTAGTATTTCTGTCTTTCTTCTGTCCTTTTTTTTATGAGATTGGCCCATTCAATCACATTAATAAATCATATTTCCTTTTCCTCTGTTGGACGTGGTCACTTCAAGGTTAGGAGACTGCCTGTACTGTCCTTTCAGGTATTTCTCTTGCTTGCAGTCTTCCAGTTCACACAAGAAAGTAAGATGTCAAAACTCACTCTTTTCTGGCCCTGAAACCGAATGACTTACCCCATAAACTCCATGTGTTTAATGTCATTAACATGGTTTTCATTTGGTTTTAGCCCATCTGTATGCGCACACACACATACGAACATACACACCCACAATAAAAAGCACAATTCCCCCCAGCAAAAAATAGTGCTTTAGTTTGTTGGTAATAATGCATTATGAATTGGCTGCTGGCTGTCACCTCATCTGCCTTCTATTTTGGCCAGAAAGCAGGCAGCGCTCCCCAGGGGTCCTTTGTTGGATGTTAGTCTGTACAAACATGGGACTTGCTAACCTGCACTTCAGAGGGTGCCACCAGCTTTTAAGAGCATAAAACAAAGGCAAGCGCTTGGCATGCAGGAATCATATCTATATGTAAATCACAAAATACAAGGTACGTACGGTTATTTGATGATACACAAGCAAATAGTTGCATCTAAACCAAGAGAACACACATGCGCGGTTTTCTTTCTGACAGAAATGAACGAGGGGACAGCAGAGGAACTCCTGGTAGCCTGGAGGGGATGGTGGGCGCAGCTTAACACAGCGGATTTCTTGGCTGAGGAAGACTGCCTCCTGCCAAAATAACGATGCATTTCAAGGACCACCACAGGACGCATTTCATGTTCTGATCTCTCCTTTGTTGTAATCTGCCTGTATGTAAAAAAGCTGAAGCTAACTCAGTGACTCATGTCATCATGAAGCTGTCAGTGTTGGCATGAATGTAAACTCCAGCACAATTTGATCTGTTAACTGACTCAGATTGCATGTTTCAAGGGCGCATTTGGTTTTTGTCACGTTTCAAATGTCCTTGTAAGTTAGTCTTAGTCTTTTTTCTTTTCTTTTTTTGTTCAGGTTTTACTTGAGTTCAGTCATCAAAGTGTATTCAGTATTTCAGTCAGTCTTGTCTTGCCAACACCATTTTAGTCAAATTTATTTCAAGTAAGATTTTATATTATCACCATCTGGTGAAAAAATCAGGTTGAATGATAGAGATTGAAGCTTTGCAGAAAGTGTGTGGTCTAGAGATTTGTTGAGGAGATTTTTTATGGTTTATTTCCCACTTTTGTTACTTTTCAGATGAGTGGAGGAAGTTGGGGGAACGCTGAAGCTACAGTTGCAAACTAGATGTATTTGCATTTATTTGCTATTTATTAAAAATGGTAATTGGGTAGACTTACCTACCAGGTTAGATTAAAGCAATATGCAAAGAGATTGTGTTTGTTTTGATTTTCGAAAAGTTCAAAGGCATTGAGAATCCATGCGAAGCAGCTTTTATGAAACACCCCACAGCGAGAGAGAGAAAATACACATTTTCATCATTTGTTTTGAATTTATTTAATGAACAGAGTCCTGCTCTGAATGGTGACCTGTCCGGAGTGTTTTTTCAGCCTTCTGAATTTTGCATGCTGGAATTAGCCACAGGCTTTTTTTTTGGCAGATCCTTTACATTTACAAGTGCAGTATTAGAAATACATTGCCTTGTTCAGCACTGGTGCAGTTAATAGTATTTCGATGGTGAGACTTTGATCTGACGGCAGACGTCTCGGAACCTCGGTGCAGCATCAGCCTTCCAGCAATTTGGTGATTTTATCAACAAGAGGAAACTAAATATTTGGAGTAAACGAGCAGCAATAAAGGAATAATTGTTGATCTCAACCACACACCTGTAACGTTTCATCATTGTGATGCTTTCACATCGGAGACAGACAGACAGACATATAAACAGCTGGCAAAGTACTGAAAACTGCTTCGATGGTATTTCCCACTTCAGTACATGTCTTCAGGACCACATATTCCCATTTGCATACTTAACTAGACATTACATAGACTTACATTCACTTACTGGAGGCTTCTCCTAACGTAACAGTAACCCTAACCACCACTACCCTCGCCTAACCTTAAGCCTTCACCCTGAAATGTAATGATTTTGCATTTTGTCCCCATAAGAAAGGTGAGCCCGTGTAATGCTACTTTGTAAACACATTTATGTCCCCATAACATGAGTAATACACGTCCACACACACACACACACACACACACACACACAGACTCAGGCACAGACTCAGGCACAGACAAGGTGAAACCAATACCAGCCACACTGTCGCTGCTAGTAAAAAATGAATATGGATACATCTGTTGCAGAGGGCAGCGCGATTATGCACGGCCATCTCCATTGTTAACCTTCATTTAGTCACATGCAAATGATGCCGGGTCACTGCAAATTAACCACACACACATTCCTGGACACACATCAGACTGGTCAATTATACTGTAGCTGGGTAAACTTCCTGTTTATGTGGGACACAGAGATTGTTTAGTGCAAACTAAACTGTTCACATCAATTACAAAAAAAATGTGAGCATTTCCAATGTGTCAAGTAGTGTGTTTTTTTGGTTTTTTGGTTTTTTTTACATTTATTTCTATCATTATTATGACAAAATCACACACCATCTGCCTCTGGGTGTTATGTGTTTATGTTGAACATCCAGACGAGCATTTTCAGAAGAAGTTTCCATCCTTTCCTTGAGCCGTTGTTGAGATAAATTAGAAGAAATGAGAGCAGAGAGAAAGGTCAAGATTGCTTACCTCGAGTTTGTGTCCCATTCAGCTCATCACTCATCAGGTGTTGGGCAACAGTATCGAGAGATGTTGTGTCATTTGTTGTGGACAGCCTTGAATCCATGTTCTCAAAGCAGCTCACACAAAACTAGAGACTCTGTTGAGTTCTTTTAGAGCTTCATCCTGATAGACTTCCTCAGATTTTTATCCTTATTCTACTCTATTTTTTACCTAGAGTTTAATATTTCATTGTGTTTTATGCATTGTCTTTTTTAAAAATTTGTTTTTCATGTTCATGTCCACTTGGTGTGTGTGATTTCTGTCTTTTAGCACTTTGAGCTGAAATTATTATTATCATCATGTCAGGTGCTGAACTTCTCCTGCAAACTCTCTTAAATGCCAAAAAAAATTCTGAACAAAACCTGTGAGTGCAGCCCTAACTACTGCAAAAGCATCATATCCAGAATCAACAGATTGTGTTTAAATCCAGTAAATTATTTTTTTATTTATTGTTTTCATAGTCAGATGTGGAAAAAAAAAAAAAAAAACACAGTTAAACAGGTTGGCATCTGCCCGTCTCAGTCGACCAGTATATGGCAAATGAAACAACAGTAGCTTTTTCCTCTCCATCCTGTTACATGTCCACTGCCAATAGAGGGGGCGGCTAATAGATGTTAATCAGTGGTCATTGTTGCGGATTGGAAATACCTGTCATGTTGTGTTTGTGAAAGCAATAACATAAAAATAGCAGTGGAGGGAAAGCTGCCATGTGGTTGGTTCAACGCACTGAACAGCTTCTGAGGGGAGGCAGATGCTAAAATGTCGAGCTGTGGATGTTTTTTTTTTTTGTTTGTTTGTTTTTTACGACACATTTATGACCAATATGGGGAAAAAATGGAATATTCTGTATGAGAACTGAATTTAAAGTGAAAATCGGAGTTGAAAGCGCACTGTTTCCACCTCAGCTTGACTTGGTCACTTTCAGCTTTGAGTGGACTAGCAGTAGTTCATGAAAGTGGGTATGGATTTTTCACAAACATCAAATTTTCTTGGTCAGTGGCATGACCTTGTCTCCTCTGTGTGTGTGCACAGACTGCCATATTTGAAAGGTGTTTTAATAGAAGAATTATCTCAACCATTTTCATTTAGTGACCTTGTGTACTTAAGCCATTCTTGGAGATGTCAACACTCTGACTGTTCAAAGCTCTCTGAAATCTTTATATCTTTGTAGAGCTCCACCATCAGAGCTGAACACTGAAAGTAGCGGGTAAGCTATGAGCTACTAGGTAATGTTATTCAAATAGAGGTGTTGTTTGCTAGTTTTCTAACTAATCTTGATGTTGCCTGCTAGTGACTCATGCCATCTGTTTTGTCAGAGCTTTGTGTGTGTGTGTGTGTGTGTGTGTGTGTGTGTGTGTGTGTGTGTGTGTGTGTGTGTGAAAGAAATCTTTCAATACTCCAATAAACCAATGATGACATAAATAAGTTAACTGTTTTTCCAACTCTCATCATTAAATGTGCCATGATAGCAGTTATGAAGTATTCCATTTCTACTTCAGAGCCAGTTGATACTTGTTACTTACTACTAATTATAATTTCAAAGTCATAATTCAGAATTCATCTGGAAAGTAAACAACTGTTTTTGAGGTACACATTACAAGTTTCCAGTGATTAAATACTAAATAATAGAGTGCATTTTGCTTATAAAAAACAAAATTGCTGGGGGTGACCCCCCCCCCCCCCACAGAGGTCCAGGCTAAGTCCCGCATGTCCTCAAATCCTACGAATGCCCCTGGCTCACAGTGCTGGCAATTTGTTAACATAAAGCATTGATTCACTGTAGGCTGCAGAATGAATTGCATTGAATGTCAGCATACACTAATGCAACAACATCATGCCGCTGAGCCTTTACGGCCAAACCAACAATAAATTCCATTTTTATAGAAGACGGTCTGCAGCCGGTGCATACCACTGATTATCAGTTATAGATATACGACCACCTGGCGGAAAGAGACAAAAATGACCAGCAATACATGAAAAGAGCCTTTGAAGCCATTTCTCATAGAATGAACAGCAGACGGACAACAGACTGCAGTTTTTACAAACCATGCATCTCACACACACACACACACACACGCACACACACACACACGCACACACACACACACATACGCATACAAAAAAATGTTGCTAGGCAACGCAGTAGTTGTTGACATTCTATGGAGAGAGAGTTACAGTAAGTGCGTTTGTTATTGTTCCGACCTGTCTGAATGCCATCCAGTGATTCTTCTGCCCTGCAAAGTCCTCCACAATCTGCTCGAGGTTCAACTTGTTCATTCTCAAAGTGTCCACTCAGCCTCTCTGTCCCACAACACCAGTCTACTCAGCCTCTCTGTCCCATTATAACCAGTCCACTCAGCCTCTCTGTCCCATTATAACCAGTCCACTCAGCCTCTCTGTCCCACTATAACCAGTCTACTCAGCCTCTCTGTCCCACTGCGCTCCTCAAAGTTGAACACTTAGTGCTGAATGAGGCCCTGCAGGCACATCAGGGATAATTGTCACAAATGGCAGAAAGCCCATCTAACTGAAGGTAAAAAGTGCTAAATTAACTCAGAAGTCACTGCGAAGGGCCCACTGGGAGCATTTAGCATTTAGCATGTTAGTCAGACCGAACATGCAGCGTTGTGGGTGTGTTTAATTTGGATCACTTGCTGCATGCTCACCGGGTGGTGCAGCTATTAATTAAAGTAGATGCAACCTGTTTTTACCAGTTCTGAGGTACAGTAATGCTAACCTTAACCCATAATAACATCATCCTCAATTATACTGCATTGTTGGGTATTGTACTGTTTGGGTATCGCACTGTTCACTAACTGCTAACTAACAACAGCACCAACATTGAACGTGTGTTTCCACAGTGTCAGCCGAGTGCAGGGTGTCATCTCTCTGGACATGGACCTATCTGGAGGTCGGCCCTCCTGCAGCCACAGATACACCTGCAGCTTCAGACAGACAGGTAAACGGCTTTTCTCTGCTGCAGGTGCTGATCCTGTTTGTTTTTCTATGTAACAGATGCACCTTGATGCCTGTGAGCCTTACTGCATCCTCTGCTGTCTTCAACTGTCACCTGGTGAATGGAATGTTTGTGCTTTCCTTTTCATAAATGAACACCACTTCACCATAAATTGATGCAGAAAAGGTACAAATTAGTGCAGAAACATTCATTGGAAATAAGGCAATTGTAGTGTTTAACCACCCACTCCCAAAACATATAGCCTTGTCCGAGAACTTGAACCTAAAGGATGTTTTCAAATGGCAGTGTTTCTGAATAAACACATAAACACTGGTCAATGGAGGAGGATAAACTAATGCACAAGTCAATGTGTAGCCTTCACAGCTTATGAGAAAGCATTCAAGGCCACAATGATTTCACATGTCTCGGACATATCAATAAAGTGAAGCTATTCAAGGATATCATTTGTTCAGAAATCGTTCTGAAGCATTTGACCTTTTAAACTAGACACAAATGTGTTTGTGAGATTATGCTTGATCACTCTGTCCTCTTGGCCCGATGCACTGCAGAAATATAACTGATGCGGATGGCTGTGACATACTGATAAATTGCCTCGACTGTCGGTTCAGTATCAAGAACGTCTATTCTCTTTTCGCCCGTTCCATTTGTTAGGTGGAGTCCAGTCTTGAACTTCATCTGTGGGGGCTGGGGAAACACCCCTGTGTCAAGAAAAAGAATTATCATTGCATTTCACAGGTACTACTGCCCTCTTGAGACAAATAATTAAAAATGACAATTGACAACCTATGAGTGTGACATTCAGGAAAAAGGAAGTGAGGGACAGAGTCTTCAAGGACACACAGACACAAGTCAACACGACAGCATGGTCATTTGTAGCTGCCCTTTAGAGTAACATGTAGTTGAAGCGTTTTCTCATCTAACCTTGCCATCAATGTGATGATCTCATTTCTGCCTCCAGACGTTTTACAACTTACTCTGAAAAAATAAATCTGACAGTGCTATAGTTAAGGTTTGGTTAGGCTGAGGCAGAAAAATGTTAAGGTTAGGGGACTTTCATCATCATAGTTACACTAACAACCTTGTGGGTTTGGTGAGGAAATGACTGCATGGCTAGAAGAAACCAACATTGACAGTAAGAAATGTGAAGTAAACCGTGATCTCCTGTGTTAAAGCTCAACATTTTCTTGCTCTATCATTACATCATGATTTGCTCTTTTGCTGTCAGTAATCATCATTGCTTTTTGTTACTTGAAAATCAAGAGGAAACTCAAGTCCCAAAGTAACCGAACCCTAAACCAAAAGAACAATATCCATTTAATATTCTTCATACTGTTGGCCTATTGTTGTTGTTATAGTTCAGGGGTGGTGAACCTCCATCCTCTGGGCCACATATGGCCCACGAGCACATTTGATCCGATCCGCCAGGCAATTTATAAATACAAAAAAAAAAAGCCGTTGTAGGCAGGTTTTGTGGTCAGTGAGCGAACAGCTAAGAAGCTGAAACCTCTTTCAGAAGGAAAATTTGTGAAGGAGAACCGTCTTGCTGCTGTGGAGCTGCGAGCACCGGACAAAGGACAAAGTAAATTTGTGTGTTTGTTTTTCTTGAATTATTCATAGAGATGAAGGAAAACCCGACGTGGAAACTCAGTGTCTGTGTGATCTGATCTTCATGGTGGACATTACCAAGAAGCTCTCAGAGCTGAACCTCAAGCTCCAGCAGCTTCTCAGCTCTCTGCTTTAAAATGTGAAATCATTTCAAGTGAAATTGGCAGTTGCAACTGGAAAGAGGAAACACTGCATTTTCCTACTCTGCAACAACAAAAGCCTGCAGTGACATGTGAAGATGCTGCAGAGTGTGAAAACTTCTTCAGGCATTTGGTGAGAAGTTTCAGGACATGAAAAGTAAACAAAAGGAACTGAGCATATTTGCTGCTGTTTCATGTGGAAGCAGCTGATGTGTCTGAACAACCTACAACATGAAATCACTGAGTTACAAAGCAACCGTCTGCTACTCTGAGCAGCTCTTTTGGAAACTGATTCTTGCAAAGACTCAATTCTGCTCAAGACTGACCGACCCAAATATGGAAAACTAGCTGTGCCTCGCTTAAGAGAAGCACTTCGAGTCAACACAGAGGCGAATGTGATATATGTGTATTTAATAATTTAGTATGGCCAAGGGCACTGCCAAGGGGGGGCCAGGGGGTCAAGACCACCCTAACACAATTGCAGCCTCCTCTAGTGAGCCCCCTCCATGCCCCCATTGCATATGTATAATAAGCTTCTCATCTGCTACACAGTATTTAAATATTTAAAACGTTAAATGGCCCTTGATAGGAAAAAGTTCCACACCCCTTATATATTATAGTTTTCTTGTTTCTTATGAACTCCTACAAATGAAAGCATTATATATGTGCCAAAACCCCAATATTTGCCAAAATCATGATTAAGGGATAAAACATAATCAAATCAGAAAAGACATACTCTTGCACAATGCTATAAGCTAAGTATGGAAGTACAGAATATCTTTAATGTGTGTTGCAGGCTGCTGTGAAAGAGCAGCCAGCAGTTCTGGGCAGAAAAGACAAAATCGACAAAAGGACAAAGCCAGGCTGTTATGGGCGAGACATCTCATATCATTGCTTTGCAGAGGACACACAAAGCATCCTTTGCCTGCTTTAAGTATCCCATGTTATGTCGAGGTGTTTGAAGGCTTTGGATGAGCAGAATATCTGTTAAACCACTGCCAATTAAAGACATGCAACAGTGATGACAAATGTGTTGCCTCTTAAAGTTAAATACATGCTGACAGCGCAAGGTTAACAATGACACGTCTCCCTGAACTGCATATTGTTCATTTTCTGCCAAGATTGAGAATGACAAACGTCTCTCCATCCCCTTTAGAAAAAATAACCAAAACACATAAAGCCAAGTCAGCAGATCCTGAAGTGGGTGACAGCGAGATAAGCCCGAGGCTTTGCTTTCACTGTCATTAGCAAAAACATGTACACTCATTCGTGGACTAATGATATGCTGCAAGATCCATCTCTGCTCGTGCTTTCACCAGACCATGCTGAGCAGGAAAAATACTGAAATACATTCCACACTTTTACCTAAATGCATGTTTTGATGTCTACACAGGTGTCGTGGCGATCAGTAAAAGCATCTCAAGTCACATGTAGAAACACTGTGATTAAATCTTTCTAAGGTAAAGAAAGGGACTCCAGAGGGCATTTCAAAGACATCAATCTATTTCCACCGTTAAAGGGCCGGGGCGGGATAGGAGTGCAATCATCTCGTACAGTGATTTCACTCCTACTCTGGCAAACTTCACATTGTCATATGCAAATGAAACAAGGATTACATAAATGTTTCGGAATTCGAGAGCATTTCCCTTAGAAAAACAATTTTCCAGTATCGCCCCACGACACGGTGCCTGGAAGCTCGCAATAATAAGATGCAGGAGAAAACGGGAGCTGTTGTTTTAGCTTGTGCCTATCTGAGGCCATGCTAATCAAATTTTAATGCATCAGTCGTTGTATTAATGAGAAATAAGGATGCAAGCAATAAGGTGTGGACAATCGCAGACTTTATCATGGCCTGCTTATGGAAATGTGTTTCTCAAAATGTAAGAAATAGTATAAGTGAGTGCAAAACAAAAATACAATAAAGGGAATTTGTATATCAAAACGTATAACCTGAGGTAGGAAAGAAACAAAACAAAAACAAAATGTTTTTTTTCTTGACTCTAAAGGCAGCAATTAGGAGTCCTTGCTTTTCTATTCTATTTGATCCAGTCTGCAGGAAGTACTGTACTTTGCCGAGTCCTACGCTGTTTTGACTGTTACAAATACAAAAATGGTTTCCTTTTAGCAGCAGACGTCATTTTAATGATAAACCTGTCAGCCCTGCAGCGATTTAAAAGCACAAACAAACAAGAAAGCACAAGAAAGGCCCAAGCATCGCTCCGGTTAGCTGGTAACTTTCTCAAGCAAAAGCCGGGTTAGAAAAATTACATTCGATCAACTTATTAATTCGTTATTTAAAGGTGGAGTGATGGTGGCGCCAGCACAGGGAAGGTCATTTGGTGAAGGTGGTGTCTTTCTGTTGGGAATGTGAACAAAAAAAAAAAAAAAAAACATGTTATTCGCATTCAATTGTACAATTGTATTGAGGTACGAAGAGAGAAATTGTGCGCTATTCAGATATAGTGAATGTGGGAAATGTCAGGAAATCATGAAAGCATTAAAGAATAAAGCATGCAAGTCTGCTTTTCATATTTCAAACAGATCCTGTGAAATGACCTAACCCACCATGATTATAGTCCACAACCTCACAATCAAAACCATATAAAAGAGCCATAAAGCTGGTCTGAGTGAAAAGTTCCCTGATGGACGTGGTTCTTTCGCAGAAACACTCTATGTCCCTGAAAGGTTGAAGGATTGCAGATCTTCTCTATTAACCAAGTTTACAATCTTTTCCCAACCTCACACAAGTACTTTTCATTCCTAAAGATAACCATGAAAAGCTTAATTATGCTTTAGCTGCCACCACTGGCAAATAAATGAAAACATTTTGCAGGTATGTTTTTTGATGCCTTGATCGAGAACGTCCATGGCAGTAGTTCCTCCACAATATATTCAACACATGCAAAACAGTTGTATAGAAATTTAATTTCCTTGGAGAAATAATTGCGTGGATGAGATGTGAGTGTGCAGAATGGCAGTGAAAGGGATGTAGATTTTCATAAATGCATTTACAGTGAAGTTGTTAAAGCACTGCGATGTGGACCGCAGCTTTGATTGACAGAGAATAATGAGAAACTTAATTATAGCATTCCAATTTCACTCCTATCAAAAGACCTAATTTGGCACGCTTTCACCCCAACAGTAACATTACAGTACAGATTTGATGTGTATTATCATTAATAGACAGGAGCGTTATTGACAAAGGACCATAAACAAGCAGGAGTGTATCTACCCATCATAGCTCAGATTCCTTACATCAACTTCTTGCTCGCCAAGCAGCACTGTTGCCAACTTTTTCCACCAGATTTAGTGACTTTTAGGCTCCTTTTCGTGACGACAAACCTCACAAGAGCCAAGAAACAAATCCAGTGACATTTTTGGTCGGCATCAGCTATTTTCTTGCCCTTGCTCACAGATATCCATGCAGCTCACATAACGCTGCTGGCTCACATAACATGTTGGTTATGTGAGTTGCGAAGAGTTGCCAGATTGGGTCAACCAATCAGCAGCGTGACTGAAAGATGAATGAGCTGCTCCTGCAAAAGCAACAGGAGAGAAACAATGAGGTTATATATCTCGAGGAGGATGATGCCGAGTTCTCTGTAAGCTTTTTCGTGACTGATTCCATAGAGAAATGTATAGTGCATTTAATATATGGTTCACTTTTAGCTGTGAACACTACACTGCTATTTCAGGATGGCATGGTGCTGATGCTCGCTGACACAAATCCTGCATTTAGAATACACTTTCTTTTTCCCTCTCTGTTTCCTCATGATCTCAAAACCTTAATCTTTTAAATAAATTTATTCACTATCTGTCTTATTGGTAGACAAATCTTCTAAATGTTTAGATTATGAATGGCAATAATATTGATAATGGTCATTTTTCATGTAAAAATGCCCTCAAACATTTTCCAGTTACAGCTTCTCAAATATGAAGATTTCTGGTTTTTACATAGAGGTTAATATATAAATAAATGATGTTGAAAGGACAGTTATATATATCCTGGATGTATAAGACTTTTCAAGCAAATTTAGCTCAGTTTTAACCTCAGTGTCTCGACATCATTTGAGCTAAGACACGAAGTCAGTGCTTGCTGTGAAATTATCTCATAATATGTCCTTAAAACGAAACTTGAAAAACAGGTTCAATTCCTTCCGTCTTTCTCCTGACTTTCTTTTGTTCAGTTTCATTTCAATCCATTCACTATAGAAATTTCTCCCCTGTAAAATGTCCTTCCTTTACCATGCACATGCTGAAAATGGAATGCAAAACCAAAGTACTGCTTAAACTGTGCCTTTAAACAGCATCATTCTGACATGTTAATAAATACTATCACAGTACTACAGTATGTTTAATTGTACAGTGAACAGAAAGCTTTATGTTTCACACCTTCTGCCTCAAATATCAGTGTATTTGATGGTATTGTATAAGGTTTTTGTATTAAAACTGCCCATCTCACCCAGAAACCTCAGAGATACCAGAAAAAAACAAAACAATGCTCTCTCTTCAGTTTTCACCTGGCGAGTAAACCGTGATCCTCACTGTGTTGCATCAGTGCAATGACAGCGCTGCACTTGAGCATGAAACCTTATCAGAACTGTCTTAGGATGATGTGATCCTCTGTTGAGCTCTGGAAATCCTTTTATCGCTTGCCCCTCCACAGATGGGTCAGTGCTGCTGCTGGAACCGAGGGGAATTCAGGGATTTGAAGGACAGTACAGCTTCCCGGTTGCCTGCTAATACAATAAATACATTAAATAATGCAAATACTAATTAAACATGTGACATTCATTAGGCTTGTGACAATTTTGAATTTATTTCACATCCTCACTACAAAAATTAAAGCACAAGTAATTTGTGTAAAGTAGTTTGTAGCCACCTGGGGGCAATGGAAACAAGTTACGAACATTACCTTTTCAGTTAATTTGTCAGATTCTTATTGAGCTTTTTACGAGTGAACCTCTCCTTGTAGCTCTGTTTTGGTCTCTACCAAGTCCTGCAGAAAACATCTGAGTGCCAAATGCTCGGTGCACAGTGTTCACCAGATAGTAGCTAACTACCTTGCTTATTAACCTTTACCATCTCCCCCCAACCACATGCACACAGAGAAGTACATGTAATCCCATGCTATCAAAAAGCCAAGCCAATAATAATGTTGTAATGTTGCAAGCACAGAGGTTTCTGTTACAATGAAAAGACAGATTTACAAAAAACACTACAGCTCGTGTGTGTTTAAAGGATAAGCTGCTGGTGGGTGGTAATGATGTTAACTCATATCGCCTCTCAGCAGAATGAATAAAAATTATGTCATGTCAAAGATGCGATGAGTGACTGTGTTTGCATAATGAAGGAATACAATTCATGAATATATTTTTAATGCACTACAATTTTTAATCTTTTTCAATAGCACCTCGACCCTAAACCAGTCCAAATCCTGCCTGCACATCAAAGTCCAATTTATGATGCACAAGACAACCCCAAACCACCAAATCTGGCAACACTGAATCCATACAGTTGGTCAGGGCACAGAAAGTCTGTAATATCTTAATCAGACGCTGTGGTTGTAGTGTAACTGTTGGTTTCTTTGTTCAATGAAGAACTCCTTTCTCTCACCTTAACCAAGTAGTTGTAGTAACTGCCTGAACACCTTAAAAATAGACATGGCAGATACAAGAAATAAATAAATAAATAAATCATTTTTGGATCAGTCACATGGGTTGTTTCTGGAGGATTTAGTGGAAAGACTGAAGCTTCTAATTCCTTACCACATACTAAGGTATTAAGCATGCGATATACTCTACAAATATCAGTATGAAAGCTGAATTTGTGTGATCGTTGAGCATGATGTCAATATACATACTTGTCCTTCCATGCAGAGCGCGAAGGAAATTTAGGAGGGACTAGTACCATCAAAATAATGAAACAAATGAAACTGTTTCAGTACGATCTCAAAAAACAAAAATAACCTTTGTCAAGTCATTTTGTTTGCCGAATCCCCCTCGCCTCACCCCTCCCTATCAAAGCATGTCACAGAACCTACGGCGGCCATGAAACTCACTGAAAATGCAAAAGGCACTCTGCAGAGCCAGTGTTTTGGTTTACTTGTGAGTACTATATTCCATTTCCACCATATTCTGCCAATAGATCCCCCTAAAGCTTACACACTGGTCCTTTAAGTCTTAAAATAACACTCTTATTACTGCTTGTTTCCAACATAATTAACATTACTGACCCCTAAGTGGAGCTCATTCACATTCATCTTTCATTGATTTGTTTTGATGAACACTTTCCCAAAGCAGCCTCCTGTGTGGACGATGTGAATATTTCACAACTTACAGATGAGATGCAAATGAAACGCCTTAGTGCCGGAACATGTTGGATGTCAGTTCGCCTTTTTTGCTGGTCATATCTCAGTCATTCTCAGCCACAGTGCGCCATCTAGTGGGCCGCAGAGGCAGTGTTTTTTATTAATTTGCTGAGCTAATTATTTATAGCGTCAAATTCAAATACATCATTTCAATGACTGGTTACGTTTCAACATGACCACGTCAATCGAGACTCATCATCAGGAGTCAAGCATGTTTCACCACTGTTAGCTAGCTAACGTTCCCTCAGATGCAATGACACAAAATGGATTTTTGAAACCAAAAAAGTACTGTGGGAAGCAACCCTGTGCTGGTAAAAGCTCCAAAGCATGTGGTGAGGAAACATGACCCTGAATACATTCAAATGTGGATTCATAATGGCAGAAGTGATGCTGAGCTGAAAGCACAGCGTGCTGAATATGATGCAATTCTGTCACAGTTTTTTTCTCCTTTTGCTATGTTTGTGTTTTCTTATTTATTTTGGAAGGTGGTCCCTGAATTTAACAATCAGAATGGGCCTTAAGTCACAAGAGGTTGAGAATCCCTGCGGTACAGTTTTGTCAGGTCAATGTATACAGTACATGTAGTGAAGGAAAATAACATCAGGGACCGAGCCTGGAGAGCAAAAAATCACTTTCCCCAAAAAGAGACGAAATATCATTTTCTCTTTTTTGTTGTTGTGATCTTCCATCTCCAGTGTATATACAGTATTAGCAGTATCGAGGAAGAAGAAAGTGGCAGACACAGACCCTTGTTATGTAACACATGAGTGCACTATAGCAGCAGATTTCTATTGGAAACTCACTGTGGAGGATTTCGAGTTAAACTTCTCTTATAGCATCAGTTAATTCTAATGCAAATAATCTTTTTAAACTAGTCTGGCATAGAATAATGTAGAAATGTGATTTTACAACTGAACAGTATTTAAAATCATGTTTATTAAATAAAGCAGCGACATTAAAGGATTCTATTCTTCTAATTTTATAGGACTCCCTCTAAAAGCATTTTCAAATTAAGACAAACCAGGATGTTTTATGGGTAATGCAAAGGCAAATATACCTACTGTTATCTTCCGCTGAAAGCTCTTCTCGCTAAGACTTCCTTGGACTGCAATGTGCTTGGTCTGCATTTTTCTTGATTTAGGCCCAGCTTATCTTAAGCTTATAGAGATGTCAGCAAAACCCCCTTTTAATAGCGCAAGGCTCTTAATTCATTACCAAATGTAAACTTTGCTGCAGAGGAGAGCAGGATGGGCTGGGGGTAAATTAGAGGGTGTATTCTACTCAACTAATTACTCTGTAAATTCAAGCCCCCCTTGGGAGGAGAAAAAAAAATCAAAACACTCAGATGTTTCTGCATTTATTAAATCTATCTACCCAAAGGGTGTAATTTCCCTTATTCTAAACGCCATTTAATACATCTTTTTTTTCAGCACTGAAAGGCACATCTTTTGTTTTTGCTTGTATCAAAGTTTCTGTGGTTGACAAGAACCGGAAAAGAAAACAAGTTATGATAATAATCAGCTTGCAACACCATTGCCTCTGCCTTAAATCACCCCTGTCATAATGTATCCACATAAGACTGAAAAGGATCTCAGTGTGGTTAGCGTAGATGTGCAGCATTGTGCATATGCATCCAACCAAACTTCAGCTATCAAAAGATGTTGCCTGCTGACAGGTTAACAATGCTTAACAATGCTGCTACGGTCACAAAGGGGGAATATTCAGCTACCTGCCTGAGATAACTGTGATGATTAAACACTTTGATGCAGAGCTGCCACCCTGTCAGCGCCAGGCTGATGTAGGTGAGGACAAAAATCCGGGCGAATTGGTCATTTAACAGCAGACATCACAGAGCGGAGGATAAGCCAGACCAAGTGCTGCTCCTGTCTGCTGCTCCCATCCACCCTCTTATCTTGTCTGAGGAGATGGATTTCAAGGTCAGCCAGTGACCCCTCAACTGTCCAAACTGTCACACTGCATGCTTTGCGCGCACACACACGTGCACTTATACAATCACCTTGTACGGACACATTTCGTTCTCAGTGTCACAGTTTGTGTAATGGAAGGCTTTTGGGTGGCCCTTAAAGACCCCATGAAATGGACACTGACTTCCCAAAACAGTGAATCTTATATTGACTACCCCGGTGAAAATCTATATTTTTAGTATCAAACACTCACCCCTTGAAGGCTTAAAAAATGTCTTTGGAAAGATGTATCTCACACCTTTGTTGGGCAGGTTGGTTTCACAATTGTTTCAGTAGATCCCAGCATTCGGTGACCGGACAACTCAGCTGGTACTTGATTGTACCAGTTTCAAGCTGGGTCTCCCAAGTCCCGACAAATATCTTTAAAACTCTAAAACGTCTCGGCTTTCGACATTCACTACCAAATTGTCCGAGTTTTCGCCACAATCAAAACAATAATTCTAATGTTTTCAGCAATTTCCTAGAAGTTTAACACTTTCCTTCTGTCCCACTCATTATTACCTAAGCCAATAAACCATAAAAAATGCCCCGCACATCTGAATTCAGCAATGATTTGTCTGTATGCGTGTCAATCAATATGTCGTTATCAAACCTGTTGCAAGCCAGTGAGTCACAGGCAAACGTCATAGGCTGTGATGCTTGCAGCTCTTTCTGACAGAACCTGTCAGTATGCTCATGGTTAGATGTCATGCTGAAAAGAAAGTTTTTTTTCTTAAGAGCTCCAGGAGGCTTACTCTTTCATTCGTAAAGTGCTGTGTTCATGCTGTGCTCAAGCAGTCCTTGCCGTTGAATGGTGCGCTCGGTAGGTGCTGAAATACTTGTTACTCATCCTGATGAAACATCTATGGTACGTGTGTAAGTATGCATGTGCGTGCATGGATAAACATGCAGTACACTAAAATGATGGCAACCCAGTAAATATGTCAAAACCTTCCAGCAGCAAAAGCCATTTCCCCACTGTTGATGCATGTTCAGCATCTTGCAAACACACTACTTACGTGTTTCGGTGGAAGTCGCATACATTGCAGTTATTTGTGGAAGCAACAACTGACTACAGGGGTGAGTCCTTCCTTGTGATGTCATGCTGCAAGAGAAGCCTCAACATAAATTCCAGTTTTTTAGCCAGGCAAGCTAGCAATACGGTTCTAGGGATGGCGATGTCAGTCAGTCAGATGGTACATCTTGGTCCACACTGAAATATCTCTAAATCTACAGGATAAATTGGGAAAAAAAATTGTACAGCCAATGATGGTTCACAGAAAATACATCTTAATGGGTACTTTGGTTAACACTAATGAGTAAACGTTTGCATACTAACACACCAAAGATGATGAACATGGTAAACATCGACATGTTTCTATTGTCATTGTCGGAAAGATAGCACGCTGACTCTAGCATTTAGCACAAAGACTGACACAGTAAGTTTGACGTTCTGAAAAAAAAGTCTCCGACTGCATAAGTTAGATTTCTAAGTAACCCCAATCCTCATAACTTTGTCAAAGGGTGAAATACAAGACACAGGAAAAGTTAATTTAAACAGGATGACTTTTAATCATCACCGCTGATTCTACAATGACATTTGTAGGAAGAGGAAGGTAGCCTAAATATGAAAGCATGACTGCATGTTATCACCTCACTCTGCTCATCTTTAGGTTAGGATCTGAACAGGGACACAGCTGCAGAGTATTTTTGGTCTGCTTGTCGTGGGCGGGATGAGGAGTTCACTGTATTTTGCCGTTAAATTTTTATTGCATTCTGGGAAGGCAGAAAGACAGACTATACTTGCACACTGTGGATGGATTGATGGATGGATGCCTACATTAATAGACTGTATTCAGTTTAAGTCTGTTATAATTCTGTTTCTTTTTTATACAGCCAGAGTCAAAAAATAAATTGATGTATAATAAAATACAGCATAGTGGAGAGGTCCTGAGGGATTCATTGAAACCGGTGGTGTGTTTCCAACAGCCTTGCAGCTACACGTGATGTGCTTATGATTCAACTCCTTCACTATCAGGAAAAATTGTTCTATTCTTTGAGTATGTATTTCACTTGTTAATGAGGGCGATCTTTTACTATGGAGTCAGGTAACAGATAATTATACATTCCTCGTTAAGTCCAAGAACTGCATACATTATGTATTTTTCATTCTGTGTATCGTCTCACATTTTCCTGTGGAGGTTAATGAAAGTGTTTTGCTTGTTAACTGTTTCCCGAACATAGTTGCGAAGACACCGAGAACTGGCAGATAGTGTCAGTGCACCCATGCAGGTCTGTAAGTGGCAAATACAGCTACTCAGTGAATGAACACATGGGTTGAGCATTTGTGTTAATTGCGACAAAAACTCTCAATCTGTAAAAAAAAACAACTTTCTGATCACGCTCCCCTGATTTAAAGTAACCCTCTTGTGTTTACTTTTCTACTACCAATGAAATTCACTGATTTAGAAATCCACAACAAAATGCACAGTCAGTTTAAATGTCATCTTGCTCTCATATCTCTGCTTGTAAAGACTGTATAGTTAGTTCATTGACTTTAATTTAAATATAAACAGTATAAACAAATAAATAAAACATAAGGTCCAAACAGTTTTCTATATTGTGAACCAGGTCTCTCACAACAGAAATAACTATACATCCTACCACATAATTCAAAGTACCATGATGATCATGTTGTGAAATATATGCATATGAAATGAAGTGTTTGTATACATGGAATGCATATAAATATCTCCAGTTTGTACTGCTGTGATGTACGCTCATCAAAGCAATGAGCGGATTACAATGACTGTTTGCATTGATGATCCACATTAAACAACACCAAGTGAGAGCTTAGTAATCCAATACGCAGTGGTACTAAAAGTAACCCATATACAATCAGCATGCACAGCCATTAGTATAGATTGGGTTGCTCCTCTTTGAATAACAAAGACCGCAGTGCTTCGTCATGACAACCCAAGGAATCCATTTAATTGTCTTCCTTGAAGCAATATTTCTCAACGCATGCCTGGACTGATAACAAATACAGATATACATACACATGGCTGAGGAAATACAGTTTGCATTCCATGTGGTGGCACAGGAGATGTGAAATGAATCTGTCAGTCAGACCTGGAGTTGTGGACGGGCCCCGTGGGGCCACGCCCACCCATCCATTTATTATTATTGTTTTTATTGTTGGTATTGGATATGTATGTGTTTTATCCAAATGCTTCTCTTGAGTTCAACTATCTTGCAATGTGCAGAATGTCATGTTTTTATTGTGGGATGAAATCTGACAGAATTGGCTCTGTCTCTGATAATGTATAATGTAAGCACACTCCCTGTTAGACGGGTTATGAGTAACAGCATAACAACATGAGTGAGGTCAACCTCTCAAGAGTTTTTGCTTGTTTTGTTTTGTTTATCAGTATGATTCTTCACTTCAGCCAGTGTCTGGCTGGCTTGATTGAAGTGTTAGCTATCATATTTCTCTGTGGAAAAGGACATTAGACAGCTCACATAATGAGGATGGTCACTCAGCAGGTGCAGCCACCAGACCTGT
This sequence comes from Chaetodon auriga, assembly GCF_051107435.1. Classification (NCBI taxonomy): domain Eukaryota; kingdom Metazoa; phylum Chordata; class Actinopteri; order Chaetodontiformes; family Chaetodontidae; genus Chaetodon; species Chaetodon auriga. The sequence goes on along the minus strand of NC_135092.1, from coordinate 6,787,836 downwards.
CAACCCTCTCATTTTTCCTGGGATTCACCCGTATTTGACCCTTCTCTCCCACTGTCCTCCTGTTTAAACATTTTCACATAAATCTCCCATATTTTTAACCTTTCTATAAAACAAAAAACGTTGGCTAACTGCCAGGCCTGTGTGTGATAATTTCCCCTCCAGTAAAGCAGGTGGTAGCATGTAGAACATTAGTTGTAACGTCCTGTGACGAAAAGTTATTCACTCAAAAAGCACCTGTTAATGCAGAATAAGAAGAAGATGATGATGATGAGCCTGACAAAAAGTTTGTGTATCTCACCAAATGAGGCTTACCCATACTTAATGAAGAACAGCGTCAGTCAAAGTAATGTCTTTTTGTAAAATATGCCACATGGATTTGAATGTATCACATGGAGAGAAAAGCAATATGAGCCAGCATGACAAATTTGCCAAGCACCAGCACGCCCAAGAGGCACAGAAGCATGCTCCGCCAATGACTGCATTTATACAGTCTCTTCCATCCATTTTCGTAATCACCCTCTCATACCAATTGTCTCTCTTGCCAGTAGCCTCTCTCAAAATCACAATTGAAGCATAATGTGTAAGTGATTCCTTCAAGCAAGAGATAATTTTATCTTTTTCTGCCTTTTTGTGTTTTGATTTATACAATGCAGGGATGTTCACACCATTTCAACCAGGTATCTGACTCTGATTACCTAATCGCAGTCACTAACATAATGTAGGAACAAGCAAACCCAGAATTAGCATTGACATTACCACCAATCTAGCAACCGCAGCGGGAAGAAATGCAGCCACCGCTGTGCCATCTGTCCCTCCATCACCTCTCCCCTCTCCTCCAACACCACAACTACAGCAGCTGCCTCAGGTATGGTTGGCAGTTGCGCATCTGTTAGCAGGCCATCTCCCAACCTCTTGTCTTGGAGAATTAAACAATGTAGTTCCAGATTACCTTGGGGTGGATAAACCCAAACGGGTACTTCTGGATAGTTTTCCAGTTCAGCTTGTCCCAGGGATGAAACTCACTTTTGCCAGTGCATGGTCCCAAAACAGAACCTGCCATACTCTGTGAAAGGCAGCACTATAGTGTTTCCCTTGTAAACAATTTAGAGTCCATGCATCATTGGATTTATTATTTACAGTAAAAGTCTGTGAGAACTGTTTTTTTTCCACTTTGAAAAATGTGTTCACTGAGCAGTGAAGAAGCATATCACACTGCCGGAAAGCTAATTTAACTCAACTTGCTTTTGAGAAGGACATGACCAAGAAATGCTAGACAGTGGAAAGACAATGAGATGATTTCATTTGTCTGGGAAATGCTGGCCAGCCTGAGTCACCAAAGTATGGAGGACAGAAACTGCTGAAATCAAAAATAAAGAAATAAATATGACCCAGTAAATAAATCAATATGCTATTAAATGCACCAAAAACAATACTGGGAAAAAAAAATGTAGGCATTAATTATTTTATAAAATGTGACATAAATTGATATTGCTGTTTTAATGGCAAATGGCTTCTGCATTCATTTGCTGTTGTATTAATTATCCTATTTATTCACTATCCATTTAAGTAATTTACTTGTTTTTATGTATTTTTATTTGTATTGTTATATGTATTTATTTATGTATTATTTTCTATTTGATTTTTTTGTATAGTTGATCTATACACTATAATGTCGGTCATTCAGTAGGTTGTTTACAGGTGATGTCACGTCACTCTTGTTGTGGCGGAAACTGCAGATGGAGGGCTAGCTATGTTTTGCGTTGTTTATTTATGGTTGCACAGATTGATCAAACCAAGAAACCACGAGGAGCTTTTAGTGAGTACCAAAAGTTGACCCATGACGCACTTTGAATGGAAGCCCCCTCATTAACATAATGAAGTAGAAATGCATAAAGGAGAAGAAAATACAGAAATAATTAGGTTTTGGGGGGAAAGGGGAAATAAATAATAATAAATTAATACATAAATACATTTAGAAATGAATAAACTGTGTGTCCAGTGTGGTAGTTTGCAGCATGGGGGCTCCGCAGGGGTCTACACATCAGACTCAGCACCGACAGCTGTCACATCCAGAAGTTCTCCGATGATACAGCCATCTTTGGACACATATCACAGGGGAACAAAGTGGAATACAGGGAGGTCATAACCAGCTTTGTAGACTGGTGGGGACTGAACCACCTGCACAAAACGCCAGCAAGACGAAGGAGATGGTGATCCATTTCCATAGGAAGGTACCACAGACTACACCGGTGAACATCCAGGGCCTGGACATTGAGATCATGGGGGATTAGAAATGCTTGTTAACCTTAACCACAAACTGGACTGGACAAATAACACAGATGCCCTGTACAGGAGGGACCAAAGTCTTCTGCACCTGCTAAGAAGACTGAGGTACTTTGGAGTATGTAGGACACTGTTTTTATTCATTTTATGACTCTGTGGTGGCATCTACAGTGAACAAACTGGTCAGGAGAGCTGGCTCTGTCCTGGACTGCCCTCTGGACACCATCGAGGAGGTGGGTGAGAGGAGGATGTTAGCCAAGCTGACATCAGTCCTGGACAGCCCATCCCACCCCCTGCATGAGACAGTAGGGGGCTTAAGCAGCTCCTTCAGTAGCAGATTGCAGCATCCAGTGTGTAAGAAAAAACGCTACTGCAGGTCCTTCATCCCAACCGCTGTCAGACTGTTTAACGCCAGCATCATGTCATGTAGCACTGAGTTTTTTTGCACTACTGTTACCAATGCTAATATATGCTCACTTTGTCCATTTCACCTTGTGTAATCCATACTGTCAACAGTATTTTTCATAAACTGTGCATATTGTCCATCTACATAGACTCGTGAAATTCAATGCCCTTTCTCTGCAACAGTATTTCTCAAGTACAATACAACATATGACATTGGTAGTTTTTCTCATAAGAATATTGACAATAGTATTTTTCTAATCTGTACATATATATAGCTGATTTTCTGTTCTATAGCCCTGTATACCTTTTTTATCTCCTGTATACTTTTTTATCTTGACCCTTCTGTGCCACAATTTTTGCTTTTGTGGAATCAATAAAGTCTTATCTTAAAAACTAAATGCGTGGGCTGTTACTTTCCTCTGCCAACAGGACTGCTATGAATCATCTTTATTTAAGAAACAAGACGTTCATGCATCTGTTTCAAGTTTAAGTTCAAGTTTAAAGTTGCTTTTGTACACTTATTTGCATTCATGATGTACAGAAGTATTGGTTCATCTGCACATGATTAATAATTTTGTGTCTTGGACAGGTGGAAATTCAACTTTCAAGAATTTACAATGGCAAAGTGTCATTATGTACACATAAACATTTTCAGAGGAGGGAAAGTTATCTTCTTCAAACAAGTGCAAAATTTCACAGCATAATAGGACAGGGAATCATCATACATGTGTATTTTTTTTTTTTTTTTTTTTTTTTTGGCACTGACTGAAATGTGTACAAGTATCGAAAACTGAGTACAGTGATTTTATTGGTTTGCCTCACACATTTGCCGAATTCCTTGGATTTGACTAAATACTTGCAAAACCACATGATGACATGACTCAGCTTCAGCTGTAGTCTACTTTGTGTTTTGTGCTAATATGCAAATGTTAGCATATTAACACGCTAAACTAAGATGGTTAATATGGTTAAAGACTATGGACAGGTTTCTTTTTCCCAGGTTTACAAAGTAGAGCAGCTGTTTGACTGCGGCACAAGGTGATGCGTGTGTGGAGTCCCTGCTGTTTCCTCACATTAGTGTTACATTAGCATAAAAACTTCTGCTACATGACTGCAGTTTAAACAGGCCTATTCAATAAGTATTATTTATCAGCTACACAAGGTCAGTAAAAGGTCTCTGCATACCCTCAATATTTCTAAAGTGAGGTATCAAAAAGGATCGAATTGTGTCTGTAGTAGTACTGAAACTTTCCAACTGCAGACTATTTCAACCTGCTGAATGCATGCCATATTCTTTTTAGAACATGTTGAGTTCTGTCGGAAACCAGCTACAATATTGTGAGTGCACCGCTGCATTTTCGCTTGTTTGAAGAAAATAAGATTTTTAGGAGTCAGTTAAAGAAAGAAAGGACTTGATAAGATCAGGATTTTTGCAGTGAAGTTTCAAAAGCAATTTGACACAAGGAAATCATGAAGGCGCGGGGGCTGAAGTGGAGACAGAGAGAGAATGGGAAGGAACTTAAAGTGCAGCAGAGTAAAAAGGGAGGCTATCTGCTGAAGCGCGTCAGCGTGACAGCACGTGTTCGTAGTCAGTGTTTGCCCTGTTGCTGCCAATTTCTAGCTTCCTTAATTCTGCTCCTTGCAACTGTTGCACTGGCATGAAACCAAACAGGGATTTCAGTCCTCATGGCTTTCTCTCTGTAGTGTTTAATATGTGTTCTCTCAGTGCAGCTGTATAGCGTTGTAGGGGGCCACAGTATGTTAACAAGCCAAAGCAAGAAACACACCATGCCTGATGTTGACTTTTAATTACAAGTTGTTCCCAAAGAGTAAATAAATCACATTCTGGAGGAGCAATATGTGGCTTTATTTGCTGCAGTATTATCACTGATAACACCTTGTGTGGTGAGTCATACTGCATGCAGAGCATGTAAAGCTGCTGTAGAGAAGGGAAAAAGAGAGACACAAGAAGGGAAGGAGTGGTCGGGAAGGAACAAAAAAGTGTTATCTCACCGATAGGAGCAGAGATTCCTTGTCTGAAGTAAATTACCAGCTGCTATGAGGGGAAGTAACCTGTGTAGATGGGGCTTGTGATGTGAAATCACTCCAGCCGTTTGTTGCTAGCAGGGAGCCGCGTGGGGACGGGAGCAGAGCAGTGAGCGATGAGTGGCAAACAAACAGTTCACTGAGTGACACACAGCGTACGCTGTATGGACAACCCAGGTTGGAGGTTAAAACAGCAAGAGCAGTGAACTCTCCAGGGTGGCAGGAGAATGAGCGAGACAGAGCGAGAGGGAGAGTCAGACGCGCGTGTGTGTGTGTGTGTGTGTGTTTGTGTGTGTGTGTGTGTGTGTGTGTGTGTGTGTGTGTTTGTGTGTGTACTCCACAGAGAAAGATAAAGAGAGGTGGAGGCAAGACAAGTAGAAAAAGAACCATTCTGTCATTGATTTATTTGCTAATTACATGTGATTTTTTTTTTTTTTGGTTCGGTTACATTATTTCTATTAGATTACTGGTGAATTAGCTGTCAATAATTATTACACATAATTGCAGAAAATGACATACAAAAAGTGTATGAAAAATGAATACATCAAATTGAAACAGTACAGGGTACTGGGTGCATATTTAATGTTCAAAACATAACAAGAACTCTGATAGTCTTTCATTTTTCTGCAGTAAAAGAAAGAAAAGTGTACAGCCATGCTGGAACAGGCCCGGTGGTGCTTTGAGCTAAAAGCTAATGTCAGTATGCTCACAATGTGTAGCAGGTGTCATATTTACTATGTTCACTGTTTCAGTTTTGTGTGTTAACATGCTAACATTTGCTAATTAGCAGTTAGTGCAAAGTAGACTACAAGTCAAATTACAATATTGACCCGATGATGACCGAAAAGTGCTGTTACAGTAAATCCAAACACTAAATGGAGCAATTTGTGAGCATTTTTGTGATACTGCTGCAAATAAGCTACAAGCCAGATGAAATGATCTCATTGCACTATCTTCAGTTCAGTGAGCATTTCTGTTTGAAGGGTAGAGTAGATAAACGCAGACATTAAATGTGCATTTCGTGTGCACTTTTTAACAAAATGCCTGCCAAACTGCGCTCTTTATGGCTCTTTTGACATTCTGCTCTGAAACACTAGAGAGTGAAGAGTGAACTGAAGAGCCGAGGAATGGACAAATGGAGTGACTGAAATTGAGTCCTGGATCAAAAAAATTAGGTAGTCAAGGATTATTAGGGATCCAAAATTCATATTCCTCATTTTAATCACGTGTAGGCATTTGTAGCTCATAGGACTTGAAAAAGACCAACAATCACTGCTTGACAGTATATCATCATTAAAAATGTCATTCTTCAGCAGCAAGTAATGTCTTGTCACGCATTCAAGAGCCATGAAGAACTGATCAATTATGGATCATCTGTTGGATCACTGGACCTTTTGTGCTTGCTGTGATTACAGCTGTGAGTCAATGTTTGCCTTTGCCTTATAGATTCACATGCACCTTTTTTTTTTGTTTTTTTTTGTTTTTTTTGCAACTATGCAAACCAAATACTTTACCAGGAGGCACCTCAAGGCTCAGGCTCCCTTGCAGGAAGCAGAGATTCTGAAAAATTTTCAGGCTATGTAACAAAATTGAGGTTTCGGAGTTTACCTATAGCGAAACAAAATGAACACTAGAACATTAAAGAGGCACTCCAGCACTTCCTGCTCTGCATCCATTTTTTTTCAAAAGAATGGTCAAAATGGAAGCAGCAAGGCCAAAATAATCAACTGTCACTCCCTTGTATGGGTCAAGCTCCAAAAAAAAAAAAATGAATTCTACAATTCCCATATTGCAACACAATAGCATTGTCTTTTTGACCCCCTGTATATGGTAAAGTCATAAACCTAATCCAAGATAACCCTGATGACATCATCACAGAAGACACCATACAACTACTCTTTAAAAACCCTTTTCAATATAATGCAACACACAATACCATCACCTAAAAAATAATCAGGATGAGAATTATAGTTCTTTGAAGGGAGGCAGATCTTATGGTACATGGACATTACAGCTCCCTTCCATTGTTTTTTTTTTTTGTTTTTTTGTTTTTTTTTTTAGGGTGCAGGCGTTGCTGTGTTTATCTGCAAAATAACCCCTGGGATAATGATAGGGTAAGATTTCTATCAGATTCAAACCTCCCACCAAGGTAATTTCACTTTGCATTTCAATTCGCACTTTGCATACTCATATTGCCACATCTATTATCCATGACTTGGGTTGTAAACATGACATACATGATGCCATATCCCTCTGCTTTGCCAGTGAATTTACTAACACATAAAAAAAGAACAGCACTGAAGGATTTTCTTGTTGGAAAAGACATTTTCGCACTTCTCCCAAATGGATCTCCCACTCCGTCAAATGGTTTGTTGATCTGATTAGTTGAAGTTAGCCAATGATGGACTGTGATGGACAGATGGTTCATCCAGTCACCAGCCAAGTTTATTTTGAAAGTGCCTGCCCATTCCCACACAGTTTCCAAGGATGACTTCTCACATAGTTCTGTGCCACAAACCATCTGGTGCGTCAACAACAAAGAAAGACTCTCACCAAGTAGGACTCAGTTCCCTTTGTTTGTACCAAAGAGATGTTGAAAAGAATCTGATTGTTCATGGAGGTTAACATCACTACACAGAAATTACAAAGCTGAATCAACATCTATCTGAGACAGCCACAAGAATAAGTGAACATCATAGCCTTAGAAAGGCATAGCAGTATTTCTTACATGTCTATTGAATAGAATCACATTGTGCAGGGTCAGAGTTAGTCAGTGAATGTACAGTGAGCATGAAGTGTTAAATCAGAACATATGCTACCTTTTCAGACAAGCATGAGAATGAAAGGTTTCTCATATATCAGAAAACCCCCGCCTGTGCAAGAGTAAGGACATGAGGACAGTAGCTTAAAATGTAGCTTAAAATGGATTCCTCATTCACTGAAGTTCCCCTTGAGTCTGGAAAGTAGTTCAAACTTATCCCAACATTCTAACAATATGTCTGTCCTCTGTCTCACTACAGGGTGGGTGATTCTTATGGTAAGCAGATAGAGAAGAAAAAAAGTATCATGAGTCTGCAGTGAATGTCATCTTCAGGCTCTAAATCATTTGATTTCTTGTCCTGTGTAGGCCTGTGTTTAGTTCACTGAGGTTTCCAAAGATCTGTATGAAGTAAATTAGTCTGGCCCGCCACAGCTTGTCATGGAGAAGGTCAAATAAATCCCTCTCCTCCCTCGCTGGGAGGGTCCTCATGGCCTCCCTCGGTACCTGCAGTGTGCCCATGACCTTCCTGCTGAATAACCACTTAAGCACACGGCAGAGCAACAGGCGCTCATGTTCTACCTCCTAGCTTCCTGCATCATTCTCACAGCTCCAAAAAAATCCCATGGAAAGGTCCATTTTTATCAGATTTTCTACACTTATAACCCATTTGCCTTTGGTTGCCAAGCAGTTGATGTTCTACATATAATGAATGACTCACTGCAGTTACCATAGCTTATAATTAAGTTCCTCCTAAAAGAAGCAGCCTGCTTGGAGCTTTAAACTATTTCAAACCTTGCTTTTATTTGACAAATCTAACATCAATGACTCTTAAGTATCGCAGTTGGTCCAAGTTGTATATAGATGCAGGGGCCCTTTTGTAGAGTAAATCACCATGGAGTCCGGCAGGATTTCATTTTTGGGCCTCTGGTATTTATCCTTTATAACATGGCTATGGGAAATACTAATTTGCCTGGCCAATTAGAAAATCATAAAACAGGCCCCCTCAAACACAGTTCTGGTCGACTTGGGTGATTTGGTTTAAACAGTGCAATAAATCAGTGCACAAGGTATATTAAAGTGTATTTATTGTACCTCTGCTTGGTGCTCCCTTTGACCAAATCATGCAAGATAATATGATCGTTAAACCATCTAATAATCTAAGCCTTGAGACATCATCCTAAAATGTACACTGTTTTACATAAATGACAAAACTCAACATTTAAGCGAACAAACAAATACTACAACATATTTTACATCAGACATTACAAATAAGTGGCTGCAGTGCTTCAATTGAATCATTCCCTTTATCACTTGGGTGATTATTCTACAACACTGAGGCCTACTGAGGACCCAAACTCTAACATTTTGACAAGGAAAGAAGATATTTCTGCAGTCTGATGGCAAAAGCTGATCTTTTTTCCTGATAATGTAAAGTAGCATGAAATCCTTGTGCAGTGTTTGAAAACCTTTACCATTTGTATCCTCTATCTGGTTAATGACCAGGCTCTTCTGATCTCTGTCTGTTGGAAATTAAGTGACAAGGAACCAAAATTATCAACAGACATATTGATTTTCTTGAAAAGACATGAATATAAGTTGGCTTTTGAAAGCAAAAAAAAAGATTCATTCTATCTGGTAATGAGAAGGAAAGAGTCAAAGTTATTTCTAGACTTAATCAGAGTAAAGTTACAAACTTGAAGTGTTAATGAGTCACATTTTGGGGCTTTTCACTGGTCATGGTCACTGTGTAGTAAGAGGTGGAGAGGATTGACAGTATTGACAGGAGGAATGATTAAAGCATCCAATAATTCTGTTAATGCACATACTGTACAGTATGTGTAGTGTATTATATTGTATCTTTTACAATAATGCATAAACTTAATTATTCACTCCCTGGGAGATTAATTACTTCTCATTATAACAAGGTAATTTATAAAAGACTTTAATATGTTGGCATAAGGTTATCCCTCATTTTACCGCACGTGGTTGTTGGCAACTGTGTATTTAATCTATATTGTGATGATTTGCACTACATCCTGAAATGCATTTTCTAGAAAATGTCCTAGAATGTCCTGTAAACATGACATGTCCTTATGTCCACCTTTAGTTGAGAGTTTACAGCTTCATCCAGTGATTTAAATAACCTTTCGCATGTTTGTACTTTCAGAATATTGAATTGTGTTCTATGTTTTTGAAATAATCAAGCTAACTTTTTGAATGCCTGATGATCACAGAGCCTAATTACTGGCAATCCTGTGTTACAATAGCCTGGTGATGTGGTCCACCATCGATTTCTGAGCTGCTGAAATGCTGCTGAAGTGTGTTAACAGTGTGTCATACCTCATGCTGAGATACTACTTCTGTGTTGGCGGACACACACTTTGCTTCTGTAAATGCTCGTGCCACAGAATATGGCGGTGGTGGGTGAAATTGACGTCCTCGTGACACGACTAGCCAACTACTGTAAATTTACCACCCTCATTATCGTTGACTGACTGTCTTGTCCATGGCTGAGGCACTGTTGTGTGAACCTCTCTGGCGCTGCCTTGAAATAACTGTCTCACTCAGCACTCACGCTGCAGGTGTTCTGTAACAAGGTGTCTTTTTTAGTTAATTACACAGTGAAACTCTTATTGCTTAAAATATCTTAACAAATCACACTATGTAACTTTTTTGTGTTTACCCCAACAAGACTGTCAGAACATAAAGGGAAATTTTCTAATGTTTGCAAGCTAAAATGTTGAAATCACTGACAGTATTGTCTTATAAGACATGTCATTTAACCACAAACCTCTTTACTGATTGGCTGTAAAGATGAGTGCATGAAGATTTGTGATTGACTGACTTCAGAAGGCCATTTCCAGTCGCTGATGTCCTGGTATCCTGTTATTATATGCTGTACAGTAATATCTACTAATGCATTTGAGCTCACAGGAATATGCATTGCTTCTAATTCCAAAACCACACTGGCATGACTGATTGAGTCTCTGGGATGATGTAATTCTTGTAGATTGTCCAAGATTGAGTATTTCATTGCTTACTATCAATAA